>NC_137603.1:26743349-27190849 GCF_963280865.1 Gymnoscopelus braueri
CTAATCTGAGGAAATGTAGGCTTTAACCATGCATATGTGATAATTGCATTTCAGTGCTTTCAAAATGCTTCCTTGAGTGCTCCAAACGGCTTATTTTCCTTTTAAACCTTAAATATATCAAAAAGGTTAGCACACTGATTTGATTTTTAGATAGCTTTAAAGATGGAAGTTGAAATGGGGTAACAGAAATCGGATGCTATCTCTATAATGGAAAGTACATGGTACTGACAGATTCCTTGGGAGGGGAAAAAACCTCACTGTACATATTTTCTTTTAGATAACGTCTTATAAAAAAAAGAAAAAAAGAGATGACAACCTAACAGTCGGTGCTAATGGCAAATCAAATTATTTCCCAGAAAGGATACTTTGCCAAGGCAAGTGCCTTCATTCCACTTCAAGGATAAAAAAAAAAAGCATCTTCTGTTGGAATATGAATCATGACGTGGAGAGGTATGCATTTAGGTGACATCGAATGGCACTGGAAGGTCAGTGGCACTTGTATCAGTTAACCCTTTGAGACCGGGAAAGCATCTGTCATTTTAAGATTTATTTGGCTATTTTTGAAAAATCCTGAAAATGTTGTGCAAATCTTTGAATATATACTTTGTTTAAAGCAAACGTTTTTAACTCAAATCTCAAATATTTGCTTCGGGGGGTCCTTGGAACAAAATATTTTGAGATGGGGGTCGGCAGTCAAATACATATAATTTTGGGGGTCTTTGACATGACAAAAGTTTGAGAACCACTGATATTATAGCAACATAAGTAAAAAAAAAGAAAAAGAAAAAAATAACTGCTAGGATTTAGAAGACATAGAATCCCCCAGAAGCAAAGATTTGAGTTACAAATATTTGCTTTAAAAAAAAATATTTTCAAAAATAGCAGATCTACAAGCTCGGTGCCGTGCTATGAGCGTGTAGATCTGCTATTTTTGAATAGCCAAATAAATCAGAAAATTACACAGATGCGTTCCCGGTCTTAAAGGGTTAAATGGATTGGATTAAGTGCTCCTTCCTTTCATAATGCAACTTTTCCTTCTCGGTGGTATATAGTGAGCCTGGGAGGTTCTGTTCCTGTACTCCACGATTTCACGTTTTTACCCAGAGCGGTGACAGGTGCGAGAGGATGTCTCGTGGCATTAAGGGAATTGACAAGACATTTTCCTCACACAATCGTTTTCTTGTCACTAGTCTTTGTTTAGAAAGTTTTGAGTCACTGCCTGCTACACCGCTATTAAAGCTCTTTTCCAGAAAGCTGGTTTGTGGTACAAGACATCACGCCTTTTTGTTTGTTCCCTGCGACAGACACGAGGATCAGATCAATGTGCATACTAGTTACCCAGTTAGACTTGTTTCCTCTGTGTTGAGCCGTCTCTTCGCAGCAGGGCCCACAGGACCACGGTGTAGTGTACAGGTATGCAGAAGAAAGGGGTGTCAAACTAACTGCAATCTGAAAAAATCTGGGTTATGCTAAGGAGTGGAGCATTGTCACTTTAATGGCACTGTGCAGGTTTTGGAACAAAAGGTGCGTGAGTCCAACCGGGCGGGGGGGAGCTCTACAGTACATACAGTCATTCTGAAAAGGGTTAAAGCTGTGGCCTTTGTACAGTAAAATGTAAAAACACATTACACGAGATGTGTTTAAGGGGTATATGGCGGCATGGTGGTCTAAACCAATTAGGAGTCGTTCGGTGGAGGTGGGGGAACGACCTTTGTGTATAATTAGTTCTCTTATTTAAAGCAAAGATTTTGAGTAGAATAACTAATTAGCTGTCATAAAAGGCAAATTAAAGGTTTTGTGTGATCCCCAAGGGAATTGCAGCAACCTGATTCTTTTGCGTCGCACATGTTCTCAAACATAACACACACACACACACACACACACACAGGTATTTTCTCTCTGCTCATTAAGACTGTTTTTAGTTCTGTAGAAGCCTGACAGGCGAGCACTGTTGGCATACCTGCAGAGAGCTCCCCTAACAAGCCATGAAATGCAGGTAGCGAGAGAGAGAGACCGCCCTCAGCTAGTGTGGCTTGAATTTGAAGCTTTTTAGCTTCATTTACACCGAACATTGGTATTTATAGCGGGTTTTGTGATCCTAATGTGCCAGCTTCAAGGGGCCTGTTTTGGGGAGGGAGGAGGTGAGGGAGTTGGAGGGCAGGCGGAACACTAATTGATGGCTCCCATCACCAGCACTGGACCAATTAGCCTCCCCTTCCCACTTCTGATAAAGAAATAGGACGGCTCAACACCACCAGAGCACTAACTCACACACAAACCAAAGCCATAAATTTGACTAACAAGCTCTCTTCTCTCTTTCTCCTTCGCTTTAAAAGGGGAAATGCTAATTATATTACATTCATAGCATTACTGATGTGTGGATGGCCAAAAATTTGCCGAGCAAATCTGGTTCCAATAAGGTACTTTCTGTGAGTCCATCTGTGCACATGGCCACGCGAGTGGAAGAAAAAAGAACGGCAGGGGCGGGGGGGCGTTGGGGTTAAACGTGCTTTGCTCTTCCAAAGAACTACTATGAGAAAAGTGGTATGTTTCTTTTTTCTTTCTTTTTTTTGAAGTGAAAATACTTGACAAGCTCAGAGGAAAAATAGGGAGAGTGCCGAGTGAAGCACTCCCTTATTACCACCAGAGGCTCTGTTTATCACCGAGTGAACCACAAATGCTACTGCACACTGACCCCATTCACGCTCTCCCTCATACAACTGCAGAGCACCATTACTTGACTATTATTAATACCTACAGTATATTAGGTCTAGACAAGCCATGTTACGAATACAACATGTGTAAGTACAAGCACACTTGTGTAAAGCAACAACGGAACCAAGACTGTGACCTATCGTGTGAAACTATCGTACCTTTAAAGTAAACAGCATAGGTTTTTGTTGATGGGGCTTTCACAGATACCCCAACATACAAAATGTCTACCGAAGCCCCCCCGTTGATGCAGATAGTGTCCAGCATTTTTTTATTTCTCCTTTTCATAGAGAAATGTGTTTTGGAAAGTAGAGTGGCAAGTGGCGTCCACTGTGTGTTCTGTTAGACAGATCAATAGCTCAGTGTGTGAGAGTGTCTTAAGAGCTGTTGTCTTGTGCTTTCAGCTGTGGCAGACCTGTTAGTGCTACAGAGGGGAGCAGCGTGCCCCTGCCTCTGTACCAGCAGTGGCCTGAGGGGGGCTTTTAGTCCAAACACAAATGTCAGCCACACATACACTATTAGTGTTTAGTGCCGTTATTAAATGGACTTTATTTGTCCTTTAGGAGGCTAAAAGGCACACTTAAAGGGGACCTGCGTGACAGCGGGGCAATTTGCGGGTTTGGTTACTTAGGCCCGCTTGTTGCCGACACATGAGCACAGATAAGTGTAAAAGGAGGAAAGGCTGTAATGCTGCGAGCAGGGAAGTCTGTGTGTGCGTGTGCATATGTGTGTGTGTGTGTGTGTGTGTGTGTGTGTGTGTGTGTGTGTGTGTGTGTGTGTGTGTGTGTGTGTGTCGTAGAGAGAGACATTGTGTGTATGTATGAAAGAGAGTAAGTGCGCGCTGAAAGGCACTTAGGCCATAACATATCTCACTGGGGTCTGGTAGCAGCGTTTTTGTGGTCAGAGGCTTTTTAAAAGGTTAATGTTAATCTATACCAAACAAAGCCCATGAGAAGCTTTTACAGCTGTGGACAGTTGAGTGAAATGAGCTTTGATGAAATGCTAGGTGACTAACATACTATACAGCATGCTGTAAATACCATAGTAAGCAAAATGAACACTGTGTGTTCTAAAAAAAAAACTCTGCTGCCGTGTCCTTTTGCTCTGAAAGCCCACTGTGAGCTATCGTGCAACTTTTGTTCCATGTATTACAGCATGTTCTTGTTTAACAAGCGAGGGGTTGGTTTGTAGTCCAATGTGACCTGTGTGACTATCTACATGGAAGAATGTTTTCTTTAATGCATATGAAGCAGGGGAGGCAGTGTGCTGTGGCCGTCCGCGAGGCCAGGCTCCGACCGGCGCCTCCAGAAAGCAGCCGGCTTATCGAAGGGAGAAAAAAAAAAAGAGAGAGAGAGAACAGGAAAAGTCACTGGTGTTCCTGGGCAGTAAATCACGCGTGGCCGTTTGTCTCCTTATCGCTACAGGTGTGCCGATGCTCTCCGTCCAGCCCAAAGGGAAACAGAAGGGGTGTGCAGGCTGCAATCGGAAGATTAAAGACCGCTACCTGCTCAAGGCCCTGGACAAATACTGGCATGAGGACTGTCTGAAATGTGCCTGCTGTGACTGCCGCCTGGGGGAGGTGGGCTCCACCCTCTACACTAAAGCCAACCTCATCCTCTGTCGCAGGGACTACCTGAGGTAAGAGACACACATACAGGCACCTCTGCCCTCACAACAGAACACGATAAAGGTTATGTCACACACACGCCACAGCATTAATTCACTCTGAGAGTGTACAAATGGAACCCCTTACGGGTCAATTTGGTTCCATTTGTACACTCTCAGGTTTAAAATAACACTCAAGATTTTACTGCGCAGTGGCTGTTAAGTATCATAATCAGCGTCTGTGAGATACTCGGTCACAGGGTTCCTTTAAATCTGTATTCCGGAACTTATTTGAATGAATAAAAGGTTATTTTAACCAATCTGTATGGTAGAGTACAGTATGTTAATACATTATAACTAGCACATCTACAGCGGTTGTAGGTGGCCTAATCTTCCAATTAGAACTTAAGACCCCAGTGTTGGGTAGGACACTATTGGTTGACAAGTAGTACTGTCTGAAGCTCATGAGTGCAATATCTCCCTTGGACAAGCAGGGACTCCATATTGGAAGAGTGGTAGAAGTTTGGTCTTCCATGCAGAAGACCTGTGTTTCGATTTTGAATCCCGGTTAGGACATGAAACCTACTGATTACTCTTGACAGTGTAAGGATCTCAAGAGTTAAATGAACACTGAAGATTTTGCTGTGTGGTCTGTTACAACATCCTGTTACAAAAACATTCTGTTCAGACCTATCACTGTGGAACTGGGTTCAGTCTCTACTCGCATGCATCACTTAACGTCTGGGAAAAGCTTCCAAATGCTATATAACTGTCAATCAACATGCTAATCTTAAGATGATTGCTTAATTTCATACACGTTCACCTGTTTTAAATATGGTAATTGCCTGGTCAGTGGGTTCTTCGTGTTATTGTGACTAGAATTTGTGTAGCTGGATCGTGATACCATGATGTTGACGTACCATGGCTACAGGCAAATTCATTGCAGGTCTTTGGAGACTTAATTAGCAGAATATTTCACAATAGGTTCATTTTCTGAGCACATGTTGTTGGATGGTGGCATCTCACTTTAATTAAATAAAAGCTTTCCTCCAACTGCCTGTACCTTATAAATCTCTGGTTATTGTGGTGGTTGAAACAAATAAACACTAGAGCCATTATGCAAAGTTTCTACTCACGGGCAGTGGACTATCACCATGATGAATAACATATACAAATTAAATATTTTAAAGCTACAATTCGTCACTTTTATGTCCATCGTCTCCCTCTCACGATGGAGAGAAGTAATCGCAATTATGTCCAAACTACAATAAAGATGGCGGCGCATGTACATGAGTCTCCCTCTTTTCCGGGGTTTTTGCCTTGGATGGGCGTGGCTTTGAGATTAGGTTTAAGCATAGTTTTTGTGACGTTAAGGTTAAGGTTACGAATAGGCATATAAGGGTTAACGAATAGGCAGAAAAAAGGGGGTCCCTCCGCCACCTGCGTCAAACTTTACTGACAATGTCAACCGGTAGGTGTCCTACATCAGCGTTTCCCTTTAGAGTGCCGTCTGAGATGCCTTGGTGTTCTGTTTAAAATTTTGAAAAAAAGTACATTTGATGAAAAAATTTATCCCCAGAAAATACATTTCAACTGCTCCTAGCGGTACCTGGGTTGAAGTTTCTCATTGGAAGAGTAGCTACATCACAACCACAGTAGATGTGCTAGTTATACTTTATTAACGTACTCGGTTAAAATGACATGAGTCCCGGATTATAGCTTTAATATTAACCTTACAATGAAGGCGTGCTTCATGCTTCAAGTTGTTTTCTCCCAGGCTGTTGTGGTACAGAATATGAAGAGACTGTTTTGTTTTAGAGTATGTTGTGACAAGATGTATGCCAATTAATCACTTTCAACCTGCCGTCCCTATTTATGCCGTCATTATATGCCATTTTTAAAAAGTAGTAAAACTACTGTCATGTTTCGCTTATTTTGACATAGGGCTCAGGAGGCGCCGCGGTCAAATACATATCATTTTGGGGGTCCTTGACATGAAAAAGTTTGAGAACCACTGATATAGCAACATTACAAACGTTAGGATTAAGAAGACATTTGTAGAATACATATTCAAAGATTTGCACACATTTTCTAGATTTTTCAAAAACAGCAGATCCACAAGATCTACAAGATCTATGAGCTTGTAGATCTGCTATTTTTGAGCAGCCAAAGAAATCTAAAATGACAGAGTGTTACCTTCCCGGATTGAATGCGTTAAAGGGTCTACACCATGAATTTTTACTTTTTCTAATTTTTTGTGTGTTTTTGGTCTCCCCTACCTCTCTTCTATCCTCAAAAATACCCCAGTTTGAACACTCAGGCTTTCACAGCAAATCTGGGGTTTTCTGTAAATTGGTCTCAAAACAGGCCAAACTGATTTGGTCCCTGACGTGACGTCACGTCAGGGAACAATTCCTCCCGTTTTTCAGTTCCAACCAAAACAAATAATAATAATAATCTTTTTTTTAATTGTTTTATTTTTCTTATTTTTTTCTTATTTTTTATTTTATTTTTTTCCACACAGAACCAGGAGATAACATGCATACAAACTGGCTCAATAGCGCCCCGTGCCAAACAGGACAATGTGGTATTGCAGGTGAAAGTGCTTTATAAGCCAGAGAGAAGTTAGTTGGAATGAGTATATCTGAGGCTTGATTTAGGCTCAAACCTTTGAAAAACGTTTGAGGGACATAAACAATATGATATTAAATATTATTACAATTTTTTTAATTCATGGTAGACCCTTTAATGTTTACCATGTGTTGTGATGTGATATTGGTCATATTCCCCTCTTTTTCCTCTGTGTTTACATGTACAGAGAAGTCTCTTGTCATGGTGTCAACTGGGTCTCAGTGGCACCAGTTAGCTGTAGGGCTGTGGGAAACCTCCAGGGCAGCCTTGTGTGTGTCTGTGGCTCCATGCCCCCCCCCCCCCTCTCCCACATCACTTCCCCCTGCCATCTGCTTGCTAAATTAAACATGATCATTTCCTTGGCGTTAAGTCACATTCCCTGGGGCTTTTACCCAATGAGATCCCACCATTTATATCCTAGAGGGAGGCCCCTCGGGACCAGCTTAGAGACCCCTGCTGCCCGGGGGCCTCCTCCTGAATCTCTGCACCCTGCACTGTGTGCTCTCGCTCATCTCACCTATCGTCTCTCTTCTTCTTCTTCTCTCCACTATACCTCTGTGGCACACCGCTGCTGCTGCTGCCCACCAGGGTTGACTTGGCTCAGTAGGAATGTGAAGCGTTAATTCAAGAGGGAGGGACTGTAATCCTGATTCTAATTTAACCCATTCAATCCGGTGAACGCATCTGTGTCATTTTTAGATTTGAGCTATAACTATTTTTTATACTTTGGCTATTCAAAAATAGCAGCTCTACAAGCTCCCGCGCTACGAGCTTGTAGATCTGCTATTTTTGAAAATGGCAGATCACAATAAAAAATGAGCAAATCTTTGAATTTTTTTCAAACTACATTTTTAACTCAAATTTTTGCTTCTGGGCGGGGGGGTCCATGGAACAACATATTTTGATAGGGATCGGCGGCCAAAAACATAATTTTGGGTGGTCCTGGACAAGAAAAAGTTTGAGCACCACTGATATTATAGCAACAATAGTTTTTCAGAAAAAGACATTTGTTGAGACATTTGACTACAAATGTTCTCTTTAAAAAAATATATACATTCAAAGATTTGGAAACATTTTCAAGGTTTTTCAAAAATAGCAGATCTACAAGCTCATAGCGCGGCACTCGGTTCCGCGCTGTGAGCTTGTATATCTGCCAAAGACACCTAAAAGGACAGAGATGCATTTCCGGATTGAATGGGTTAATGTTAGAAATGGGGGCAGTTGTATGTTAATATGCTGGATCAACCACTTTCAATCTGCCGTCCCTATTTTGGGCATGTCATTATAGTTGTAGTCATTATACTTTTCAGTAGCAGATCTACAAGCTTATAAAACGGCACGACGGCCTCGCATTGCGAGCTTGTAGATCAGCTCGTACGACAAACTATAAATCAGGCTTATGTGGTTAATAATGGCGTACTGTGGACTTGTGATGACAATGCAAAAAAAGGGACGTGCATGAGATCAAAAGGAGCTGTAGATTAAAAATAAATAATTCATAAGATAATTGTACAATTAGTAGGCCTAGAGGAAGTGAGCGAGTTACACTTACTCTCAGAATTTAAACTGAAGAGAGCCAGCCCCAATTCTCTGCCTCACCCATGGATCTCATATAAATGGATGTCATATAAATCCACCCCCTCCCCACCCCACCCAGGTCTAGCCATGCAGCCTGCAGTCCACCCAAGAGGGGCTTAGGCACATGATGTTGAGATAGACCATCACCATCCATCAGCTCCCACCCACAGTTAATGCAGTTAAGATGCGGTGAGGGAGGGCCCACCAAGACTCACTGTTGCCTCCAGAAGGGGCAGATGGTGCAGATGAGGTAATAATAAATGGACAAATGACAAGAGAGGGCAACAAATGATTGAACCTCAGAGTTGTGACTTAGTAAAATACGATCCCCAGAAGTCTAATTTATGCTCTGTCGCATGACTGTGTCGCGCGTTGAAAATAGCCGACCTACAAGCTCACAACGCGGCACGGATGTGGCACGTTGTGAGCTTGTAGGTCTGCTATTTACGCACACGACACCGTCAGACTACGGAGCATAAATTAGGCTTTCGAAGATGGGCTCTACTCCTGGGTGATTGATGTTCGTACCATTAGTGGGGTGGAGCCATGTCATAGCAACAGACGCAAAGAACAAAATGGAACCAGGGTAGATACATGCTATGGCGTCTAATTGTCGTACATGCTCGACACAACAGAAAAAAACAACAAAATACTGTTGAAAACCAAAGAAGAAGGGGAACCAGGAGTAAAGAATAGGGCAGAAGCTGTTTTTTTTCCCAGTAAGTCCCAACAATGACATGCAGAGAGTGGGTAAAGGGGAGAAGAAACCAGAGAGAATGGGAAGTGAAGCGATGCAATGAAAATACTAAAACGAGAATAAATAAGAGGGAAAAAAGTGCTGTGTTTTGCTTCGGTTGGCCCTATGAAATCTGCTCATCTGCTCTTCAGCCTTTAGACACATGCGTAGCACTTAGGCTAATGGCTAAAGATGCTTGGGACAAATTCTATTATCCAAAAGAGAACAAAAAAAATCTTGCCTTGCACACAGAGAAGAGTTTTAGCTGAAAGTTTTAAAAGTAGCTGATGCAATCTCCACTCTCCCTTCCTTGGTCTGTGTGGTGAGATGACGGCTCTCCTAACCTGCAGTAATGAAGTTGAATCCTTGCATTGAATTAGCCTCCTGCACAGAGCTGCAGTTAATTAAAGACAAGAGGGTGGATGAAACACACTTCCTTTATTTCCGTGGGTTTGGAGCTCTGCCATGTGCACATTAATTATGATAGGAGCTCCATCTGTGTATGTCCTTCAGTAGCATTAGCACCATCATGAATGCACTTCTACTCTCTTGAACTCACTATTCACACACACACACACACACACACACACACACACACACACACACACACACACACACACACACACACACACACACACACACACACACACACACACACACACACACACACACACACACACACACACACACACACACACACACACACACACACACACACACACACACAGTACTCTACTACAGTACCTTAGTCATAAACATCTCCCTGAATTCTATCTCAACAGTAGTTTTATAGGCTTAGCATTGCTTTTACCTAGGTTATTTTCATTGGTTTCATTTGCTTTTAATGTATTTTCATGTCCAACTATTACATTTCCTTTCTTTTTAATCTTTCTTTTCTGTGAAGCGCATTAAGTTGCACCTGATTTATGTGCTATACATATTGATTGATTGTTTCATTGTTTCATTGATTGATTGAGTGAGTGAGTGAGTGAGTGAGTGAGTGAGTGAGTACTTTATTGACAGTTTGCAATTTGTACAGAGGTACGGTTTACAATGATTGTTAAAATGATAACACAAAAAGCCCTTGGGGCTTGTTTCCATTGTGGTCTGGTGTATTCAATTCATTAAGGCATTTAAAGACATACAATAATATACAATAATAAACAAGACATAATCAACAATAGTAGCAATGAACGTACATGTACAGTACGGGGGGGGGGCATTTCTGGTGTTAAGCTTAGAGGGCTTTTCTAGGACCATTTACAAAGGTGCTCATTTCTGGCGGTTTTGAAGGAGGGTAAGGAGTTACACTTTTTGATGTTTGTTGGAAGGGCATTTTATCCTGACTTTTTAGCCCCACTAGCGAGCGTGCGGCTCTTAGGATGGCAAGTGAGTCAAAGCACTTGGTCGTGTTTGGTGTAAGGAGCAGCACAGTCACTAGGAGGTGCTACTGGGGCTATATGCTTGTTAATCTACTTGATAATAACTTTCCTCTATTCAGAAAGCCTGGGCTTTGTTAGCAATTTGGCAGCACACGTTAATTATGAAGGAGAACAATAGCTCAATTAGACATTTCATTTATATCTGGGGCGATCTGTTGACCTCACCAAAAAGGTTCACATACCAGTCATGACTTTGATCACTGTGACTTCAAGCCTGAAATCATTTAATCTTCTATCTAGTTAACATTAGGGAGAACACATCAGTCTCCTACTTCAAAAATGAAGCATAATTAATCTTAACAAATGGATGCACGTTTGCAATAATAATGTATCCACCATCAAGAGAAACAGCAGGAGTAAGATGCCAGTTCAATCTGGGCAAATGGGCTTTACATCTATCCTTTCCCATTTACTTTGTGAACTAAAACAGTTGTCCTTCCACAACAGTTGCTCCTCTTCCCTGGGAACATGTCTTAGATCTAAACAGGAAGCTTTAGACTTTCAAAAACACCCAACTGTTGGGGAAGGTCAGAACGTGCTACGCATGCATTAGCAGCTCTTCCCTTTATGAAATCTGACAAACCCTGGCTGCACAGAGAAATAAAACCTCAAAGAGTTTAGGGAATAGGTAGAAAATATAAGGCTGGGAGGGAAGCAATAAAGACAAGCAGATGAAGTTACCAAAGCAGCAACTTCACACAGCTGAAGTAGGCTACCGACATTAATAACACAGTGAGAAATGCATAGAATAGTAGAGGCAAGCCATTTTATTTTATCATAGTCAATTCTGTTTCAGCTCATGTTAGTTAGGGACTGTTCATTATTTAGAATGAGGGGGTAAATGGAGGATTTTAGAATGCTCTAAATAAAAAAAAGATGTGACTCTCCCTCTGACAGAAATATATTTTTCCTTAAAAAAAAGAAGATTGACCTTCCTCCACCAAATGACAAATAACGGTATATTTAAAATGAAACTGAAATTTACTTCAATACAAAGTTAAAATCGAACTACCTGTTTTGGCTGCTGTTGTTGTGAGGCAGCAGCAACTCCTCCAACCCTCATTTGATTCCTCTCAGGTTATGGTTGTTGATTTCGAAGAGACCGCAGCGAAACCCTTACATTTTTGTGCAGGTCTTATTTCTTCTGTTTTTTACTGAGAACCCTGTATTTCAGTATTCTATAACGGTTCGACCTGTTTGACCATACTAGGTTGTATCTTAATACAGATTATCAAATGTGAAAGTCCTTGAACATGCTCCCTAGAAAGTCACCCGCTAAATGGCCATGCATGGTTTCACTTTATCTAGTGCTTGGAAATCCAAGTTGTAGTGTCTCACAGCTTGTGGGTGACCTTCCAAATGAGTATTTATAACCCTCTAATCCCTTTAAATTAACCACTGATGCCTGTATTTTAAACTAAGACTTTCTGTGCCTCAAACCCCGTTATAAAACTGATGACTACTTAAGAAAAACACGATGGGGCTGCCATATACAGCATGATGTGGAGCTATGATGTGGAATGGCCTAATATTTTTCACAAACCTGCCATTCATACCATTTGAACAGAAATGATGGAGAGAAAAGAAAATGCATTCTTGCTGATTTCTTTTTTCCTTCCTTTTGTGAGTTGATTCATTTAATCCAAATGACCGGGGAAATTAAACTGCATGAGCCACTGCACTCTTACAATGACAGCCACATGTCATTACAATACATGAGTATTCAGAATAAAATGGCATTTTAGCTAAATGAAAAGAATAAATGTTGTTCGAACACAATCCACATCTGCTCTCTGAAAAAGCTTTCTGGGTGCTGTGAATTCATGTACTGTACATAGATGACCCACTCTAGCAACAAAGCTGTACACGCAACGGATTCTCTTTTGCTCTGATCTATGCATACTAGGTCTTATTTAAACAGTCTTTCAGTACCACCCAATCTGTTAACTCACTAATTTGAGAGCTATCACAAAATATACAGTAAAGCTTTCATGTCCCACATGTTGTTCCCGTCATTATTTCATGATCTTTAATTCATGACTAAATGATCCCAGGTATCCTATGTTGTGAATGCTGGTCCACTGTGTTAAATCAATACTTCTCCATTCTCTACACAGTAAAATCCTCTATCCATTTGTAACGCTGAGAGTGCACAAAATGTAACCAAATGGACCCGTGACGGTCAAGCCCACCAACCAGGGGGGGATTTCTGAGGCGCAGCCTTCCAAGTGGCCACATTTGGTATTACAAGTTTGGGTCGGTTGGGGCCCTCTACAATACATGAGTGAAAAGGGTTTTGACCAACAATGGCCTTTTCGCATGCACAAGGGCCCCATGATGTCATCAAACCAGAGCGCCCTAACCCGAAAGGAGGGGTATACGCGCTGGGTGAGCAATTTTATTGAAAAGAATGGGTGGGGATTTCCGGTCCGCACTCTAGATAATATATAACTCTATGGTGACGGTCATTTGTACACTCTCAGTTAAATTAGAGTTAAATTAACACCCGGAATTTTACAGTGCAGATGGTTCACACTGCAGTTTGCAATGCATCTTAGCCCATTACTGGAAGCGACTAAATCATCCACGGCCCACACAAGTAAAAGTGCATCAACGGACAGCATAACAAAGAAACCTAAACTCCATAAGACTTTCATTTCCCTAAGCTGCCCCACCAGGGCCTGTTCTTTGTAAAACATGACACTACATGCAGTAACATGATCATGTACAAGTAATTACCAAAATAGAGGAAACACCAACACAAAGTGTCTTAATAGGCTGTCTGGTGACCCTGAGCTGCCTGCTTCCTCATTTTCACCATGAAACTTACTTAATTAGGATACAACATATTATTTAACCAAATAAATAAATAAATGAAAATGCATCATTTGGTGTTTTGTTGATAGTGGTGGAAAATTCAGCCTGTGCCTAAAACACAGCTACTAGGCATAAGGCTACTATTCAGGCATAAAAACGCACTTTCATGCTCACACTGTTCTCGTGCCGTGTGGTTTAAAGACGTGAACATGTTGTGTTGTTAAGTAGTTATATACGTATTAACCCCTTGGGGACATGGGTCCTCTCCATTTCACCAATCCTAACAACTTAGGAGCAGTGACTGAGCAGCCACAGTGCAGCGCCCGGGGGTCAACTCCAGTTGTAATGCCAGTATCTTGGTCAAGGGCAATGGCACCAATATGTAGCTAGCATGCATGTCTTTTGGTGTGGAAGGAAACCGGAGTGTACATTCAGACATGGGTAGAGCATGCTAACACTACACAGAAAAAGAACCCCTGCAGGGTTCGAACCTAGGACCTTCTTGCTATGAGGCAACAGTGCTAACCACTGCGCCACCGCCACCGTTCCGCCAATATGATAGACTGATTGTGCATTTGTATTTCATTGTAATATCTGTTAATCAGGTGTAGTTGCCTTTCAGCTAGAGCTAAAGACCTTGACAGAGTGTTGTTTGCCTTTTCAGTGAGCTGCAGTACACAAGCTAAAATTAACCAACATTAGTTAATAACTATAGTTCCTCTGGGGCCGTTTCTCAAGACTTTCACCTTCACAGGAACAAGAATGGGAGAGTGAGAAATCTATGTGTGTTTTGCACAAGGAGGCCAATTAGGCAGTTTGCTGATGGCATGTTATCTCTCCGTCTCTCTCTCCCTCTCTCCCTCCCTCTCTCTCTCTCTACCTGCCTGTGAGAGTGAATCACAGAGCAGATCTGCCGACAAAGGCCAACCTATTCCAAAGGAGTGGCATCCCAGTCTGATGGCAGTGCAAAAGAATCAGGTCAGCCAAGGACAAATAGATCTCTCTCTGGGTCCACTTACTACCTGTGGGCTTCAGACCAAATTGCCTCTGTTAGGAATAGATGTTGTGACATACAAGCATACAGTGTGTTGTGGGCATCTGGGTGGCGCGGTATTAAAGTTCCTGCCCACCACCGTGGAGACTGGGGTTTGATTCCTCTGTGGTGCATCCAACTAGCACAATTGACCGTGTTCGCGGGTGGGAAGCCGGGTAGAAGGAGGGTGATCTCTGTCGCTGCACTAGTGACTTCTACAGGGTCCCTGTTCAGCAGGGAGCTGAACTGGGGAGGACAGTATGACCCTCTGCATAAGTTACTCCGTCCCGGTGAAACTCCTTACAGGCAGGTGAAAAGAAGTGGCTGGTGGCTTCATGTTTATTGGAGGAGACACGTGGTAGTCTTTACCCTCCCCAAGACCAACTGTAGGAGTCAGCAGTGGCGCATGGGAGGGAATTGGCATAACAAAAAAATGAATGCTCATGTTCTGCTCAGAAGGTTTCTGTGTATACCTACTTAAGTAAGTAAGCCTTGCAGAGCCATGTGGCCCATAGGGCAGGAGCCTGTCTCCTGTTTCTGTCACGTGAGGCAGCTTGATGTCCAAGTACACCCTCTGGATATGACGCTAGTATGTCGCAGGGACTTACCCCCAATCCAACCCTTGATACTGAGTGCCAAGCAGGGAGGCATGATTGGGTCTCATTTTTATAGTCTTTGGTGTGACCCGGTCGGGGATCGAACCCGACCTCCCAATCTCAGGGTACTAACCACTGCAGCTGGTCGACCTACTGTATGCCTACTTACTGCTCCTTATGCACTGTAAAAGAGTAACATCAGTGTGCCACAGCCAGTCAGGGCTTCTTGCACGTACTGCATGCAAATGGCTCTGCAAAGCTGAGATGCTTTAAGCAACTCTGTGTTTTGAAACATGTACAAAAAGGTCAGTCTCCACCCAAACAATGTCTGGTTCATTAGACTGTGTAGAGTATGCAAATTTGACTTGTAGAGCTTAAATAGAACCACTCTAATGGTATTACAGGCCCGGTCAACCAGGGGTGGGACCATTATATTAGTGCTCCTGAGGTGAGCTTCCCTGGAGGTTGTGTGCAACATCATGGCAGAAATGTCAGCTTATCCATACATTAGATTCAATAGATTGTATACTGTATGTAACTTGCATGTTGCCACTGAATTTAATGGTGTGATCAGCAGCAGAGGAGATGATGGTAAAGACATTAACGTTAATGTTTAATCTATGAACTGGTGAGGATCTTTTCTATGCCATCACATCATGTGTTTTTGAGTTGGTATACTTGCCACCATTGCTGGAACTGTAAGTACCAATGTGCCTGTTTAACACCCTGTGAATCCATCTCTTGAGGAACATAACAGCCCCCCTTCCTCACCTTCCTCTTGGACAAGAGGCCCTAATTAGAAGTAGGGTTCACTAGATAGATGCTAACTACAGTAACAAGGCAAACCAAATCAAAGGGACTAAACAATCAGGTTTCTGCCTCTTCTGCCTGAGACCTATAACTTTTGTGTTCAAAATACACGACATGTACCGTCAACACTGTGCTGCCAACTCATCCCGTCTTGCAAAGCTGTGAAATGGCCCTGTTCCTGCTGCAGAATGCTTAAGTCTATCTGTGATTCAGAATCTCCAAATTAAACTTAGGGGCAGGGCCCAGGGGCTTGGAAAATGAAAATGTAAATCTGACTGTGGGAAGCATTTGAGCTCCCCTTGCTTTTAGGAGGAAGAATTCTATGCCAGTGCCTCTTTGCTCTGTTTGTGACCTTCATCGTTTGGCTCCTACCTAATAAGCTTAAACAAACAGCAGCAATGTTTCAGTTGTGTCTATTCTGTTCGCTGCCGAACATCCAGGTTACATCTCCTTTCGTTCTCTCAGTATCTCCCGTGAACAAGGGAAATATGGAGAGAGAGAGAGAGAGAGAGAGAGAGAGAGAGAGAGAGAGAGAGAGAGAGAGAGAGAGAGAGAGAGAGAGAGAAAGTGTGTCCTTGTAACCAAATTCTTTTCAACTTTTGACTACATTATAGAATTTAGACTCTTGTGTAAAATCCAGCTGGCTTTGGTTGGAGCTAGACTTATTAGGCGCTGCAGTTTTTAAAGAAAACTTTCAATAGTTCAATTGGTTTGCCTCAGACCTGCATTCACTGCTTTCGCAATGTGCTAAGAGAAGGCCTTTGAAGGAGGAGATTAAAACCATGTGATCATTTTAATTAGATCATTAGCCAAGAATTAACATCTATGTTTGTAACCCCTCATTAACAAAAAAATACCCAGTGTGTGCCAAGATAGATTTATGTATTACATCCGATGCATTCAGGGTTTTTCTTCCTTTTCTCCCAGCATTCCTTCACTGGATCTTTATGACATTTTACTTTTTTGTTTGCTCTTTGTTTGCATCAAGGCATAAAGGGAAGGTAGCTTAATCTCAGCCTGTGTTCTCTCTCTGTCTTTCAGGCTCTTTGGTACAACGGGGAACTGCGCCGCCTGCAGTAAACTGATCCCAGCCTTTGAAATGGTGATGAGAGCCAGAGATAATGTTTACCATTTGGACTGTTTTGCCTGTCAGCTTTGCAACCAGAGGTAAGGCTGGAGATCAGAACTGTGCCGTGTGACTGCCATTTTTAAATGTCCAATGGAGTGCTGAAATGGTTATTGGCTAGTTAGAAGCCATTCAACAGTCTCCCTCTTAACCCATTCAATCCGGGAACGCATCGGTGTCATTATAGATTTGAGCTATAACCATTATTTTATACTTTGGCTATACAAAAATAGCAGATCTACAAGCTCATAGCGCGGCACTCGGTGCCGCCCTATGAGCTGCTATTTTTGAATAGCCAAAGACATCTTAAAATGACACGAGATGCGTTCCCGGTCTTAATGGGTTAAGATGAAAAAGATTTGCTCTGTCTGACAGTGGTGGAAAGTAACTGAGGTACATTTACTCAAGTACTGCACTTAAGTAAAATTTTGAGGTACATTTACTTGATTATTTCTATTTTTTTGCAACGCATTCTCACACCCGTACCGCCAAACGGGTGACGACTGTGGACAGATTTGACCATACTGCAACACTGAACTTCAGGGTTGATTTACAATTCTGTCCCTATCGTTACGCAACTCGAACAGGCGCTGAGTCAGCCGAAGCGGAATTGAGCCATGAGAGGCACCCCCGGGCGAGCGGCCTTGGGTGCCGAACGGCGCACCTCCGCCGTTTTAACCGCTTAACCGTCGTCTTCTGTATGGGTTTGGGTTCGAGAACGGCACGTCCACATTCCAGTGTGGGGTGGGATTATCGGGATGTTGTAAAATGATCTAACGGGGGTACCTGTCACGTCAAGTGTTGCAGTATGGTCAGATGTTGTCCCAAGCAGTCGCTATAGAGCACCGAAGTCCTGACGTCACTCGTTCATCCCCAGGTTTGCGGAAGTAATTTCTCTATGGAGAATAACATTGGGTCATCTTAGAATCGTCTCATATAAGAATTGTGGTCCAAAAATAAACACCGCGTGTCGGCGTTATTGTCAGGGAGGAGGTTCTGTATCGTTTATGATAGTCAGTCACTTATATTTGATACAGTCTGTTTCTGGCGAAAATGTAACTAATTCGGCGGAAGTAACATTAGCGTTTTCTCACCGTCAGTTGATGCTTCATATCCATAAGAGTCAACCCGCCGGGGTCATGTGTTTATTTTTGGAACACAGTTCTTATTTGACGCGATATTCAATACGTCTATGGGATTCAGAACGGGGGTGGAAAACTGCAAACCAGGTAGACAAACAAAGGATGTGTAAATGACGTCAGACTTCGGCGGTCTATAGTACTACTTGAGTTAGAATATGTAGTTTTTTTATTAAACTTCTACTCCACTACATCTCAGAGGCAAATATCGTACTTTCTACTCCACTATTTACTCCAATTTAGTTACTATTTACATTGTAGATTTAGATTATTGTTACAAAACATAAATTAACCACCTAAACCCTATTTATTCGAAAATAGCCCATCTACAATCTCACATCGCGTCACATCATGACTTTTTTGAAAAAGACTACTACTTTTGTACTTTTACTCAAGTAAAATTTTGAATACAGGCCTTTTTACTTGTAAGAGTATTTTTATATCGTGGTATTGCTACTTTGACTTAGTAAAAAATCTGAGTATTACTTCCACCACTGCTGTGTGATGACATTGTTTTCAACCAGACTCTAGAAGTCTGGATAAATCTGAATTTTGGCCTGCCAGCCGTTTGTCCCTTTGTAACTAACTGTGATTATAAACTTGAGGTTTACCAAATTAACCCATGCATCTGAAGTGGTACAGCTCTTAGAGTCGTGTCAGGCCACATGGAATTGTTCTGAATTCTTTATTTAGAGGGTTGAAAATAAACTATACAAAGAAACTATACAAAGAAGCATCTCCATGGAGCGAGTCTGCGAGAACATGGATGTAAATTGATGTTTCGTTGCTGTCAGGCAGAACCTTGTAACTCCATATTTAAACTACTTATATATATTTTTCTGAAAACACGGTAGTCCCTCAGTCGGGGGGAGGGAGGGGGGGGGGGGGGCAGGGAACGGCCTCTCTGAGGAGCGCCGTTTGACGCGAGGTTACTGCCTGGCGGAATGGAGAGGACCGCGCGCACACCTCCAGAGCAGGGGAACTTGGGAAGCGAGAGCGAACCAATCATCACAAAGGTTTCACCCCCACATTTAGCAGAAAATGCATTTTTTTCGCAAAGCCACACCTGTTTTTGCCGGCTGATATAAAAGTGAAATGCCCACATTTGAAGGGCACGCCCTTATTTAGCAAAGAAACGCCTATATTTTAACGAATGATTGTTAGACTGTGGTCCCCACAGTGAAAAAGGAATGGTTTTGGACATGCAAGGTTTCCACCCGACAGCAACGGTCTCATATACTCTTTCTAATATTGCATTTTCCCATCAATACATTGTGCATAAAGAACATGCAGCCCTGAGAGCAGAGCTTTACTTTTCATGTCTGAGAGGTTTTGTGACGCTGTTCCTCCACACAGCCTAAAGACCATTAACCTTCTATACAGAACAAATTCAGTTGCCATAGTGAGCGGCGGATGTAAGAAAATGAAATTGCAGGCTCTCTCCTTAGCTGGAAGAAACGGTGGCAAATGTTTAAACTGGTACAGTAATACCCCGACTGCGATCCTTCAACCAGGCCTGGCACATTAGCTGCGCCTACGGTGTCACACAAACAAACAGCCGTATACATAGAGGACAACATCAGTAGGGCAGGCTGCTGTGTGTTATTTTCCCTTTTCAACTGACTCTGAGACTTTGGAGGGAAAACATTCATGAGTACTGGCACCAAAAACGGTGTGTGAAAGGCTTACCCTGTGGCAGGGTTTCCTTGGAAACTGTTGTGGTGGCGGTGCATTTTTTTTGCCAGGCCTGGGAAGGTTGACCCTCCTGCTTTCAGCGGGCGCCAGGCCTCTTGTATGCCTGCTTTGAAATGAAGGGGTTATAATCTAGTTTTATTTGAAGCCACGCCTACACGTTGACCATCAAAACAGGCTTTGAATCTCCCGACAAAGGACAATGTCACTTAGCATTGGGTGAAAACTCCTGAGCCAAATGTGTACAATGAAAGCAAGGGGTGCAGCGATGGTGATCAGGTGCTGTCACTGTCACGGAAGAGAGCCATTCTAATCAGCCAGTCAGTGTGTCACAGCACTCTTGTCATGATTCTAATTTGTCTTTTTATAACATTTGTATGTCGTGTTTGTATTTTTCTGCCGACAGGTTTTGCGTGGGGGACAAGTTTTTCCTAAAAAACAACATGATTCTGTGTCAAATGGACTATGAGGAAGGGCAGCTGAATGGAAGCTTTGAGACACAGGTTCAATAGTGGGACCCCGTGTCAGCGACCCCCCCCCCCCCCCCCCTCGGCCCCCCCGGCTCCACACACACACACAAGATGGATGTTCTGCTGCACTTGGAAAGAGACAAGCATCTGTCTGCAATACTTTTTAAAAAACCCCTTTATCAGTCCCTAAGGACTCTATTGTAAATGTACTACTTTTTGCCCCTCCCACACCCCAACACTGAGCAGTTACAAGTTTTGATGTACAGCTGTGCCTGCTTAGCTGAGCACTGTATTGCTTGTATGTTTTTGTGAAATTTGTTTTGGGTTTATTATATTTTATTTCTTTCCTTTTGGAAATGGTTCCTTGGAGGGTATGTACAGTATGTTTTCTCTGTATATATAAACTGGAACATTTATTTTATGAAATGTAATGCAATTTTATTACTAGTGTGAATTAAAGATTCTTAAATGTTCATAGTGAGTTTTTTTTTTCTCTCTCTCTCTTGTACCAAACCAAAGTTGTTGAAGGAGGCTGGCCCATGTGCTGAAATGTAATCATCTCTAAAACCACAGCGCTGTAAAAAGCCATGCAAAGGAAACTACATTTGAAGTCCTTTTTAAAACATGATGGAACAAATCACATTTTATTACATTTTGCAGAGTTCTGATGGAATTAGAAATGCTGTTTAAAAAATAAGATTTTATTTGGAATAAAAGAATGCTTCTCTAAGCTGTGTTGTTGTGAAAAAGGAGGTGTCATGAAAGACAGTGAGATGAGATGAGTAGCTCTCTCGTGCTTCACCAATTGCCATCTGATTAAGAGGGTGAATTAGTCAAGAAATAAAAGTCTGCAATTCTATTCATCATGAGCAGTGCATATTATGGCCTTCAGTCCTTCAGCCGTGTCATACAGTTAAGTAACAAAACAATTTAGAAAAATCAAATAACAATAACAAGTAAAACGTATAACTTTGTTGAAGCACCAGTAAGTAATTAGAGAGGGAAAACATTTAAGAAAGTAAATATTTAATCTCCAGTGTGGGAAACAGTGGAGAATGGTTTACCAAATAGGCAAAAGCACCCACAAAAAAGCGCTTTGATGAGAGAAAATGATTTGGTAGCTTGAACCCAATCAGTCTCAATAATATTGAGACTGGATTGGGTTCAAAGGGAGGTGTAAGCATATTTTTTCTTAGTATTTGAATATGGACAGATGTCTATTGATCAAGTTTACTATTATGCAATTACATACCGTAGACCTATTCCCTTAAGCATTATGCTATGGCGAGAAAGTGCTGTTGACAAGTCACACTAAAATGACACTCATTTTGTCGAGTGACTTACTACAATTCTCTAAAATCAAATTACAACATGTACATATAGTTTATACGACACATGCTAGAACACATTTTTTTTCTCGTTTGGTGTAAACTATAAGTGCATTATGCAAATGTCAGACCCAAATACATTTTTATGAGTTGTGCAAAAACCGCCGCGGTTACAGCATACGCCTTTCGTGCGGAAGGCTGTGGGTTCGAACCCTACTCAGGGTCGACGTCAGCCAGGGTAACTATGCCTTCGCAACGGGTCCCTAATGCCAAATCAAATGGGTTCAGATCTGAGCCAAGTCTCCTGCAGGAGGCGCATCTGAAGCCTGTCCTGGACAGGAGTCTCCAGACGTAAAAACAGATGATGAATGCTAAAAAAACTCTGAGTGAGGCAGTGTAATCATAATAAAATTGTTAGGAAAGCAGAGCTGGTCACATGTTTACAAAGGTCCACACAGAGAGAACTTGGTGTTGATGGTGGCTGATACATGAATGTACTTTATGTGTCTGTCAAGGGAATGGAACAATTGCAAAATAACCATAAACGTTCAACATTTTCCTAACATTGCTATGCCATTGATAGTTTCACATTGCTTAATAAAGGGGCATACACTCAACTTTAGTCATCACATTCCTGACATCATTTTTAGTGAAAGTAGTTTTTTTTTTACAAGCAGGCAAAAGAACAGTAATAATTCGCTAACAATAAATCAAGTGTGAAAGAGCATTAATTATACATTCATTAAAAATTCAGACTCACCAGCAGGTGTGCAAATAAAGGATTAGGTAGACATCAATTACACCACATAAGAGTACTTTTTAATTGCAGTTCTTGGATTGATTTACAGAGGGAGACAATCAGGCTCCCTGCAATATGGCTGATTGCTCATTTTCTAGAAAAAATAATGAGGAAAAGACCTCACTAGGCAACACCGTGTCCCCAGCTGCAGACTCATAAACACATACTGCTACAGAGTTTCATGTGCCCTTATGTGTGTGTGCGCACATGCACAAAGGCATGTATGCACAACATACATGCACCATGAACACATTTATAAGACTGCGACACAGACCCCCAAGAACCATATAGTAAACACACGCACACACAGACATAAATACACATACATGGCAGCTTGACATTCCCATCTGCCCGTGTCGGTGGAGAAGTTCTTAACCCTTTAAGACCGGGGGACGCATCTGTGTAACCACTTTATCCATATTTTATACTTTTGGCTATTCAAAAATAGCAGATCTACAAGCTCATAGCGCGGCTATGAGCTTGTAGATCTGCTATTTTTTTTTAAATCGTGTTTTTTTTTGCAAATCTTTGAATATATATCTATAAAGCAATAGTTTTTTACTCAAATCTTTGCTTCTGGGGGTCCCTGGATTTTTTTGAGATGGGGGTCCGCAGCCAAATACATATCGTTGTGGGGCTCCTTGACACTGACATTAATATTATAGCAACATAAGTGTTTCAGAAAACTGTTTTAAACTGATTTAGAAGACATTTGTAGAATCCCCAGAAGCAATAACATCTTAGCTAGAAATGCTCGCTTTAAATATATATATATTCAAAGATTTGCACAACATCTTTCACAATTTTTCAAAAATAGCAGATCTACAAGCTCATAGCGCGGCACTCGGTGCCGCGCTATGAGCTTGTATATCTGCTATTTTTGAATAGCCCAACGAAATCTAAAAATGACACACAGATGCGTTCTCAGGTCTTAAAGAGTTAAGCACCAAATGTTGAGCCGTTATGACTCAAGTTTCAGAATTCTCTAGCCTCCGCTGTGTTCCTGATTACTGCATTATGGCATCTGCTTAATTAGCTTGGCTTGTGTCATATGTTGCACACGAGGGGGTGTTAAAAAGTGCCCTTCCCTCGTGCTCATTATCTGCCTCGATTCATGTGATGTATAATCTCTCTTGACAGACATTCATATAGACATATAGGACATCTGTCTGGAGGGTGCTTATACTTCACGTAGAATGACAAACACAACAAAGTTGTGGAATGAATGACAAAACTTTTTGGGAACTATCAATTAAAGCTGTGTCTGTAATGCACCATAAGCACATTCATTCATTACTGTACATGCTATAGCATTTATGAGGTAATATAGACCTAATTAGAAATGTGTATAATTATGACTGACACCTCATTCCGGGGTTTAATAATGTATTATAAATCATTGGCAAAATGATACAAAGAAGTACATGTTCAGGGTTTAAGATGCTATAGCACCACACCAAATAGATTCACCCTACGTATAAGGAATTTGCGATACTCATTGCATGTTAAACCAATACTATACAGAGCAGGAAAGTCAGAGAAGGCGCACCAGACCACTTGACAGTCTAGCAGCAAAACTACGGCCATAGCTGAATGGGTAGAGAGGCCATCTGGAAATCAGAAGGTCCCCAGTTCAGTCTATGTGAAAGTGCAATGACACTTTGGTAGAGGTTTGCTTTGTGTACTATCAGTACAAAGCTTACCTTGCCGTGATGTAACTCCACAACGCAGTCGTTAGGTAATGGTTTCTGTTGTGAGTGATAGCCATGACCAATCAAACCCGTCTGTCTGACCTGTCCATCCTATATTAAAATTGTCAATTGGGTGGACGTGGCAAGCAGTATGGGTAATAATCTATAGTTCTTCAATAAGTACACCTTCTATGAAAAACCTACAGTATGGATATTATGCCTTCAATATGCTCTCTGTGCATCATGACGCACAACAGTTTTGTTGGATACAAGCATTTAACCATTGTCACGTGTGGGCTAGAATGCATAAAAGCATGCTCATATATTTTTTTTCCAGCTTGAGGGATTCATACCAAAGTGAAACAGAAAAAGCAAAACATATAAAACGGGTTTATCTGGGTGTGCCTCCACCAACTAAAGTGATGAAAATAGCTAAGGACAAGCGCGCTGGGCAATCTGCGAACCCATTCGGTAAAAAAAAAAAGTTATTGTTTTCCGTTGTTTTTGCCTTTTTTCGTGTAGAAACAGGAACTCGGTTTAGCTCCTCCCCTTTCTTAGTCCACTCTGTGTTTATTCCTACTAACAACAACATTACATGTTTAGGGCAGTGGTGCTGACATGTTCAGCTGTTATCTTGAGAGATTATTCCCTGGGTGACCTGGTCCAACCAGGCAGCCAGAGGATCATAGAAAAACAAAATACTAAATATAAGGGAATATAAAGGTACTACTGACAGATCATAACACAATGGAGGAAATTATTTACTTTTATAGCTATGAATAAAGTTAAATGTGAACTACAATATCATTCAGTACCCATGGCTAACATTATGCATATTCTACAAACAAACAGCCAGTGCCAGGAAATGCATATAAAACTGAAATAAATGGCTACAGATGCATATACTTGCCCTGAAAGAGGTTTGCTTACTCTGTGATCTCACTCTTAAATGAAACCAATTTGCCTAGAAATTGGTTCTAAGGCCTAAATGCATAACTCTTTACATCAGCTGTGTGTGCACACGCCTACACATACATGTGCATATACAAGCACGCACATACGCACATACGCACACGCACACACACACACACACACACACACACACACACGCACACACTTTCACAGTCACACTACTTCCACCCATTCCCTTGCTGCAAATCATGTTTGACTTTGAAGTGCTAATTTTGGAAGTTTAGCCAATTTTTATTTGCTGCTTTGAAATGTATCCCCTAAGCTGCTGCACCAGCAATGAAATATACAGACCTTTACAATGAGGGATAAGTGACCAAAATGAGAAGCGCCTGGTTTTCTCCTCCACATTATATAACTGTGAATAATCCCCACGTAGCATTTTCTCCCATGCCATCACCAACTTAATTTATATTTAATATAATACAGTCTTCTTACTCTAAATAAAGAGAGGAAAAACCCACCCTGAAATGAAACTCACATTATTCATGTGATTTTAAATTGTTCAATCAGTATTCATGAACATAAACATATTTCTGTAAACTATAGCCTACATACGAACATCAGGGTCTGCAATTTATGACAGTGGATTCATGTGGTGTTCTATTGACTATCGATGCAAGACTGAAGTTTTTATTTTTTATTTTTTAGCTTTTACTTAAGTCTCATGTCATAGTATTACAACAGTTCTGAAACAGAAAATGTCCTGTTGGTATTATCACACAGCAACAACGTCGTTTTGCCATCTACCATCAATGAGAGGACGATTAGTCACAACACTCTGGTTTCTTGCTCATGTTTACAAATAGACTAAACTGTCAAAAATAATAGGAAGAGAAATTGCACATCAACCTCTAAAGCCCTATTCTATACTACGACGGTGGTGCAAAAATAGCAACATTTGCAGATTTGAAAGCTCACAATGTGTTGCAAGCTTGTAGATCTGCTATTTCTGTTAATCTTTGAACATATGTTTTTCACCTTGCGTGCCCATAATAGGGATGCCAGGTAGTAAGCTAAAACTCTGTAGGGTATGGGACCAAGGGACAGGTGAGTATTATTATATGGATAGTCACTGGAGTCCCTATGTATTAGAGTTCACTAAATCACTTCTTTTGTTGATGGAAAAAGTCATTACTGTAATCAACCTTGGGGTCCAAACCTCGGCTGTATGGAAAGGAGACCCCAACAATGAAAACAGTCCTTGGTAATAGAGCAGCCTTGAATTCCACTTCATTTACCACAGTAATGGATGCAAGGATGACCTCAATCACAATCCTTTTTTAACCGTTTTCTGTGGGAGATGGAGTATTATATAGTAAAATACGTTGATCAGATTGGCTCCTCACCAAGCAACCCAGCTAATAACATGGCAAGAAAAAGAGAGACGATTTGGAATGTGGCCCCCCTCAACTCCCCGCACTATTCTGCTTTAACACAGTCCTGGACTGGGGAATAAATTGCTTTGGTAATCAGGTTTTTGAAAAGCGTATTTACTGCTTGTTCTGTTTATTGTGGTTCTCAGAATGAAATCTAAAATTGGATTTCATTAGATGTGCAATTTTCACTTCTCATAAAGGGACGAGAAAAAGAGAGCACCTCACCCTATATTGCGTCGAAAGGATGGATCCAGGCAGGTTGTATATATTATTGTTGATTATCTCTGTTTTGATGCAGTGTACTTATGCTCTTACAGAAACGGTGAAATGAGCTTAGTAATGAAAGGTACAGTTTATAGACTCGACACAAAACCAACACAAGCTCAAGATATGAGTGTATCAGTCTGATATACTGTGTACAAAGCAATGTCAGCACTGCTCAGATACACCATTCATTTAACCACAACCCTATTTAGTTACCTATTGCACAAACCATGTGCTCAATCATACAGTATGTGGTTTGCACCAAATTATTAGAAAGTAGAAAGAAAAACACATTAAGAGTCTATTGCTGAAAACATGGCCAGTTTGTTTATTTAAACACCGGATTATGAGTTAATTTGCCTTTGCCAGCGATACTTTACTGTCTACACTACAGTAACCCCTAAAGGGCTAATAAGCACTTTATATGTCAGTGTCTGCCCAACCCCAAAGACACATGCGTCACATAATGCTCTCTTATTCTGCTTAGCTCCTGTTCATTAATATTATTATTATTCCAATTTTGTACAGTTCACCTATTCCATAGTCATGGGCATAGGAAGTCTGCCTTCGCAACAGTGCTGTAAAAGCCACTGTGTGTGGTCTCAGACTGGATGTGACGATATCTTCTCCACAAAGGGCACAATTAACATCTTTCTTTTGCCTCGTCTTGGTTTGACTCATGTCTAGCAAGTTGTAGTTAATCCCTCTTATCAATCCTACTGTGGCAGTGGAGTGTGGTTTTGTGGTTGGCTGCAAGCGGTGAGCCATGGGGTAGAGCACTGCAGCAGACACACCTGTAATTGGGCTCATGAGCTGTCAGGCTTTGTTGTCTTTCGTCTTACAGTGAGACAGGGGGGGTCATGCCACGAGGACTTATCATCAATACATTTTAAAGGACTACTGAAATGTGACTCCGTACTGTAGGCAGAGAAAGACAAGCAGCTGAAATACTACAGCATGTTCATTGTTTGTTTACCTGTTGGACTGTGTCTGTTGTTGATATGTTTTGTTGCACGGTTGCCATCCATCTACATACAGCTTATTAGCACTGCAACGCATTGACCGGGATCTACAGTAGAAGAATGACATTAACAAGTAACAAGTAACGCTGCCATACTGGAGAACCAGGTGATGCTCTAGCAAACAACAGAGCCAGCTACTGCTGAAGATCATGCAGCACCAGGAGGAGGACCGTCGGTAATTGGAGGGGCTAATGCCAAAAGCTACAACATCTGAGACCACACAGGTCACTCCTCTGGGTCGTCTGTGTATCGATCTCGAGATAATGGTGTTCCCGGTGACATTCGAGGGGATAGCGCAGGCCTGCGCTTGGCCATGTTAAGAGTGTACCCTACACCTCCTCCCTCTTCTAACGGGGGGGGGAAGCCCAGCTAGCGGCGCACAGCCTGCCGGGGGACATTGCACACTAACTACCCCATCATCAGTAGAGCTATCCTGGCTGGGAACGATGACTGACCCTGGAGGGCTATCGGGGCTGGTACAAGGGGCTCTACTTCTCCGCTACAGCAGACCCTTCCCCTAGCGATTAGTGCTGAAAGAGTTCATCAACGGACTACCAAGCCGAAACAAAGTGGTCCAATGCCTCTGTCCTGCCAACCTGACTGCAGTCTCTCGCATTACACAAGAAGCATCTGACCGATAAACTTCAAACTTGGTGTGTGTGTGTGTGTGTCTCCTAGGACTCGAGGGTGTTTTGTGCCGGTGAGAAGTTGGTCGGATCAGCGGTTGTCCATATAACCAAAATCCACATCCACAAATCTCTGTGTCTGTCTGTCTGTCTGTCTGTGTCCCTTTTATGCCCATATATGGAGAAAACGGGTACAGCTCATCATAACCCAATGGCTGGACACCTAGGTTAAGGCACATAAAAAGGTGCTGTGAGTGAAATGTTTTGGTTAAAACAAAAAGTATTTAGTTAAAAAGACTATATTCTGATTGTAATAATTGCTGTAGATTGTTTGTCCAGTAGCAGGGATCTCCCTGTCTCTCCAGCTCTTTGGTTTAACAGAAAATAAATGTTCAGGTAAGGTGCAAATTTCATCCAATCAGGAGAGAGAGGAGAGAACCCCACAAAGATCCATCACCTTGTGTTCCAGTTTTAATTTTGGCCGCTCATTGCATTGTTTCTTTCATCACTTGCAATTTCACTCGTTTATTCTGTTATTCTGTTATCTCTTCTGATTGGATACAATTGGTGTCCCGACCTGTACATTTATTTTCTATTTACTAAACAGCTGGAGAGATGGGGAGATTGCTGATACTGAGCAAACACTCTATAGCAATGACTGCTATCAGAACATACAGCTATTTAACACTTATTTTAACAAAAGCCTACCACTTAAAGCACCTTTAACTGGTTCATGATCCATTTCTATTGGCCAGGCATTGGGGTGAGTTACGTAGGTGGTGCACTGTCCCCACAGCAGACCCTTAGATCCATTTACCTGTGCACAAATACTTTGTCTACTGATGCCAGTGTTCCGTTAACCCAGTTCATTCGATTTGAGTTCATTCTGAATAGTCTGGGCCTTGCCTTGATGCAGTTTATGGGCCCCATGCAGCTTAGCCTTTCAGCTTCCATATGGGGAGTAGCGGCAAGGACATGCTGTCACACCAGGGTTATTATAGTTCACTAGAACTAAATAAATAACTAAAACTAGAATTGGAAAAACAGTTTAGTTATAAAAATGAGGCTTTACAAAAAAACGATAACTAACTGAAACTGTTTTGTGTGTTTACAAAACTAACCAAAACTTAAGTAAAATCATAGAGAAAATGTCCTTAGATCAAGCAGAGCTTGTAGATCTGCTATTTTTCTGACCTTGCTGAATCTTGACCCTGACTAATCCATATTACAACTAGAAAAAGTGCTCCTCGGAGCACAGGTCTCCGCCAGGTCAGGTACGTTATTGTGGCCTCCTGGTGGCGCTATAATAGGCCAATGTGAAAAGGGTGCCATTTATTCTTAGGCCTTTCAGGGCAATCGGACACTGCATTCATGATTTGAGGCATTTTGTTCCAAAAATTTGTTTTGCTAAATTAGACCTGCTGGTGGCGCTATAACAGGCCAATTTGAAAAGGGTGGCATTTCTTCCTCGGCCTAGTGGGAATGTGCGTGTGAAATTTAACGGAAATTGCACGCTGCGTGCATAATTTGAGGTATTTTGTTCAAAACGGATCAATCCTGCAAACTTCGGAAGCCAACCTTAGCCAATCAGGATGGAATATGGGAAATCGGACAGATCCGTGTTGATCACATGACTTTAGAGATACTGTGTACCAATTTGCATGACATTTGGATAAAATCTGTAGGAGTAATGTCAAAAAATGGATTTTGCACAAATCGGCCTCCTGGTGGCGCTATAACAGGCCCATGTGAAACATTGGGGGCAGAGGTTCTGAATTGGCATCCAGGGAGTGTGTGTGCACAGTTTCGCAGCGACCGGGCCAACGGTGCCGGATGTTAGCTGCTAACAGACGGACAGGACACACACACACGGACGGACGGACAGGGGGTAAAACATACTCTCTCGCCATGTCTTTCGGCCTGGCGGAGACAATAAAATAAACACTTAACTAAGTGGCCCCCAAGGGCCGCGATTGTACACTGGCCGGCCCGCCAGCCCATTAGGCAATAGTAATATAGGATGTTGTCAATAAATATAAAGAACTAATTAAAAAAGGAACCTAGGCTGCACACTTTGAAGTGTGGACCATTTGCATTGAAACACAGCTATAGTCTCTCACTTATTTTAAAAGCCAAGCCCATCAAAACTAAGACAATAACTGGGCATTACAGTAGCCAATACAGAATACATAGAAAATTAATCCGACTTTTCCCCTTAACACTCCACTTGTTTTGTGGTGGAATGTGTTGCTCCACATTCCTAGAAATACACCACAGTAAGGTAATACCGGTATTACTATTAACATTAACAGCCAGAGGGAGGCAATATTCGAATTATTCCCTTGGTTGCTTCCTGATTTCATTATGTTATTTTTCATTTACGGCATGGCTTAACTGAGACTGAGAAACTGAGAAACAACACAAAACTATACAGGAATTGTGCTAATTATCATGCACTCCCTTGTCAATGACCAGTGGTGTACAGTAACGAAGTAAAATGTGTATCTGTACTTGGGTATTTGCATTTTTTTCAATCCACTACATTTGCAAGACAAATAGTGTACTTTGACTCAACAACATTAAGCCCTCTTAAGCCGTATTTTAAATAGCAGATCTACAAGCTAGATCTCAGCGCGTCATGATTCGAGGGGTCATGAGCTTGTAGTATTATATATGTATTATTGATATTTGTTGAAAATGTACTTTTGTGGATTTTGTACTTTTGAATTATCAACTTCTTTGGGCTAATTCCCACACACCAGGCACCATTGACCTCTACACTGAGGTTCCCCAGGGCTCAGTGCTTGGCCTCCTCTCTCCCTAACCAAAACACTAGGCTGTCACTGGCCAAATTGGTTTATGAATTGAAAATAATCATTTAAATATCAATCCATCTTCAAATTCAGTTTTTTCGTGATAGACCTCTCCAACTTTTTAAGGACAATTCTTAATGGAGCAGCAACAACACCTTTATCAGGCCACGGCTGGGCCCTTGCCCCTTTCTGACCTAAGGGCCACATGGTCATTGGTTCCCATGGCTACTGTACTTACTTACAGGTTAAAACACATGTTTTATAATAGAGTGAGGCCGGTTGAAATACAGATATTTGTGCATAATGGGTTCTTTATTGAACACTACAGATTCGGGGAGGGTGCAGTTTACTAAAATAGGACCTGGCTGCTAGAGCAGCCAATGCCACAGGGGATAGTGTCATAGTTCTAATGCTCAAACTCTTGTAATAATATGCTTAATAATTATGATTTAAACACAGTGGTGTGTATAGCCTTTGTATCATGTATGTGAAAGATTGGTCCATAAAATGCTTTAATTATATCCGCATAGAGGACAACTGAAAAAGCCCAAAAGATTCGGGAGTCGTCCGGGACCAGCAGAGTACCAGCCAGACAGGTGGGTCACATTTAGCAGCTGAAGAGTTACTGGTGAGGCAGAAAACAATGCTTCTCTCAATGTTTGTTCAAACTGTGTAAGACCTACTCTTCCAGTGAAGACATTTTTGAAAATGAATGAATTTTAAATATTCAACAATTCAAGTCCTTTGTCGAAGTTTGATCTAAATCCAATCATGACTGTAGAGCTATTACACACACCCTGTCACTGTGTTACATGCCATGTGAATGTATAAAGACTTGATGTCAACAGAAATCATTTCTATGATAAATGTTTAAAGGGACACTATCATAATTTCCAACAGTATCGGTTTACCTTATGGAATAATAATAAATAAAGCTGAATAGTAATAACGTAGAAACACCACCGCCCCATACATTACATACTGTAGGTGTACACACTGTCAACATCTCAAGGCTACAGAATAAGTTTGCATTAATAATCTTAAAGTAAAGTATGATGGACCTTGTATACCTCTATTGCCTCGTCATACTTAGAATAGTTTATCACAGGTTTAGGTGTGAAGAAGTGGGTGAAATTCGTAGTTGTGCGAGCTCCGTCGTTGTTTTCAGCAAGAGAAAAAGAGGGGGGGGGGGGGGGGGAGAGCAAGGAGAAAGGAAATGAAACAGTAAATATTAACATGTCAGGGATAGGCAAAAATCTAGATATCTACATATGCACAGCATAATCCAGCTGAACAGTATGTACATGATTATTATTTTAGGATGTACATTATGTGTACATGATATATTATTTTATAAATCCCCCCAAATCCCCCAAAACATCCTACTTGTGTGCTCTTCTTCCATTTGTGTGTGTTGTTGTGTGTATATCACTAAGGTGCAAAGCAGATAAAGTGTGTGTTTGCGTTACGTTGGCCTGCATACTTATGGTTTTTGAATGGCTGCATAATTGCATGATAAATGAGGCAGCACCGTGGCATATGGTTGGAGACGATGTCTCGTAACTGGAACGTCACAGGTTCTATCCCCGTAACAGCTAATGTATCCATCCTTGTTAAAGGAAGTCTACCTGACCTCTCTATGGAAATGCATAGAGTACGTGTAATTGTGGAAAGAACTCTGAGTGAGAAAAATGTGAAATAATGAAGAACAATGCTGAAAAATACTGAGCCCACCCAGGAAAGGCCATGACATGAAGCCACAGACAGAGAAGATCTGGGAGGTTAAATGCCTCATAAAGCCCCAACGCCTCACACCTTCCCCCCAGTCCCCTACAGAACACGGATACCCTACGTTATTAAAAAACCTTTAAACATGTGCCACATTGTTCTGGAAATGTCATTATGTTTACAAGGTGGCAAAACTTTCTTAAGGTTGTATGATCATGTGAACTGCACATGCACCAGCAAACACTTGCAATACAGATGACAGTCTAAAAAGCTTGTTCAAGAAATCACCAGACATACTGTATGGATTCAGCACACCACTCCTTTGTCATTGAAATGACTAATGGCGTGACAGAGAATTGTGTGCAAAAGATCAAAGGAAAACTTCACTGAATAGCAAGCTTTTATTTGCGAAGATAATTACTATAAAGAAAAGTGCTTTGTGTGTAAACAGCTCTTGTGAAAGAGCTTATTGCCAAACTACAGCACGGTGTGCCAAAAGGGAGGTGGTACTGGAATCCTTGCCTTTGGTGAAAGTTAAGAGGTAATTCAAAAGTAATCTCACTTTAAAAGCATATTGGATATATGCTCACTCAGGCCAATCATAGTTAGACACCTTGACTTTATAGTTCAAAGTTTAGGACATTATGTCCAGCAGCTCTTTAAAAAGCAAGTTCATATTCAGTGCTTGCTTATTCTGGTGGCAGGTTTACAGTGAAAACCAAATGAGATCTCTGCAGCACTGACACACTTTCTGCTAGCAGGTACAGGATGCCTCATATATGATTAATTAATTGCGGCAGCCTGCCATCTGTGTTTTAACTGATTAAATAGCTCACAAAGTGGGATGCACCTTTTGATGTGAACCTTTAGGGAACTGGCTCGGTCTTTGTATTTCTACCTTGATTAAGCACAATACTCCGGCACTTCCTCAAGCTCTCCATTTCAAAGTCTCTTTAATTTGTGAGGGAAGGACACAAAGGCATTTGGGGTGCTTTAAAATCCTGCCCATCTCCAGTAGTCTGAGTTTCTCTCTCTCTCTCTCCCCCCCTCTCTATATATTTTTTTATAAAGTGAATGTTTCACACAGGGCTGGGCCCGGTGAGCAAGCATCGAGCTTTCAGATAAAAATTGATTCCAGTAAATTCTCACCTGAGATCCATCACGGTGAAAGGCTTTAAAAGGTCACACATGTAATAAGTTCCTATGGTCTCAGTCCCTCCAATAATGGGCCTTTAGTCTGCCATGGAAGGCTGGTATATAGAAATAATTGAGTAATCTGTGGACCATTCAATTCAATAGTGGGACTCAGTGACAGTGCAAAGGCTGCTAGGGTGCGGAGAGGTTGTTCGGGAGAGTCTTTCTGCTAGCAGGGAAATGGTTTGTCCCCTAAAGCCATGCACCTCCATATCTGCAACGGCACACTGGATCACTGACATTTTAGAGGCTCTTCCAGGCCTAAATTGCTCAGAGTGGTGTCAAATATCAACTCGGAAAGGGATAAAATATGACACAGTAAAAAAGTATTCCAAAATTCAAGCATCAATTCAAACATCACATTCTGTACACTGCAGTGCACGTGATGCAATAAGTAGCCATAGTGTTATTAAACAATATTTTTCTAGCCAACAGAAATCGTCTCCAATGTAAAGTAGGTAACTCAAAATACATGATATAAGGGCAGGGCTTTGTGGACTTATTGGCAATACATGACACGCACAACCACAACAGTCATCAACTGTCGTCATACATACATTGTGTGATATGCAGTCATTTGTTTTAGTTTTTCAGGGATGGATAGCTAACATTTAAACACTAGCCTAAAGGGGAATTCCCCCTTCGCCGGGGGAGATATTAGGCTTTTGGTCATCAGGCAGATCAGGCTCTGAGCCACTATTGCTACACCTACATACTGTCGGATGGCAGTGGTCTTTATGAGAGCAAGGTCTCATAAAGGAGCAGAGGCGATGATTGACAGTCAAAATCCCTCAACAGCGACACCCGCAGGCAAAGATTTCTTTTTTCATTGCAGTTGAAAAGGCTTTAGAAATCGGAGAGAAAAAATCTTGCCATGGATCACTGGAGTGGATTTTTCAGTTAAAACTTTTAATACACGTTTGAAAGACCATGATAAATACTTTTAATGTGTTGTAAAACTGAATGTCATGAAACCTTTAATGAATGCATTCCAAAATACAGAAATCTTGAGGTACAACTGTGCATCTACTGTACTACCGTGCAAAAGGTGTGGTGGCATTTGATTTTATTAATTAAACATAAATTATGGTACATCGGCGGGACAGTTCACCCATCTTGTGTAACGCAGTACCTACTGTAATAATAATGGAAATGGGACCTGAAATCCATACCATGTAGTGCAGCAAAACACCTGGCTTTCCCAAAATTAAGTTAAACCACAGAAGCAATTGCCTAAGCAGCAGTGGACACCAGGCCTGGTAAGTCAGCTTTAGTAGACCATATGTCTGCATTTTCATTCTCTCCTCATATTTTTGCGGTCCAACATCAGAAAGCTATTTTCTAGCTATGGTGCATTTCTCTCATTTTACTAGCACAAAGCACCGGTGTAACAAATATGGCCAGCTGCTAGAATGTCGTTAGCAAAGACAAAGCCCTGCAAATCCTTAGTCAATCTACCCATATAGGTACCATCAGAATATTCAGAATGTGTTAATCTATTAAGATCGGGAACGCATCTGTGTCATTTAAAAAATAGCTTCTTTTTTTTTTAATCTTGAACATTTGTGCAAATCTTTGAATATAAATATATATATATATATATATATATATATATATATTTTTTTTTAATATATATATATATATATATATATATATATATATATATATATATATATATATACACGTTTTAAAGCGACTATTTTTAACTCCGATCTGTGCTTCTGGGGGTCCCTGGAACAACATATTTTGAGATGGGGGTCCGTGGTCAAATACATATAATTTTGGGTGGTACTTTAGAAAACATTTTTAGATAATGTATTTGGCCCCCCATCTCAAAATATGTTGTTCCAGGAAACTTCTGGGGGAAGCAAATTTGAACAAATGTTCGCTTCCAAAAATATATATTCAAAGATTTGCAATTATTTTCATGATTTTTCAAAAAAAATTGCAGATCTACAAGCTCATAGCACGGCACTCAGTGCCGCGCTATGAGCTCGTATATCTGATATTTTTGAATAGCCCAAAGAAATCTAAAATGACACAGATGCGTTCCAGGATTGAATGTGTTAATCAAACTAAGCAGACATCAATTCAATTGTCTAGTGAGCCAACTCATACAGGCCAGATCAACACATGAATACATGATAACTACTCTGTGGTATAGCCTGTCATTTGAATAATTCTGTCATAATGCAATCCAATATATGTTGCTTTCAACGCTAATGCCACTAAGCAAGCCACATCACCTACTTCATCTCTACATCAGCAGATTTCACTCCTAAAATAGTTTACCTGGCTTAGGAATAATGGAATTTAATAAAGAGTGTGAAAAAACATTGAAAATACTGTTATTCGTGTTGGGTGCCCTGGTGGCTTACCAAGTACTGTAAGAGTGTGTAGCAGTAGCGGTTCAGAGCCTCTGCCTGATGACCAAAGGCCTAATATCTTCCCCGGCCAAAGGGGGAATTCCCCTTCAGGCTAGTGGATAAGATGTTGGCTTTCCACGCAGGAGACCTGACCTGTTCCACGCTAGTCCTTCCTGCAGATGACCTCACTTCGTATCTGACCCGAGGTACTTTACTGCATATCACCCCCCTCTCTCCTGCATTGTCTATGTCTCTCTGTTCACTGTATCTATCTGAAATTTAAAAAAACATAAAAATACCCCCAAATAAATCTTAATACAAAATAAAATATATTCATGTGTGTTGTGTCCCAGTCTCTCTCTCTCTTTCCAATTATGCAACTCATTGCAACAGTGACAAATCCACTGAAGTATTTAATGACTACATCAGGTATATAGATCAGAATTCAAATGTGACATTTTGAATCAATCAAATATAATCTTTTAGTCAATTTCAAGGTAGTGCAAGGAACATCCTTAATGTGATTAATTTAAATACATTTCTTGTGAGGGATCAGCTGAAGACTAGTACCTGTATCTTGGCATATAATATGGTATACTATATGCCTCTGTATATTAATCTCTTGTCCATGGCAAATTGTAGAAAGACACAAGAGTCTTTACACATTATTGTTTTCAGCAAAAATCTGCCTCCCTCCACCCATCAAAGACGCCCTTTCCACAAACTAAACACCATAGACTTAGAAATATGACTTAAATCAGAACAGATGGTCTTAAAAGTAAAACATAGTAATTCAATCTGGATAATGGGGAGGCAAGCCACAGACTGCTCCATTCTCATTTCTCTGACTGAGAAAGTCATCTGAATTGCTTCATCGTCTTTGATGCTCAACCCCTCCATCATAGTGTTCCTCTGTTCCCCATGCATATTCTAAGCATTTAAAGGATAGTGTATATTTACTACACAGGCCTCACATTGTGCTCAGAGAGGGGCTATTAAGCCACAGACAAGAGGAAATGCATAGTAATTGATCGTTACAAAAGATTATCCTCCTCAAGAAGCATCGAGCTATTTGAGAATGTGATGGCTAAAAGTACTGCAAAATAAAGTGTCTTCCAGCATCAAACATTCACACTGGCGTGCAGTTTGTGAAACAATTACTACACTTTGCTGCTTTGTCTTACAGCTTGACTGAGTTTCTACTTTGGTCTTTTAAGCATGAGCACGACTCACTGGCAAGGCAAGCCACGAGTCGTACAGCTATTATGACTTCCATCAAGGGATCTCCCATATAGTAAATATAGCAAATGTACAGAACATTACCTAAAGATGTATGATAAACTGTCAAAGAGAGCAGATTGCACAACAACAAAAACGATTCAATTAAAATAGCAGTAAACAACGTTGGTATTGAAAAAAATAGGCATTCTGTATGACATCTTGCAATTCGTGTGAATCTCACGACCCTTAATGCATTAAGACCGGGAAAGCATCTGTCATTTTAGATTTCAGCTAAAAAGCATTATTTTATACTTTTGGCTAATCAAAAATAGCAGATACACAAGCTCATAGCGCGGCACTGAGGGCCGCGCTACGAGCTTGTAGATCTGCTATTTTTGAAAAATCAAAAAAAAAAAGAGCAAATCTTTGAATATATATATTGTTAAGCAAAATAAGATCTTTGCTTCTGGGGGTCCCTGGAACAAAATATTTTGAGATGGGGGTCCGCGGACAAATACATATCATTTTGGGGGTCCTTGACATGAAAAGTTCTAAGAACCACTGATATAGCAACGTACGCTTTTCAGAAAACTGTCAGGATTTAGAAGACATTTGTAGAATTGGCTTCAGGTCTTAATGGTTTAAAATAGGATATAGTCTTTTAAATGGTGCATTTATATAGCACCTTTATCCAAGGCGCTTAACAATGTGCATTACATTCACACACAGACACCATGCAAGACTCAACCAACCTGCTCACCAGGAGCAGTTGGGGGTTCAGTGTCTTGCTCAAGGACACCTCGACACTAACTCTGGGGGAGCCCGGGATCGAACCGGTTCCCAAGCGGCCGCTCTGCCTCCTGAGCCACTGCCACCCCCTTTTCAGGGAGCCACTGGTGTTGCTTATGAAGACAGAACATTGCTGGGCCTGCAATTGATTTAATTCCATTCTCTTTCTTTCATATGTTTATGAAAAGATCTCCAGTTACAGAGGGTCTGCATTCTCTCATGAGGTTTCTCTAATTGCCTATATATAGAATTCAACTTTACAAATAGAAAGACTGTACATTCTGTATAGAAATTGCAGACTGAAATAGCTGATTGGACAGGAAACACAGCTGTTGATTAAGGATAAGTAATGTGTATGAATGTGGGAGGAAAAAAGGAATCTTGAATCCAGAAAATTGCTTTCCATACAGCAGCAATATAGCCAGGACATTTTTAGTCAGTCTTTGGAGAAAATGTATTAACCTGGTGGGCCACATACTGAAACTTTCCAGCCTCATTGTTGACAGGTTTTATGAGCCTAATGTACTTTGTGATGTATAGCATAATAACCCAGACTATGACTGTGGGGCCTTGCTCTTAATATTAGCTGGCTGGTGGATCAGGCAAAATTATTGTAATGAGACAAAATTTCCATACAACAGCAAAATGAGTTCATTACTCCAAGTTATATTGGTGAAGTAACCAAAAGAAATTGATGCCTTTATTTGGCTAGAATTGAATTTCAGGCATAAATAGAATTAGGCAAACGCACAGACAGCAAAATGTAATAATAATTACATCAGAGTTATCAAAAAGGTTATCACCAAGCCCCATGCTGCTTCTTAATCACCACTTTCAAACAGAGGTGCAATTTCCGGCCCTGAGATGGTTCCGGTTCCAAGGCTTTGGCAAGCTGATTGAAATTCAGTTGCATGTCCAAACTGACAGTTGCCCACTACGGTGTAATAAAATTGCAGGAGCAAAGACACCTTTGTTTCCATCTGTTCTCAATAAAGTCTTAAATTACTCAATAAACATAACCAGATAATACTTGAACTTAACATTAATAGCATAGAGCAGTGGTTTTCAACCTTTTTCATATCAAGGTCAATTATCTATTTGGCATTTGAGCCACAAACCACCGTTTGATGCGATTTAGCCTCTCAGACCCAAAACTTAGAATATTTTGTTGTCGTTGGATAAGATTTTGTCCACAATTCAATGCTGCATTGATGTTGGTGCCATATGAGAGATAACAGGCAAACTGTTGATCAAAATAACAATTCTTTAAGAGACTCTTGAGAGCGAAAAACGGAACCAAAAGCCATTTGGTTTCATTTTACACTCTCAAGAGTTAAAGATCTATAAGGGTCCATTTGGTTACCAACTCTCCATCATTTAGCTGGGGACGACTTGGAACCCCCTCAACACTGGTTGAGAACCACTGGCATAGAGGGCTTAGTTTGTGTTCATAACCTTTATTTAATGGTGTAGTGTAAAACATATACAGTTGTTAGGTTTGTGTCTAGATAAATAAAACTAAACTCAAGTTAGTGACTACAATAGTATGGTTGCACTAGAACAGAAGTTACTGGTACAATTAACATGAAGTGGATGCTATCCCCTGCATTCATTGTATGAATAGTCAACATCGATAGTCATTCCCCTCAAGGTTACCATCTCTCTCTTTGTCCACTGAGGCCTGCTTCAGTTCATCCTCCACATCAGCTGATTATGCTATCTATCAACCCCAGCTGTCACTGGCCATTTAAACCTTTGTCAAGTCCTCGGTGTAACGCAGCCAGCAGAAACCCAACTAATTACTGTTTTGTAATCCAACACCTTAACATCACTCACCCTGTCCATTTCTCTAAAACACATATGGATGATTTGTCCATTTGAAAAGGTATTTGGGGTCTGGGTGTTGGCGAAGGTGTTGGGGAGAGGTCCCGATGAAAAACACATTACTATCGAGGAGAGCAATGCTCCGCTTTTGTTGTTGTTTACAGCAAACAGTAAAAGAAGAGAAAACAGATGCCAAATTATTTTTCTCGGTGCCAAGGCACACACAGGATGCTGGCAGCTACAAAGATTCAATTATAAAAAGTGCAGAAAATAATTAGAAAAAATAATAGCACTTGAAAAAATTGCCCCTCCAGAAATTGCGTATAACAATAAATCCGTTAATTAGCTCATTAATATTCAATTGGGGTCAGTGGACTTAATGGAACCTTTTTCATGGGCCAAGGAAATGTTTAACACTCAGTTTTTCCTCTGCCTGTTCTTATTATCAACTATGCACAGGCAAGCCTTATCAGTCCTCCAGATGGTGAGGAACAATGCAGAGCCATTATCGTCTTACAGCAGCGTGTGTGCCTTGTAACCGGTGTGTGCCTGGGACAGTGAAGTATAGATACTGAGGCATTTAGTGTAATTGATATGTGGTATATATCGTATTGTTTAGGCCTGTTTGTTTGCTCTGCTGGTATTCAAGGCGAGAGGAGAGGCGAAGATTGATTTTCACCGCAGCCGTCCCTGCTCTCACCGCAGGTCACAGATAACTTGTCAACGCAGGTTTTTGGACCAGTGTAAAATGCATCAAGGCTAAACTCTCTCGGGCATATTGGAAGATAGGGGAGTTTCATCTCCGCAAACACAGGCCCTCTGCCTGCCATTACCTAGTGCTTTGAGACAGATGTTTTATTCAACAAGTGCAAGGGATGGGGAGATGTCCGAGCAACGCCTTTTGCATCCCCCCTCCGTTAGGTTCTCAGGGTCATTTTTCAGCTTCCAGATTTCAGATAATGCCATTTACTATACTGTCTAAGATGATGTTGTTTGGGGGGGGGGGCACAACATATGGAGTATTTTAACAATTTAACAAGTACAATCTAAATTATATATAAAAATAAAAAAATCATTCTAATACATTTCTAATATTCTTTAAAAAAAATAGTCTATAATGCAATACCCAAAATTGTGTCATGCTATTAGTCTGACAGCCCATTGTTCCAAATACCATTGGTTCAACGGTCCTACACTAACCTAACATGTTTAGTACTATTGGGACGTTGGAATAATGGGTTGGACAGTGCAGTGGTTAATCTCAAGACAATGTGTGTCTGTATTGCAATAATATATCTCATGTGGGGTTTTGCTGGCCTTGGTGTTTTGTATAACTTTTATTTATTAGTGTATATCTTATATAGCTATTTGTTGTGGCAGTCCTTGCTTACTGAGTAAAACAGCATAGACAGATACATTGAAAGTCATCTTCATGATTCCCAGGTGACTCACCTAAATATAAGGCAATAGTCCTTCTTGGAGCTGGACCAGGTTCAAATCCATACCCAAGGCTCTTTGCTGCATATTATCCCCCCTCTCTCCTGCCTTTCCTATCTCTCTCTCTCACTGTCATTATCCAAAATAAAACAGAAATGCTGAAAAAATAAAAGAAAGAAAAAAGGCTCATCATTCAGTCGTGTCACCCAAAACTGGAGGCGGGTAACAAAGCTTTGATTAAGCCTTTTTTGGTGTCACAGAGGTTTTGTGAACTTACTGAGACCTTGGATTCGTTACTCCACTTATTAAGCTTCTCAAAGGCTCTTATTACTTCAAGCCATTCCAAGTAACATAAGGCATCAGCTTCTCATCAGAGAGCAGATTGAGACAGAACCATTCATGCATACACAATTGGCCAGGAATTGGTTGGGTCAAAGACTATGGCAAAGACAAGTTTAATTAATGTAGGTATGAAGATTAAAAGAGAGGTTGTCACTTTGGGGACATTTTAAACCAATGATATATACGTAGCCTTTGGTGGGGTCTTTCACAGATATCGGCAAGAACACCAAGAAAAATGGCAGTGAGGATTTTACAGCTCTGTGATTTTCACGGCTGGGTAAATAATGCAATCTGCGTAGCAATCTTCATTCACTGACAATCAAAAGGGAAACTGAAGTCACTTGTTACAAATATTCAGTGTATTTATGTTTTTTATCAACATTTTCTTTTTTATCAACACAGTGGATTAATGTGCCTCGATTTGAAAGATGAACCACAACATCGTCATTTTCCATTAACCTACTCCATCTCCTGTATCTGTCAATACATCTACAATAGTTAAATGTCAACCTTTTGAAAGCCAGCATTTTCAATCACATGCAGGGTCTGGCCTCAGAAAATAAAGCAAAACATAAAAGTTACTTTTCCCGTCTCTGTTTGAAGCAAAGACTGTGGATTCTTACCGAGATAAAAAGCTGTTGCGTTTGTTTTTAACATGTCTGTTTATTGACACCGTTCTGAGAGCAAGGGAAGATTACTCCAAATGGTATATTATTTTTATCTGTTGAGCTAAATCTATTCTGCTTCAATTCATCAGTGCAGAAAAGATGTAGGGGTGGACTGAAAGGCTTTCCCCCCCACCTTCCTCCCAACTACATGAAACAAAGATGGTACGAAATGAAATAAAATATCCCTGGATGAATCAATATTGGCATTAAGATTTAACAATGATATCATCTTTGAAATAATAACCAACAGCGTAATACAATGACTTTCAACAGTGGAAACCACCGGAGCACAATGGCTACGATTGAATTTGCTGAATGTGCGATGGCTCCTTCACAAACAGAGGTGATCCCACATCATGGGCTTAAAGGTTGCAGCTTGAGAGCCCAGGTGTCATGGATAATTCCTACTCACATATCTATGGCCTCCTCCATCTCTCTCCTTTCTCTCTCTCTCTCTCTCTGAGCTTAACTTCACCTCTGTCTGACAGAAAAGCTGCCATCCTATTGATCCCCCACTCTTCCAAATGCCCAGGACCAGGCATAAGGGCAGTCACAAAACTGCGGGCAAAGGGAGAGAGGACACCTCCTGCTGAGTGCAATTGGGATTTGAGAAAGTTAAACACTTTTCAAGCACAAAATTCCAGCCTGGGCAGCAGAGAGGGGATTCTCCCCCCAGGCTTCCCATTCCCCTGATCAGAAGGTCAGTCCCATCATCTTCATCCTGCTTCTTGGCCCAGCCTTTGCTCCTCTCCCAGCCTTCAGTATAGCTGTAGAAGGACTCAGCTCTCGTTTAATTCAAATGCTGCTGTCAACAGTTTTGTTGCTGTCTTGACTGTAAAGCACCACAGGGTTCACAGAAGGGCAAAGGGCAAATTAGGTGATGGGGAAGAGCGGATAAGGCATTTAGAGTTAATGAATGAGAATGCGAGGTGGGGATTTGCCTTCAGATTAACTTAAAACAACAAACAGGGGGAATAAAACTGTCCTGTCAAAATGAAGTCATACTCACACTCTGGTTATTATACAGTCGGTCAAAATTACATTCAAATACCTACAGTATATACATTTAATCAATACTCATTAATTCATTCATTTCATTCTATGTTCATTTAAGATTGAGGCCTCTTTTTAAGGCAATAATTACCCAGCGCAGTGTTTGCGCTGAGTTCCATGCAAGAGCTACCAACGGAAGTAGACTATTGTGAGCTAAAACTGTCACTGTACTGTATGTGGATTTGGTGTACCTGATGTGGGTAATGTATGTCACTAATGACTAATGACTGCCATATCTAACAAACAAATATGTAAAACCCTTTATTTGGAGAACCATATACCCCGGAATTTGGGCACAATAAAAGCCAGCTGTACTTGTGTGGTGGGTTGTTCCTTTTCATTAGGACCACCTTTTCAGTCCTTTAGTGCCAGATGTACATATTCCACTGCTGTGTGTCAAACCTGTGAACCCATTAATTGTGCTGCCCGAAAAAAAACTTCATGACGGACAACAATGGAAATAAGCCTTAGTGCTTTATTGTGTTTTTTATCCTCTGTGATACTGTGTCTATTGTATGTTGTGGAATTAAGTGCTGATGTGCTCTTTCCTTTTATCACCAAATAAATTCATTCATTCATGATTTCGTGGTTTGTGTGATGGCTTTCATACTGTATTATGTACATAAAATGGCGGCTCTGCCCAGAGTCAAAGAATGCAGTAGGAACTAGAGTGCGCTCCTCGGAGCACAGGTCCCCGCCAGGTCAGGTAGGTTATTGTGGGCCAGCAATGCAGACGCGTTGCTAGGTCTCTAATAGGTTGGGGGCATGTGTCCAGGCAACGGACACATGCCCGCGCGCGGATTTTGGCGGATTTGGGTTACTTTATTTCGGTTTTAGGGTTAGGGGTAGGTTAGGGTTATAGATATATAATAAAAAATTTAAAAAAGCCTCTGGTGGCTATAAAAGGCAGATGTGAAAAATGCAGGGCAACGGTTTTTCCTTGGCCTCTAGGGAGAGTGCGAGCAAAGTTTCACGCTGATCGGTCCAGTTATAGGTAAAAACACGAATCGGCTTGTTATAGCGCCACTGTAAGGCAGATTTGAAAAATGTAGGGTAAGGGTGGGATTTGTTCCTCAGCCTAGTGGCAATGTGCGTGCAAAGTTTCACGGCAATCGCACGCTGCGTTAATGATTTGAGACATTTTGTTCAAAACGGAGCACTCCTGCAAACTTTGGAAGCCAATCTTAGCCAATCAGGATGGAATATGAAAAATCAGACAGACCCGTTTCGTTTAACGACTAGAGATACTGTGTACCGATTTGCGTAACGTTTGGACAAAATGTGTAGGAGTACTGTCCATTTTTATTGTTGTTGCAAAAATCGGCCCACTGGTGCCGCTATAACAGGCCCATGTGAAAAATTCGGGGCAGAGGTTCTGCTCTGGCATCCAGGCAGTGTGTGTGATCAGGCCAACGGTGCCGGAGATTAGCTACTCGCAGACAGACGGACACACGGACGGACAGGGTGCAAAACGCCTTCGGCCTGGCAGAGACAATAATGGAAACCCTGACATAAACATAAAATGACTTTAAAAGGTAGTAGAGGTAAAATCTTTTCTCTTTCCTGTAGTTCAGGGGTCTTCAATGTTTATCAGGCCTTGGCCTGATAAATATGAAGCAGGGACCCCCCACTACTGTATACAATTGTGTTTTCCTTCAAAGCAATTTCATTAGAGGCTTTCATAGCTACAGTAGCTCATCATATTTAGCTGATTCTCTTATCAATGTCTGTTGACATATAGCATGTACACACCTGCATATGATGTTCTAAATATCATGTATATACCTGCTTTCACATACACTACCTGTATATACACTATGTATATAATATGTTTATTTGTTCTATTAACCTGTTTTCTATCTCTTTCCCTTTGCTCTCATTCTCCCTCTGTCTCAAATACATTGAGTTGACAAACCCTTTCACTTCCCTCCACACCTTAACTCACACAATGGCATCTGACCTACACTTGATGGAGTGTAAACTTTCAGCATGTGACTGAAACCCATGTTACCACAGTATGATGGACGGGGTTGGTGTGAGAGAAGAACAAGCAGGAGGAGCTTGTCCCCCCCCCCCCCAGCATGTCCCCTACACCTGGAGACAGCCCAAAATCCACAACATCAACCCGATCATCACAACTAGCCAGGTGGGGAAGCTGTTCTCCAAAATTGGCATGAACAAGGCCAGGGGTCCAGACTAGAGATGTCACTACGGATGTTTACGCACCAGGAGGTCTAGATGAGATCTAGTGAGTGAAGGAAAATGGAACTTGCAAAACATAGCTTGGTTTTGTACCACTGCACGTAAACTTTGCGAAACAGTGCTCTAATACATTAGCAGCACGAGCAACATGGTAAATCACTTAGAATACAAGCACCTGTGCATCCAAGCGATCCATTACGCACAGATGGGTACGCAAAAAGAACAACGTGATGCGGCTGCTCCTCATACATGTGTAACTATGTTACTTCCAAGTAAAAAGGGCCAGTCAACTAAGTGGAGAGCTACTTAAGAGACGTTTCCCCACCCCTTGTGGAGTGAAATTGTGGATAGGTAATAGCTCGCGTTTCTGCTACCTACCAGACGCTATCTGTGTGTGCCGGGGATGGCCGTTCCCTCTGAGCAGAAAACCTTACGCTCAACAGACTGACTAGATTGACATCAGAACACATTGACATATTAATATTCCTTGACAACAATCACCTCCAGCTCAAAGAGCACAAAGAAGCCCCCAACTCTCATCACCATCCAAGGGGAGGAGGTGGAGATGGTGGACCAGTGCCTGAGAGTACACATGAACAATACACTGGATTGGAACGACAACTCTGAGATACAGGGGGGTACAGGAAGGGACAGAGAAAGCTGAGGAAGCTCAGGTCCTTCAATGTGTAAAAAAAGGCTGCTCGCGGAAGGTATTCTACCAGTCTGCAGTAGCCAATGTATGTCATCTTGTTTGCCATGGTTTGTTGGTGTTGGGGGAAGTGTAACATCAATACAAGAGATGAATCAAGGTGGTGAGGAACAATCTGGAGGTGGCTGCGGAGGGGAGGATCTATGATGTGCTAGTGGGGATGAGATTAAGCCACAGACCCATATATTATCCAGATACCCACTGTTGAAGGGCTGACACTGTACATATATCAGTGTCATATTCACAGTTGATAGTCTGTACAAAATCTATTCAAATATTAATTGTTGATAGATAGTACGTATATTTGTGCATATGTAATAATAAATAATAATACATTTTATTTGTAATGCGCTTTTCATTCACAAGGAATCTCAAAGTGCCACATGGTAAAACATCATCAATCATATAAAGTTAAAAGCAAAATTTAAAAACAGACTAAACAACAATTCAACACGAAAATGCCCTCTGTTCACTGGTGACAGATTGTACATTGATTTTTATATTTATTGATAGAGTACATATGTTAACTCAGTCAGACCAAGTGCAGATAGTGTCAGTCTGTCTTACTTTAGTAAAAAAAAAGAAAAGCTAGGTAGTTAGCAAAGCCAACAACCGACCAACATGGCTTAAAATGTGGTATGCAGGAAACAAAATCATAAGTTCACATGGGTGGGAACTTAAGACTTGGAATGTTCACTGTTCACTGTAATTGTCAGTTTAAAAAAGTCTATATCAAAGGGAAGGTTGAATATATTAACATCAACAGGTCCATAATTGTTTAAATGCAGTAATCATCTATCCATGAGCAACCCACCACAGCTAGTGAATCAAATTATTATTCAAAGGCATAATAATGTTGATGAACAGACCCAATTAGATAGAAGAGGTAGTGGAGGAGTAACGCAGATGTGAGCAAGAAGTCAATTATAAAAGCCTGGCATGTCAATGCAGATGTACTGTTCTGTTTTCTGGAGAGAGAGGCCTCAACAGTTATACATAACGCAACTGGCAACGCTATAAGGGCATCGGGTCAACAGCAGGCTCCATGGATGTGCACTAATGATGCTAATGGAGTACAAGTAGTGGTATTGCCACTACAAACCCATAAACCTTCAGTAGGTGGATTTATATTTGACTTTTCTTTTTGACTCATTATTAGCGATGATTCACCCTTGTAATAGTCCTGTGGATCTGTGGTACTGTACAGAATGGTTGTTATCTAGACAGACCTGTAGGACTCATTCAATAAAAACCTGCAAGAGGGAAGGAGGAGTATGTGAGTCTTTTTCACCACAGAAAAAAAAAACATGTTTACAAGAAAAAGACAAGCACATTTCATTCAAACAATGCAACACTGCCTCCAATCCTCTGCTCTCTTTCCCTCACTACAACCCACCCCCCCTAGGGGTTAGTAGACCTTCCTTCATGTTCAAAGATTATCAGTTAATCCAAAATGTGCAGGAGCATGAGACAACGGGAAAGGGACCAATATACAAGTGGGGGGAGGGAGGGAGGGAAGCGTGGCTTTATTTGTTTGTTGGCTTTCATATTAATCCATTGGAACACTCTTTTCTGGGCATGTGTAAATGCTTTAGAGCCATTAAATAGAAGATGAAATTTTCAATGGATAGCATGTAAAAGTATTAATTGTAAAGGCCATTATTTGGTGTCCATGAGGCTGAATCAGCTTAGCCACTCCACTCCCCCATTTGCATACAAAATGCGTTATTTTGGCAATCAATGAAAGTGCTCCACTGTATGTGTGGCTTATCACATGCTTGCAGGAAATGGATTCCTTAGCCATCTCGTTAAATTCTGTTGATGCAGAACAATTTGAAACATGGCACAGGCAGCAATGACATTTAAAGATGCCTCGGCTTAATTATATTTCGCAAACATTTGGGTTGTTTGTCCTCAGGGATAAAGAGCCTCCACTACAAAGTTAACTTGTTAATAATTCAAAAATAATCTCTTTTTGCAGCGCACCAATCATTATCTCCTATTAGTAGTGGTAAAGGGCATCCAAGGTGCCGGAAAAACACAGAGAGGACACTTTAGTATCCATCATCCATACGAAGATGGAGACAAAAAAACAATTGACTGTCTCTTAATTTCAGTTGCAAAATGCAGACACTGCAGACCTTGTAAACCACTGAACCATCAATGGTTCATAAAAACAATAAGCACTTCCTTCTACAGCTCTGTATTCCTTCCTACAAATATTAGATATTTTACAGTGGACACAATGTGTATAAAACACAAACCATTTTGATGGTTAACCTAACCATGGTTAATTGTGAGTGACTGAGAGTGACTGTTTTACAAAGTCCATGTATTTATTACATTTGGGTGTAGGGGTGCAACAGTTATTACATCTAAATGGTTTAATCAATTATAAAAATACATTATTCTAATAAAATAATGTATTAAAGGGGGTGTAAGTGATATTTGTGTGTTAAAATAAATGTTAAATAGCTCTATAGTTTGCCTTAAATAGCTCTATATTATTCCAATTGAGTGTTTGCTCAGTAAAAGGGATCTCCCTGTCTCACCAGCTCTTTAATAAACACAAAATACTTTTTCTGGTTGGGATACCAATGTCATCCAATCAGGAGAGAGAACTCATAGAGGATACAGGATAAACAAGTGAAATTGGAGGTGATGACACAAAAAAGTGAGCAGACAGACAGATATATGGGTTCTCTCTCTCCTGATTGGATGAAATTTGTGTCCCACCTGAACTCATATTCTGTTTTCTAAAGAGCAGGATATCTATATATGCCGAGTTTGAAGTCGGTCAGTTCCATAAATGCACACGACCATATATGGGCATAGCAATCGGATCTGTGGCTCTGGACAACCCATCTCCCTATATGCCTATATATGGGCATATCGGATTTGTTTATGGTTATGTCTGAGTCATAGTGACATGCCTATAGGCCTATATGGGTGTATCGGATTTGTTTATGGTTATGTCTGAGTCATAGTGACATGCCTATATGGGCGTATCGGGTTTGTTTATGATTATGTCTAAGTCATAGTGACATGCCTATATATGGGCGTATATGCCATGTGACGTGGCCGTGGTCCGCTGGCCGGCCCTCCCAGTAGCCAATTTTCATCTAGGATATAGTTGCTGGACAATAATCTACCTCTGTATTTTATATAAAAATTGGCTTAAGGGAATACCGGCCAGCAGGCCAGCCGGCAGACCACGCCGTCATGCTAATGTCACTATGACTCTCACTCGTATGACTTAAGCTGTAAAGTTTGGGAACCACTAGAACAGCATGTTCAAAACTGATGACACTGGGGATAACATCCAACAAGTTTAAGAATCCATCGCCACAAAATAATTCTACCTCTGTATTTTATATCACTTGAACCCTAGCGTCCCTATCCTATTGAACATTCGGCAAAAATAGCAGCTCTACAAGCTTACGACGCATTGTGAGCTTGTAGATCGCCTATTTTCGGCAATGCCAATTCAGAACCTCTGCCTCAAATCTTTCACATGGGCCTGTTATAGCACCACCAGGAGGCCGATTTGTGCAAAACCAATTTTTTGATATTACTCCCACAGATTTTATCCAAACGTCATGCAAATCGGTACACAGTATCTCTATAGTCATGTGCTCAACACGGATCTGTCCGATTTCCCATATTCCATCCTTATTGGCTAAGGTTGGCTTCCAAAGTGTGCAGGATTGGTCCGTTTAGAACAAAATGCCTCAAATCATGAACGCAGCTTGCGATTTCCGTGAAATTTCACACGCACATTCCCACCCTTTTCACATTGGCCTGTTATAGCGCCACCAGCAGGTCTAATTTAGCAAAACATCTGTGGTACTGTACAGAATGGTTGTCCAAAATGCCTCAAATCATGAATGCAGTGTCCGATTGCCGTGAACGACCTAAGAATAAATGGCACCCTTTTTCATATTGGCCTATTATAGCGCCACCAGGAGGCCACAATAACCTACCTGACCTGGCGGAGACCTGTGCTCCGAGGAGCACAGGTCTTTTTTTTTACTTTTCACCTACATTGACATGACCAAAATAGGGAAGCCAGAGTTAAAGTGGTACAGTACAGTACCTGCATAACTACTTTGATTCTATTACTATTACTATACAATTTTGGTAGAGATGATCATGAAGGTGGCAAAAACTCAGATTTGATCCATGGAAATGTGTGACCAGTGTATTATTCTGAGCCTTGTGGTGACTGTCCTTCTGATGCTAATAAATAAAAGCATGGAGTCTGTCAACCACAGCAGTAAAAGCCACTCAAGGACTAGCCGGTATTGTAAAGCATGTTTCGACTCCATTAATCCACCTCATTCACTTTTCACAACTGTCTTTGTTCTATGAATATAAAGGCTTGGGATTTGTAACAGTATGTCCTTCATGACACTCAAAGCCAGGTGCATTCCCATCAATATCAAATAAAAAAATTAAACCTTCTCAAAATATATAGGAGTGCATTGATTTAATATACTGCCACCACAGAAAAGCCCTTGCTCCTACACTCGACATGCAATTTGGAAATAAATTGACTGATTTAGACAGAGGCAGAGAGGGGAGGGAGAAAAAAAATTATGTGATGTAAACCAGGTTCACTACCATTGAGTTAGGTGACATTGTGCAACAAATCACTTGCATGACTAGAGAAAGAAAACGATTTCCATTTCTAAAAAGTAATTTTGTTTGTGAAGGTGCGTTGATTGCCACGTATGTGAATCTATTCCTCATTCGACATAGAGAAGCATGAACATTTCATAAAAGTCAATGTTATATTTTGCTGTTAGCATAATAATAAGAAAGCTCAGACTTTCATCCCGAGTATAACAAAAAACTCATTTCTCCAAGTACATAATAGAAGGGCAACTGCAATAGCCTATCTCTCTCTAGTGCTTTGTGTACCGCTGCGCAGGAGCAGAAATAGTTTGACTTTTGCAGCAGCAGAGTCCATTGTATTTTAATTGGGCCTAATGAAGAATAATTAAGTAATTAAAGACTTGATAAGGGAGAGGCGCAGTAAACAGATAAAGGACAAGTGCTAGTATTAACAATATGCTGCACTGCAGTGTGAATTGGACATGCTCTTCCACATTCCTCCAGCATGGCATCACTGGAACTAGGCAAACGACCAAAGGCACTGTCCAAAACGGCCCAACAGTCCTTTGTATTCCCCCATTTTAAACAGCTTTTCCATGTGTCTGTGATATGCATGTGGTCAAATTCACAATTTAATACTTCCCAGTTGGATTTTGGGAATAGGCCTGCACTGTGATATTTTCACCACCCTGACATTAGCAGCTTTTATTTTTTGAGTAATTGCACGGCTTGATGTGTACTTAGGGGTTTCCATGAGAACGATGAAAGAGTCTTATTTTAATAATGTTGAAATTATGGGGAAATATGGAAATACATTTTCAGCCAGTTCACAGCTGAGTTGACTGGAATAATGGGAATAGGAAACAGGGAAGAAGGGTGATAGTGGAAGTTCTAAACTCTATTTTCCTTCAAATACCATCCCATTAGGAGAAAGAAAGCTCTTCCACGAAAGTCTCCAATACCCTGAACGTCTAAAATACTCACTACTTTGAAGTAGTTCATTGTGCCAAAATTTCACAAACACTGCTATCTGCTTTATTCAACATACAGCAGGCATAATCTCTGTTGGCATCATATGCTGGTTGGCACTGATAATTTATAATCCATTCATCCAAGAGAGGGTACACAAATGCATATTTGTTTCCCAGGATTAAAAGCTTATAGTGGGAGTATAGCATGGCCAATAATATACAGTTGTACCAACTATTACAGGAAAAAAATCAGCTTGGTTACTCTCAAATGTGTTGCTTCACTCACAAGGCCGTGTGCTTAAATTTGAAACATAACCATATACACTATGAAATTTCCCTTATAATAGTTCCCTTATTGAAATTTGTACAGTAGACGTTTTCACGGTGACATTTGTACAGCATGGCTCTGCAGGAGGCTACCCATGTGTGTGCTAATGGTGCTAATGGTGCAAACCACTGGACTAGAGAGCGCTGCATTGGTATTGGGATCCAGCGGATCCCACGGGACCCAAATGTAGCACATCTGAAGCATGTGTGGTCATGCTTTACTTTAACAAACACATTAATCTTATGGCTAAATGCAGAGGAGAGCATCATTTTGAATAGTTGTTCCCGACAGGTATGTGCATAATGCATCTACTTAATAACCTACTGTCAAGCAGTTAAATCAGCCGAGCCCACTGTGTCGCTGTCCGTGGTGCTGTAGTGGCCTTATCTCCTCTCTCTCACTCTGCCTCTCTCTCATTCTGTGTGTTTGGGTGCCAATGGAAATATTACAGGATTATGCGGGACTAGACGGTAATATTACGAGATTATGCTTGTAGTGCATCCACTGTTGTTTTTCCTGCAAAATGTTTCACAGAAATCAAGGGGGCTTGGATCAAGCTGAAACCTTGCCCAAATATGGAATCATACGTTAGAGATATGTCACTGACCGGCGGAGTCTCCGGTAGGAGACACAATTGAGACTCAATTTACTCAATTGAGTCTCCTACTGAGCAGCCACCCGGTCATAATAATTGGCTTAGGAATGCGACAAAAACAAAATAATCTCCATGAAATCAAGGCTTCATGGGGTGTTTAATTGATAGAAAATAAGTAATGTTTTGGGTGAACTACTCCTTTAAGCAATAAAGTTGAAAATAAAACATTACGTATAGCAATACTTAACTCTGATTTAATCAATTAATTGCCAAAGCATGCCGCTCATGTACCTTATTGAAATTAGAAATGACATGTCAAACATATTTAAACATTCCACAGATGGACTCAGTGTTTGCAACTCATAATGAAGGATTTATTTCTATATTTATATTTCCAGTTTTTAGCCACGCCGTCTAGGAAAGGGTTTTTACGGCATGGCTCCTAGGTGGCTAGCGACCACCATTTTCTAGTGCTAAAAATGACCCGGGGGGTTTTGCAATGCCAAGCGGCAATTTGGTCGAACCAACGTTTTCTGGGAACCGAAATACAGGAAATGCCGAAATACAGGAAATGCCGCTGCAGTTTCCTCACAATATGGAAGAAGGCAACTTATTTGTTAACTTGTTTACTGTGATCTCTCCCTCTTGAAATATATACCCCTTGGTTTTTATTGTGTGTAAGTGATACTAGCGATTCTCAAACCCTTTGTCCTCAAATACCTGACCACGGTACTACTCGCCCAGCAGACACTCAAGCCTAATTTATGCTCCGTCACACGATGGAGCGAGAATGGCAGAGTATAGCGACACCGTCATGCGACGAAGTATGAATGCCTCTCCCTCGGGAGCACCTCACCAGCCTACACACCGGACATTGAATTGAACGTTGAACGAAACCAGTGCTCCACAAAGCAACATGTTTGGGTATCTGTTGGGATTTGATTACATGCAATCGGCAATTGCCTGTGCAGTCTCAATGTTTGTAAACAAATAATTGGTCTATAGGCCTCGGACATATTTGTGCCAGCCTACTTTGTGTTTTCTTCCTACAATCTCTACAGATTTTTTCCAAAGCTCACATAAATCCGTACACATTATCTATGAAGTTATGTGATCAGATTACTTAGATTGTTCATATTCCATTTGTTTATAACTGCCTTCCAAAGTTTGCCGGCCCTGTAGGCAACCAGGCCTGGCGGAGCGATGCGCTCCGAGGAGCACACTTTAGTTGAAACTGAGTTGACTTCCAGGAGTATTACAATTTGACATTTTGAAATTCCTTTAAACTGTAAGCCATGGATTCAACTTCAAGATAGGGCAATTCTTTTTTTTCTTTCATAAAACGTGATCAGTCAAAAAGCCATCTTAAGGGCGCGCTCTCACCGCACTTTTATTTTACCTCTGGGGTAGAATCTGCCAATGCATTGTCAATGTAAATGCGTGGATTCACACAAGAGCGGATCTTTCCGCCTGTCGCGCAGACCTTGCGTTTATCTGCTCTACACGACTTGTCCATTTGAAGCAGAAAACTGCTGGAGGCAGGAGCTGATTTTCCCCCTCTGTCCAATCGGGTGAGTGGAAGGCGGATCGTCCCAAGACTCAGGAAGCACCATGATGCTCAAGGCAGCTAGGTTGGAAACATATGGGTGGAAAGACTGGTGACGCAAGGTTACAAGGCAGCAGGCGGTGCGGGCAACGGGGAGCGTCCTGAAAGTGAGTGACAGGCGCGTCACTCCCGTTTTTTTGAATCCGCTGGCTGCAAAAAACTGTGGCCGCGCACAACCTGCGTTTAACAGCGTCCAGCCAACTTTTGGTGAGAGCGCGCACTAACCCTGTATCCACACTTAGAAAATAGAAAAGCCCATCCCATTGCCACAATTTTCCATGTATCAAATCCCATCAGACTTTTGACTCTTAGGTGTATCCACTATCCAGAAAAGCTAACATGACATAGGAGTTACCAGCTCTAGTCTCTGCTAGCAAGTCCCGTGGCTCCCCCAAACTTATTGAACCTTTGAGCCATTCTTCAAAACTTTTTGGAGGCAAATTGATAGGAAATAGCCAATAATATTATCACTCATGAACAGTAAGGTCACTTTGAGGGGCCTCCAAACACAATCTCACCACATCTTTGACCTGAAATAGTGTGTAATAAATAATGTGCATAATATAGGCTTGCTGCCAATGCCATATACAATATCATATATCATGCTGAGCTGTGAAGTCACTCAATTAGATCGGAACATGAGTTTTGTCTAAATGCTGAAACAAATAAATAATAACTGAAATGCCCAGTGACATGCAGACATTTTGAGGGGAAGTACCACAAGCAAAAAAAAAGGCACCCTGCCCTCCCTCCCTCCAAAAGCATGAACTCAAAATTGTAATCACACATTGAGGTGCCTCTAAACGACACAGAGCCAAAAGCGATTTCACTTTGACCCTTATGGGGTGCCACTAATGCTATAAATGTCACCATTTGTTGCAGAAACATGTTTTCATCTAATCAGATACAATTGATCTTGTGAGTCGTGACAATGACTGTCAAACAGGGTTTTGATATTCCATACAGTTTGCCTGTTCAAACATTTGTGGGAGGGTCCTATTTCTTATTTAAAAAATGCCATATCATGAACGCAACATCCAATCAACCCCAAATCTATAGAGTAGAGCGCACCTCCAAAAACAATCCTGCCCATAAGGGACGCCGAACACCACAAATGCTAAACAGTTGCACCATTATGTCGTAAAGAAAGATGCTATCCGCCCCTCCACCCCTCCCCTCCTCACCTCCTGGCAACTGCAAGCCATGACTAACACAGCCTACGTAGGCAAGCCAGCCTGGCGGAGAGATATGCTCTCTGCTGAGCATCCCTTTCTAGTTGTTTTTGATACTTTAAAGGAGCTGTGTTCTCATTGTCACATTCAGCATAATCCTCCCTTCAATCACATGACCCTCCTCCATTAACCTCTCACCTGCTGCCGTCTGATGCTGGCCAGCTACTTCTTTCTCCTTTCCTTCACCTCCAGACTCTTCCTTATTCTCCTCTTCTGAACTGGAGCCTTTCTCCTTTGAATAAAATGTCATTTTAAAAATCAGAAGTTACATAAATCCGATCAAACGGAATGCATACAAAAGTCCACTCATTACCACTGTCCAGTTATTACTTATTTTAAATATTATGTTAAAGATGCACATAATTTACATATAACATTAGTTTTACAATCCATAAAACTTTTTATTGGGGAAAGGGCTGTTATAAGTTACCAGCACTGAGGGAAAATACTCGCTGTATTGTAAGAACTGATTGATAAATATTTCACTCCTTATGGTTCACCTGTTGGCCTTCAGTTTCACCTTCAGCTTCCTTGCTAGAGCCTGCTGTGTAAAGAGATGCCTCCTGTGTGTGTGTCTCTCTCTCTCTCTCTCTCTCATCTTCGCTCGCCACTTTTGTAATGGTACAGAAACAGTGCAAAAATGATGAATTAGGAACTTAAAGTAGTGGTCCTAATGTGAGCCAACTTCTCAATGGGGCGAGTATTCACCCACAGGTAAACAATAAACTAACAGAAAAGTATTCATATTACAATTTACAACAGTTAAGACTATACCATGCTATTGAGTGTAATAGCCAACTGTAGCTAGCTACAGACACGTGACAACATGTATGGGAAATTGAATAAATGGGTGGAGAAACAGAACAAATGGAGAGGCGTCCATACAGGTGAACTGCATGGTACAGTTAAAGGAATCAATGTATAACCGTATAACCGTATAAATATTCTGAGGATGCCCAATTTTGGATCAAGATGGCAAGAGAAAAAAGCTCTATGTGAATATGGAAGAGGGTGCAGTATAGGGGTACGGATGACAGAAGCTTCAGTTCAGTCCTAAGAGACTTAGGCTTAATTGGCTAGTGTTTCAATAGCAAACATGTGTCATCTGTATTTCAATGTATGGGAAAGACATCAGTAAATATAGGATTGGAAATTGTGGTCTAAGGTCCACATTTAATGAAATATGTATGTAAGGGAAAACACCAACAGAAGAGCAACTCTTCCTCAGGTGACTGAGAATGTCAACGCAGGACGTGATCGGACTCAACAAGAACAGTCCGTCGACAACTACACAGAGAAGGGTGTTATATAGCAGGGTTGCAGTGCAGAAACCCTTATCACATTTGAGAGTTCAGTGGTGTAAAAACCATAGGCACTGGTTTACAGATAAGTGCATGAGAGAACAGTGCGTTTCTTGATGCCTGACCCCTTCAGTGAGGGGGTCCGGGCACTGTTATGCTTGGGGCATTTTCCTGGCATGGTTTGGGCCCACTTGTCCCCTTAGGTCACAGGCTCAGCAAATGCTATTCTGATGTAGTCTCATCATCAGGATAACAATGCCCTCCTCCATTGAATAGTTTGATGAGTATGAAAATGCTGTGAATATTCTATGGCCGCAACAGTTATCAGATCTCAACCCAATATGACACCTACAGTATGGCAGATGTTGGAGCGTCTGTGCTCTCCACCACCAAAACACCAAACGAGTTTTGAGGGTGTTTTTCTTTGGTGTATTGATGTATATATTAAGTATATTGATGCTGTCCTGGCTCGTGGGGGCACTATAGACCCAAAACTAAAGCTCCCTTCCCACTGACATGTAGCTTTGTGTCGGGTTTTTCCTTGAAGCATCCCTATTCTGGGGGGGGGGGGGGGCATTCGCCAAAAATAGCAGATCTACAAGCTCACAACATGTCAGGCGTATTTTTGGTGAAGCCTAGATCAGTGGTTCTCAAAGTTTTCAGGCTGTGACCCCCCAAAAGAATCATATTTGAACTGGGGACCCCCCACCCTGAAATTCCAATTGTAGGGGTTGAGGCATTACATTTAGTTTGACTCGGTTCCACAGATAGATATTGCGAAAATAGCAGATCTAAAAACAAACATTGTGAAAATAACCGATCTACAAGCTCACAATGTGAGGCCGTGTGGGCTTGTAGATTGGCTATTTTTAATGTTTGCCTCTTTACTATGTTATTTGACAATTTGGCCAATGTTTCACCAGTTTTTACAGTATAGTTTGTTGATTACTTTTGATGCAGTAATGGTATTTATTTCTTTTGTTTGAGGTATCAAAAGGTGTTAAAAGTCCCTAAATTGTCACTTCACTGTCATCTGGGGAGTCCCCCCCCCCTTCACTGTCATCTGGGGAGTCACACCCCCCCCCCTCATTTGGAGACCACACAGGTTGAGAACCACTGGCCTAGATGGGAGGGTATAGTTAATTTCGCACCCATCAGCAATTGAACCTTAGCTTAGCTTGCTAGCTTTGTTTCTTGGGCTACAAAGTCCAGTTTTCCCACGAATGTGCTCCTATTTCTACACTTTCACATAGATTAGAAATAAAGCTGGTCTCAAAATAAATGATAGAGTTTATAGTCTACTCACCTAGTTTGGGAGATTGGTGTCTGTGTAGGGCGTCTTTCCTGGTGTTTTAGCATTAATTATTGCCTAACTAACGACAGCAAAGTTGGCTTAATAGGCCTGTAGTCCCATTTTGTCAAATGTTGTCTCATGTTTTTGTTTGGAGTCACATTCGGCCTGTTGGGGCGAGGGAGCCATACTGTGTACGTTGAACAGCGCGTACAGTTCAAATGCATACGGGTTACTTTCAGTGGTGGAAAAAGTACTCATATGTTTTACTTAAGTAAAAGTATCAATACTGCAACTGCAATATAGAAATACTCTGTTAGAAGTCTGGAATTCGAAGTTTTGGAAATTGGAAATACTCAAGTAAAGTACAAATACCTCAAAAAAAAAAAAAAAAAAAAAAAAAAAAGGAAATGTACTCAATTACTTTCCACCACTGGTTACTTTGTCCATTTATTCTGCCTTTAGTAGAAGTAGGGCCTACTACCATATATGTTACGGAAACTGAAAACAAACAGCCCAGGCCTAATTAAAATGTTTACTTTGTTTGTTTGCACCAAGTAAAAGTCTTCAATGTGTACATTATTCAGCATGATGAACCTGCGGCCAGTCAGCCGCTACTCCATGTTACCCGAGCCTACAGCGCCATCTTCTGGCCACGGACGTGAAGCACTAGAGGGGATGAACGGGTCACTTCTCGTCCACGCCAAGCTGCTTAGCGTCATGGTTGCCATGTCCGCTTATTATAAGCGACTTTGGGCTTGTAATTGCGGATTGCGTTTTTTGGGGGGCTCGTTTCTAAAGTGTAGTGGCTAGTTTGGGCTTGTTATCTAAATGTTGTTTAAACTAGTGGTTTTTCATGTCATGGACCCCCAAATTAATAGACCGGACCGGACCCCCCCCCCCCCCCCTTCTGAAAATGTTTTGTGCCTGAGACCTCCCCCATGATTTGTGTGGATTTGAAAATATTCCACAATTTCCTCATTTTCCCCCAAGATTTTTCTTTGAAAATACCAGATCTACAAGCTCACAACGCGTCAGTGCTCATGGCGGCTCGGGTTGCATCTTTTGGGCTTGTTTTCCCTACCCCCCCGTTGCTTGTTTCTTTCGCAGAATCTGGCAACGCTGCTTTAGCGTCACCAGGGAGACGGATCAGATCTTCTGATGGATGCTGGCACCACAGTTTATGGGAAATAAATACGTGTTTGCACTTTTGTTTTGTTTCATTTTTTTTTAAGACAAAATGTCTTTGACAACTTGCCAGAAGGTTACTCTGATATCATGCTCCGTTCTCTGTGTTTCTCTGTTCCTTCCTAAAATGCTTTTATCCAGAGGGAAAAAGGATGTGGGGCAACAACCCGAGGGTAAGACTGGAGGCTTAACAGATCATCATCTGTCAATCATCATCCGCCTCCATATCTGATGTTGTTTTGGTCACTGGCTGCTACTACAGCCTGCTGTTATTCACAGAATCAAAGAATACAGTGTGTGACAGGCTGACAGCTAGAGTTACTAGCATAACTTTGCCTGTAATAAACTCATTGTCTTCGTGTTGTTCTGAAACCTGCATGACATACAGACATCCTGTCTGTCTGAAGTGTTAAAGCTGATATGGTGATTTATGGAGATCGCAATCTGAGTTGCATAATGAACTCTATAGCCTATAATCCATGATGTATATGGAGTGCATTTCTTCCTTGACTTTGCCTGAAAGACAGTATAACTTTGCCCTGTGTTTACATAAAATAAAATATATTTAAAAAAAAAAAAAGCCCATCATTTCCCTCATACCAGCAGTCATCAGCCACTAGACTAGTGTGTGTGGTTTTCCTGCAGAAACAGATTGCCCCTCTCACTGTATTTTGTTGATGATGTGCTAAGATTTGTTATGTAAACAAGGCAAAGTTACTATGCCTTGAACCTGCCGTACCTTTTTGGGCATGTCATAGGGAAAATTTGTCAAAAAATGTCCATTCATCATACGACAAAGTATACATTTTAAAAACTATATCTTCAACTTGTCATCTTTCACTTACAATGTATACAGTACATTATTTTTAAGCACTACGCAGCCAGTTGATCGCTCTCCTCTTTTCTTCATAGTTGGGCCAGGGTTCCATCCTCCTATGATGCATCGTCTGTCACTGCCCGCGGACCAGGAACAATGGGGGGACCACGACCCATCTCACACCTGGGCACATAGTGTTGAGGCCATCACCAAGACCAAAGGCCAGGGAAGAACGACCAGCCTGATCGGTCAAGTCCTCCCTATATATGGCTTTGGAATCCTCCTTTATATCGTATACATCTTTTATAAGGCAAGTAACCGATGGTTAGGCATAATAGGCAAGCATAGTGGACTATGAAACTTTCAAGAGAATATGGAGGCGCTACAGTATATGAAGCCTAATTCATACTTTGTTCCAGAAATGAGTTATTTTCGGCTTGTGACACAGCCACACAAAGTAAAATTAGCCTGAAGAAGTGGCCCGGGTTTGGTTTAGAAGTTTTAACTTGCAGACCTTATAAATGCTCAAAACAGCAAAAAGCTCAACAGATCCTTAATACAAATACATGTGACAAAAAATGTACTGTAACTGCAACAAGAATTTCCCCCAAGATCACAATATTTTATTGAACATCAACGAATCAATAGAAGTAATGTCTAAAACCCATAAGAGTATAAACTGTATACTCAATCATAAAACTACGATAAGAAAGGGAAAGGGAGTACTAGCTGCAAAGCATTTATAGCATCTCAGTTACTTGTGGCAGTGGTTCTCAAACATTTGTGGCTCAGGGCACCCCTGTAAATAACGTTTTCATCCACGGCACCCCTGAATAACATTTACTTTACAGCACCTTACGTTTATGTCAAATATGTGGGGGGGCTGTGAGCCTATTCCCCTAACCCTTGAACGTCAACTGCGTCCAGACAGCCACGCACTCCACCAATCCTGTAGCACTTAGAAAACAGAGGGAGGACAGACAATTCATAACAAGGATAATTTACACTAGGCCACCTAACACTAAGTTATAACAAGCACTGAAATAAAACTACCAACACGACCCTAACACGACAAAACAGCAGTGGCAGTCAGTGACTACAAAAGAAACAGATTACACACATTAAAACACTGTCAAACACACTGTCAAACGGATCTATGTAAAACAATCATGACATTTACCTCTGTCTACTTATTGAACACTACCCATATGGAAGGCTCAACACAGGAAAGCAGGAGTCACTATGGAGCAGGGCCTAAACTGTGGCAGACAAAAGGTCAAACACAGAAGGGCAACAAAACATGTACCTTCACTACATAAACTATACACCTACCAGGGACCAAAGAGGGGAAAACCCCATGTGACCAAACAATTTGGAAACCAGGAAGTGGGAGGTGCTATGGTCTGTCTACCTCCAAGATAATTTATAGAAGAAGGTACGATCAGTCCACGAACTAGTCAGGCGCAAATTAACAAGAGTCATTACAAATTAAACATTCTTTCAAAAAACACAACATGGGGAAAGGCAAAGGATTGTAACACCGGCAGTATCATGTTAAGGTGCCCACAAGCATCTGAATTCAGAACTTTCCATCTTATGAAGACTACCTCTGTCTTTTTTGAGATGCATGACTTCACACAGCAGCGACTGGCATTTAAAAAAGACACAGGCAAGTCTCTTCCCTCTCACTGAACATGGGAGGCAAACTGTTTTATGAAATACATTTCACAGTCAATGAGTCAATGAGAACTGGCTGGGCCAGCTTGTGAACAAACACTAGTTCTGAACGATTGCGTCCTTTGTCAGTTAGTCGGTTCAGGAATATAAATATAAATAAATATAAATATTTAAAAATAAATATAAATCTTCTGTTACTTTCCTGGACCGAGTATTTTACAAAGGTCTCAGTCGTTCAGAAATAGCGTTTATTCATAAGATGGTCCACCTGGCCCTCATTGACTGCAATGCATTCCATCGACCTCCCGGTTGCAGTTTGCCTCCCAGTGCAACGAATCTGCCAGCTGGAATAGAGAAATAACGATAGAGAAAATAACGTAGATGACCGTACCTTCTTTTATAAAATTCCTTGTCCATCTCCACAGTAGACCAGGAGGGACACTTCCTTACTAGCTATACACATTACTGTATGTAACCAGTAATGTAGCAATTATTAAAAAGTATGGTCTGATTCATTTAGAAATGCAAACACTGTCGCCCGCATTTTCCTAATGTTTAAAGCAATTTGCTGGGATGCTTTACAGTAGATATTTTCTTACTACTGCTAATGGTTGAATTGATCATCATAACGTTTTCTTTCCTCACAGCTGACATGTAAAGGAAAGACTCCAAAATCAGAATACCACTATACAAGACGACCAAATGAGAATGTGGGGAGTAAGACCAGTAAGTATGTTTGATAATCAAATGTGCTTTCATCACAAATGTGCTTTCACTACATTATGTAGCCTTTTCCATCATGTAATGGCACTTGAAATGTTTAGACATTACATGTGAATACTAGGTGACCGTTTCCAAATGATGGCAAACCAATTTGGGCAATGTAATAGCTCAACACGTAAAGACAGATATGAAACCTCTTCAGCATTTTTTTTAAATTCCAGCGCAAAAGGGAATTCCTGCCAAATTCGACCTGGATTTCATTTTACTATCTTTCCAACCAAAGCGATCATCTGTGTGAGAGAGCCCTCATGCACAAGTCGATTTTACAGAAGGACAGACATGAGCCCTTGTGGACTTATAGACCCCTTAACAGACAACGTCACACAGTGGCGTCAGTTCAGTAAAAGCTAGGGTATGGCAGGGTTAACCATCTGGGGCGCGCGGCGCGGCGAAGCGAAGCGCGGAAAAAAATGTTGGGGGCCCCTTTTTGGGGGGGCCCTTTTTCGGCCGCACGGCTTGTCTGCTGCGGGGGTTGCTGTGTCAGTCTTTTTACCAAAAAATGCATGCAGAGAGGTCTGCTTCCTTTTCATTTTAACTCACTGTTCACAAGTAAATAAAACAGCCTGTCTGCTATTGAAAAAACGCGCCTCTGCTGCTTGCTAATTAACAATAATGCATTGCACCTGTGTTGAACCTGGGATTCCCAGGCTGGGCCTGGGAATATACCATTTGACAAGATAGGGGAGAATAGGGGAGATACAAGCAGTTGTGAAGAATGAAATACCCTGTGAAAGCAATCATTTTGCATTGGTAGTTATTTTACTGAAATGTAATAACAGAATAATCAACGCAGATAGACAGAGACATTCATGGATTTATTTTTTATTAAAAAAGAGCCAGGGTATGGCAGCTGCCATAGCCTGCCATACCCAATTGACGCCTCTGACGTCACACTGATAAGAACCAGTATGCGTGCAACCAGTATGCACGCAATGAAACCCATTCTATCAGGTCTCGCTAGGACGCGCCTCACTAGCCAACACACAAGAGGGGGTTGGGGTGTGCTGAAATCAGCGCACCCCGAAACAACAGGTTGGGAATTGATTGCGTGAAACAATCAACTGTGCGTCCAGTCTCGATGTTAGTAAACAAATAATTGGTCTATTGGGAACATGCATCAAAGAGTCTTTAGTTTTTTACAAATGCAGATTAGCAATTACAAAGAATGTAATTTTTTATATAAAATAAAATAGCCTTTTCATCAGCAATAACAATGTGTGTTCAACTGTACATGAAATGCAGATGTCAGTAAGGGTTGTAACTTGTAATGTGTCAGAGATTAGAAGAAAAGTCTTTATGACTTACTCTGTATGGATCAGTCACCCTCCCCACATCCTTCATGGTAAATCATTCATGCTGAACACGGAGGAATGTTCCATAATATTTGACCTATTTGCATCATAATAATTGTAATGCTATTTAAGCAGTTTGTGGAATCCATTCAGCACCTCATAACGACAGTTCCAAAACTCCAAATAACCAGTGGTGGACTACAATGTACTGTAGGCCTATATACTCAAGTAAAATAATTCAAAAGTACAAATCATGAAGTTGTTATTTTTTGTGTATCAATGCATTGCTGTATTGAAATTTAGGAGTAGAAATGAGTTGAGTTGAAATAGCAGATCTACAAGCTCATAACGCGCCGAGATGCGACGCATTGTGAGCTTGTAAATAAAAAAATATTTCTGTAAGTTTGGGTCACAAGAGTCCTTTCTTAGAAGTGGATTCAAAAGTACAATACTTCTATTTGAAATGTAGCGTGAAAGTCATGAGCTTGCAAAAAAAATAATAACAATAATATATATTTTTAAAAGTAAGTGCAGTACTTTTGACTAGTTACTGTCCACCACTGCAAATAATACTGGAGATACTGCAATGTAACTTTGTGTGTTTTCTTGTTTTCTCTCTCAGCCGATTATGAACTGGCCAAGCTTCAGCAAAAGCTGCAGGAAACAGAGAGTATGATGGACAGGATCATCAGTGGAAAGGGCCTTGGTTCTAGCAGGTACCGCTCATGTTTCCTTCTTTTTTTTCCCTTTTCATTTTGTCGCCCAATTTAGTTACGCCAATCCCTCCATGTGCAGTGGTAGAAGAAGTACTCAGAAGAAGTAAAAGCAGCAATACCACAAATATAAAAGTATTCTGTTACTAAGGCCTGTATTCAAATCTCAGAATTACACTTAAGCACAGAACTTGAGTAAAATGTACTTCGTTACTTTCCACCACTGCCCGTGTGTATAGTCCCTGTCACTGCTGACCCTTACTGTTTGTGTTTGGTCATAGGGTGTAGATCACTGTTTCTCAACGTCTGGTCCGGGGCCCACCAGTTAAAAATGTTGATTTAAATGAGACCTGAAGCCGATTCTACATGTCTCCTAAATCTCAACAGTATTCTGAAAAACGTATGTTTCTATATCAGTGGTGCTCAATCTTTTTCATGTCAAGGACCCCCAAAATTATATGTATTTGGCCCGCGGACCCCCATCAAAATATTTTGTTCCAGGGACCCCCAGAAGCAACGATTTGAGTTACAAATGTTCGCTTTAAAAATATATATATTCAAAGATTTGCACACATTTTCACAATTTTTTAAAAATAGCAGATCTACAAGCTCGTAGCGCGGCACTCGGTGCCGCGCTATGAGCTTGTAGATCTGCTATTTTTGAATAGCCCAAAGTGTAAAATAATGCTTTTTAGCTCAAATCTAAAAATGACACAGTTCCAGGTCTTAATGGGTTAAAATCTTCAGGATTTTTCAAAAATAGCAGCTCTACACGCTCATAGCTATGAGCTTGTATATCTTCTATTTTTGAATAGCCAAAGTACCATTTGATTTGCTATCAGAGATCCCCTTCTGAACATTTGCACCTGTCCTACGCACCTGTCACCAACCTTTGAGGTGTGCATCGGCCTGCTTCTAAAATAATAGCCAAAGTATAAAATATGGTTAAAGTGGTTCAAATGATTGTGACGCTGTATTAACTACTTTTGCCGGGTGAACTATCCCTTTAACGTGTTGCGGAAGAACACGCTCCGTGCTGAATAGGCGCCTGACCTACTGTATGAAGATTCAAACCCCCGTCTCCACTGGCGTGTGCAGAAACCTTACCCCTGTGCCACCCAACACGCCCCAATTGCTCATATTTCTTATTACATTCTACATGACCCTAGAGACAGCCCCCAACAGAGAAAATTGAGATGAATTACATTATCATGGAATTAACTCTATAAACGCCATTGACTCGAAAACGCGTCAATTACTACTTAATCCACCCACGCCATTGCCGCGTTTGACGCGTTGGAATCGCGTTGGAATCGCGTTCATTGTTTAATCTCTGATCGCGCTATGCTGCTTAAAATTCAATGTTATTCTCGAGTTCCACTTACTTCACCGACATCTGCATCCGGTTTCATGACCTGGGTTCAGTTTCCGGTTTTTGATTTTTTTCCCCGGTCATTTTCGTCAAGAATAGGTAAACAAACGGGTTTTCACACGGTATGACAGACAAAGGGACAGGTTCTCTTCTATAATCTATGGTCTGGGTGACGATCAGTCATCGCCGTCGTGTATCACATCGTAATTTTGAGCGATCAGACGATGTGTGACGACGTCACATCCGTTTTCATGTTTTTCCCTGTCTAATCGCTCAAGAAGGGTAACAGTGACCCAAGGAGCTGATCAAACTGTCATGTGCTGCTCTCTAATGGCGGATTTGTGCTGCGTCTTTAAAAAACAGTCTGATAAATTATTTTCATGAAGATTTTCAAAATATAAAAATAAAAAAACACGAAAATTGCTGGCAATGGGGGAGTACTTTATGAAAATACTCTGGCAGTCAAAGAGTTAATATGGATAGGCTTGGTATGAAAATTAAAAACCACATTTTAATCTTCGTACAAAAAATGCAGATTTTTTCATTCATGCTCACGTACCATTTCATGTTGTCTTAATCTTTGTATACTTTTTATAAGTTGAATTACAATTTTCTTCATGTTCCAATATCTTCAATCAAACAATGTGAGTCTTCGTTTCCAATAATTTGGTCAATAGTTATCAGGTCAATGTTTCATGTGAACAAAATATAATATATGGTGGCAAATCATATTCTAAATATGAAATATCATATGCACGCACGGTTATTTTTATTTTTTATTTTGTTATGATCATTCTGTGCGCTGGAAAATCCGCAGGTCATGCAACATGGATGATTCATATGACAAGGGAAAATTCTTGTAGCCTAGTTATTGCCTGCTGTGCAATCAGTCGGAACCATAAGAAGTAATGTTCCATGTAAGCTTGTTTTGAACCACTTTTCCACAGTCTAAGAGAAAGAAAAGATGTTCACCCCTTCAGAGAGCATCACTGATTTGGAGAGGGATTGGTTGTGTGTATTTATGTTGAAATATACTCACGATGTGTTAGTCGTTTTCAATACAATTAACTCTACTTATACTTAAGTAATAATTAAGTCAAGTAAGAGTACAGTACTTCTACTTGAGTAGGGTATTATAGTACTATTTACAGCACCCCTGCAGAAGAGAATGTAATCGATGTTAGTGAACTCTGACAAACAGTGATAATCTGTCGTAGTTCTTGAATCTCAGTGCTTGACTCCGTTCCCATATCTTTGGTGCTTTCCAGATTCAAAGGGAAGAAGAGTAAAAAGGGAGAATCAAACAAATCAACAAAGAAGGAGGAGAAACTACTCAAGCAGCTGAGTCGGATCACCCACTTCATGCAAGAAGGCCGCATGGAGGGAGCCTCCCCGGAGATGGAGGCTGAGGAGGTGCCTTACACAGAGGATTGGGAAGGTAAAATACTATAATACTGAATTCTCTGTCCTCAGTATCACCATTTAAGCACAATTATTTACTGAATCTACAGAGCATACCAAAGCAAACATCCAAGAAGTCCTGCTTGATTTTAAATCCACCAGTGGAGCAGACAATCAAGGGGGGAAAAAAACACCCTTAAAGGAGGAGTTCACCCAAAAAATTACTTATTTTCTATCAATTGCACACCCCATGAAGCCTTGAATTCATGGATTTATTTTTGTTTTTGTGGCATTCCTAAGCCAATAATTTGATTATAATAAATTTGTCCCCATTGATTCCGGTAGGAGACACAAATGCATTTGTGTCTCCTACCGGAATCAATGGGGCTACATTTATTATAATCAAATAATAAAGGAAGGAATGCGACAAAAACAAAAAAATATCCATGAATTCAAGGCTCCATGGGGTGAGTAATCCATAGAAAAAAATGTATTTTGGGGGTGAACTACTCCTTTAAGACCTCCGATTATAAATGCCTTCTAAATCAGTAGCCTAGTTCTGAAACTCTTTTGTGCCAAGGACCCCCAAAATAATATGTATTTGGCCACAGACCCCAATCTGAGAATGTTTTGTGCCAGGGACCCCCAGAAGAGAAGATTTTGTGATGTATCTATATTTGGGTTTCAAGCCACGCCCAGTTGCTCTATGCATTTCATTATAGTAAAGTTGTTGTCATTATAAATTCTGACTCCTCTTGTGTGTCCACCCAGGCTACGCTGAGGAGACCTACCCTGTTTATGAGGAACCCTACGAACGTCGTGATTACAACGACGTGGTTATCTTGGCGGTGCCGAGTCCTCGGCTGCCTACCGCTGAGGCCTTGGCAGAGAGGATGGAGCAAGAGGAGGAGGAGGAAGTGGAACGCAAATTGGAAGTAGTACAAGAAGAAGAAGAAAGAGAAGAGGAAGAAGAAAGAGAAGAAGAGGAGAGGGAAGAAACGGAAGAAATGGAAGAAACAGAAGAAGAAAAAGAAGAAGAAGAGGAAGAAGAAGAAGAAGAGGAGGAGCTGGAAGAAGATGAAGACCAGTCTGAGGAAGAGAAGAGGCTGCTGCCCAGTCCTCGTCCAGACAGACATGCTACAGAGAGGCATGAAGAGAGGCTGGGTTTGGATGTGAGCAAAGAGCTGCAGAGAGAGTGTTACAATGTGGGGAAGAAACAGATCAGCTTCAGTGAACACAACGATGTGTACCACTACCCTAAAGAGGACGCGTATGAGGAAGGAAAGGAGGAGGAGGAGGAGGAGGAAGAAGAGGAAGAGGAGGAGGAGGAGGTAGAGGAGGAAGAGGAGGTAGAGGAGGAACAGGGTAGTCAGATGATGGTTGATGTGGACCGAGAGGAGAGGGTTGATGAAGAGGATCCAGTGACGGAGGCCGAGAGCTTGACTTTCGATTGGGACATGGGTTTCAACCCAGAAGCTGAAGCGGAGGAAGGAGACGAGGAGTATTTGTTTGTGTCGCTGCCGGTGGAAGGTGACAGCGCTGCCCTGTCAGACCCCACTAAAGGGCCAGGGAGGAGTGGGCTGAGGATGCGTAACAGGAGAGACATAAGAGACTCCTGAGGTCATGACACACTAACCTAATTACAGTCCCCATGTGTGTCCCTCTTATCACATGTGTACAATATGGAAACACTGCTGAGGAGTTATGTATGTTCTATTTTTTAGCGCCATCTTTGTATAATGTAGATACAACTCTCCTTTTGCACTTTTCACATAATAAAGACCTGATGACTACTTTCGTTCTTTTAGGCATGCTTTTCTATATATATATATATATATATATATACACACGCGCAAGGGCACACACACACACACACACACACACACACATAGCTTCCAGTGGACAGTAGCCATTGAGACATCATCATTACAACTTCACGCTCCCAACTTTTCTAATCAGATAATGTGAGTCACCTGGAAGAATGTTACCGGGATCAATTATCCAGTCTCTATAGATTCATTTCAAGTATTTACTTTAGATACTTAAGTTCATCTAAGTACATCTACATCTAACGTGAGCTATTATAAGACTGACTAAAGTGTTTTTTTGGGTGACTTTACCGGAGTAAAAGTATAGCTTTCAAGTACTTTAAACATCACTATCCTGTTCTTTGTATACAAACCTGCTGTCCATTACAAATCTATCAATATATTTGTGTATGTATGTGTGTGTATGATACATACACGTGTGTATACATAAGTAGAAAGTATAGAAGGAAAAACTCTCAGACAGACAGGGGCGAAAACATAATCACGGCCAGGCTGAAGGCGACAAAGCAAATATCTATATACTGTACAAATCCCTTTAATTTAAAAAACAAACATCATCCAATGTCCATTCGGGCCTCTTCCTTGATTTATCTGCTGCTGTTAAAAGGTTTTATTGACACTGACTGGGATAATCTGTTTAATCTGCAACAAGGGACTATGAAACTCCTCCCAGAGTGCAGTAACATGGACAACATAATGGGCCAGTCACAGACCTGTGGTCATCCCTGTGGTCAAACATCCTCAGTCTTTTTAACATTCAGGACAAGGTGGTATGTCACACGATTAAAAAAAAAACTTCTACCATTTTCCCCTGGTATTTATTTTGATTATGATTATGACTATTACTACTATATGCTTTATTATCTATCATGTAACGCTCAGACCACATTGTGTAAAATGCTGAATCTGATGATAACTGTTTTTTTTTATTTATAATTATCTCTGAAAAGTAGTCTAATAAATCGCCATTGCTTTTCATTATGAGTGGTCATGAGTGGTAGGCTACTATCTAGAAATGAGGGGGTGGACATTAAGGTCATTCTTCAACTTCTTAATAGATGCAGCTTTACCATATTACACTGATCTAAAATCTAAAAATAAAACACTATACATAACACATCTGTGCTTAGATATTAACGTACCATGACCATGGCTTATGGCCACATCTACCATAACTCTATAGCTATTACACCTATTATAGGTGAATGTAAAAGAACTTGTGAGCAGCTGACTTCTGTTAGATTTTCGCAAAACATTTGATATACATTACTGCAAGTCAAAGCAACTGGGCGGCAGCCATAATTTTCCGTACAGAATGATTTTTGGGGAACAGGAATAATAAGAGTTTTTTCAAGGTGGAGGACTTTCTGGTAGATAGAACAGTAAGCCTCTGCCAGCTCTTCACTGCATGATTTCAGCAGAAACCAAGAAATGCCATCTGCTCCAGTGGCTTTCCTAAGGCAGGTGCATGAGAACAGTCTCTGAATTACATTCTGGTCAGTGGTGAATTTGGGATAGTTTGATGCAGGTAATGTAACAAGAGTAACACTTTTTGAACCTGTGAGAAGTCAGCTATTTCAAACATTGCATAAAAGTTGTTTAACTCACTGGCCTTCTCACCCTCATTTAAAACATTGAGACACCTTTTAGCTGGAGCCACCAAATTGGTCATGAATTTCATAATATTCTACATTGAAAGTATGGTATCTTTTTTTAATATATATATTGCCTGATGAAGACCTACATGGTTGAAATGTTGCACTTGAAATAAAATTGTTTGGGAGCTATCTTTGTGCAGATATTTTACCACACTTTGATTTCTTTTCTATCCAGCACCTGGCCTAAATACAGATACAAGATATGCACAGAATCTCCTCATTGTACAACTTAATCACCTAATGTTGCAAAGTTAAGTTGCACAAGTTACAAAATAAAGCCATCAGCAATATGTCTGTCGAATCATAGATGAAGACAAAAGTATGTAAGCCCAATTCCACAACATTGTTTTTATCCCATGACATACTGTGTGTCATACAGAATACTGTTTCTGAGGGCGGGGACCCTAATGATATCTTATTTTCCAAAACATTTCAGTCACATCATGATGTCATTAATGCGGTTGCAAATTTCAGTCTAACCACAGAGGGGCGCTGGTGTCCTTTGTGCTGAGTTACTGTAATCAAAATACAGTGAAGAATACTATGATTCTAATACAACTTAAGTATACAGCAAATCAATAAAAATAAAACAGAATGCTGATCATGAGTTGTATCTCCAGAATTTTACTTTTTTTTTGCAATAGATTTTGAATATGAATATAGATATGTCATAACACTGGTTCAGAGTTAATGGATACATTTATATTGTGATAATTTTATTTTTTTAATGAAAGTGAGGCTTTGTTGGACTCACTTAAATTATTTAATCAGTGTGTAAACAAACACTACATATTGTACACATTTTACATTACAATGAAAGCACTATAAACACATATGAAATGAAGGGACCTCCTGCTCCCAGACACGTGTATGAAAAAAGCAGTCTTTCTCTGTAAGAGGATCACAACTTGCTTGGAAATTTAAAATAGTTAGAAGACAATTAAGTACAAGAATAGCACATTTGATTAAAGAATTCTTCATTACCCACAGTAACAATTAGCAATATCGGAGATTGTTCTTTGCTCTTTGCCTTCATTAACAAATTCTTAACATTTAATAATCATAAAATACAAAATAGTATCATAGAGAAAGGATTTTTGCCCCATAAGAAGCAAGTAAGAAGAGAAAAAAAATTATTTTGAGTAAAAATATGAGCAGCAATAAACCTACACCACATTGTACAGAAACCTGCTGCTGGTATTATGAATAATGTACTCCAGATCAGTGAAGTATGAAATCAGTTATGGGTGGAATAAGTAGTTAGTATAATAGAGTGAAAGAAGTGGCAGATGGACACAATTACTGTGTATTCTTTGAGGATTATAATCAGCTGTGTTTAACTTTATTCTTCTGGCTTGAATGCTGTCACACAGTTGGGCAATTCAGAGAATGAGGGTGAACCTTTAAAGGAGTAGTTCACCCTGTAGTTAATTGAAGTATGTATATGTGTATTCATGGAGCATTTTTAGTTTTATTCTTTTTTGGAATATTGAATCAGGAATGCCACAAAAACAAAGAATTCTCTATGAATTCAAGGCTTCATGGGGGTGAGTAACAGATAGAAAAAATAACATTTTGGGGGTGAGTGCCTTCCCTTGCTTACCTCTACACTGTAAAATGAGTGTTAATTTAAAGCTGCAATCAAAACAAACGAATATGTCCTACCCGAGATTTTACCACTGATCTAAGACAGAACGCCCACTTGGGCAGTAGAGATATTGCACTTTGAGCTTCAGGCAATTGAAGTTAACCAGTAGTGCATGATCCTACACCCACAGCCACAGGGTCAGTGGCGTAACGCAGAATCGCGGGGCCTCCTCGCGGGAGTTTCACGTGAGGCCCACACAACCCCGCGCGAAAAAAATCTGGTCTAATTCGGGTCTAATTCGGTTCTATTTGACCAATATAAATCAACTTTTTTCTTTTTTTTTAATGTAAAAATATTTGTATCAGCGCAGGCGGGGGCCCCCCTGCTGGTGGCCCCCCCGCACCGCATCACTTGCTGCCCCTCCGTTACGCCACTGCACAGGGTCAAAATCTATGTAGAGAAGGAAGACCACCTCCAACCACCGCAGCTGTCTCAGTTATGTTGTATTAAGCTGGATTGCAGTTTATAGGAGCACTTTAAACCCATTTTCAACCTTTCTGTCCTTATAATTGGTACTTTACTTACTGATGCTTATTATAAGATGGTAACATTTCCGTCTGCTCACTCTGTGTCTCATTGGTGGACAGTTAGTATGCTATGATAGAAGCCATTGCTCTTTCCTTTAACCAATTAAGACCCGATTCCGATTCTACAAATGTCTTCTAAATCCTAACAGCTTTCTGACAAACTTATGTTGCTATATCAGTGGAGCTCAAACTTGTCAATTTTCAGGACCCCAAAAATTATATATAGTTGGCCGCCGACCCCCCATCTACAAATATTTTGTTCCAGGGACCCCCAGAAGCAAAGATTTTAGTTAAAAATGTTCGCTTAAAAATATATATATCTATATATTCAAAGATTTGCACACATTTTCTAGATTTATTATCTATGAGCTTTGCATATTTGCTATTTTTGAATAGCCAAAGTATAAAAGAATAGTTAAAGTGGTTAAAATCTGAAATCTGACACAAATTCTTTCCCGGTTTCAATGTGTTAATAAGAGATAAAAATGAAATGAAATCTTGTTTGAAATGACCAAACCTGCCTACTGATGATGTAACTGGTAGGTAGGTTTCTGAACTGTCCACAGCCCTCCTCTCAGACACTAGAGTAAGTAGACAAAAGATGTACCATAACTAATCATAATTAGTAATAAGTTGAAAATGGGTGAAGTCGTCCTTTGAGTGTACAAATGTAACCAAATGGAATAATTTGGTTGCAATTGTACACTCTCTTTGTTACAAATCATAGATAAATTAAACACTGAGGATTTGACTGTATACACTGTAAGAAAACACTGACTTAGATCATGTGCAACAAGGTTGATTTGAATATATCTGGGCTATCAATTAAAATACTACCAAATCATATAACAAATAATGTAGCGGTAATTTTTTATCTCACGGAAGTGCTGCTTTGGGAGCCAATCAAACAGCATCTATTGAGGAAATTAGGAGGATTTGAGAACTGAATTGACCAATCAAATCACATGTAGGGGAATATCTCTAATAAACAGCAGGAAGAGCAAAGACAAATTCAATCTCAGTTCAATTGACAGTTGAAGCATACTGCAGTCTTCAAAGGCACAATAAAGTATGTACAGCTATATCTCAGCCCACATAGACGAGTAAAGTGCACCATCACCCTATACTGTACATTCTCATGTTTGATAGTGTAATACAATATGTTAAAGGATACACAGCATAGAGGGGCATGCCTTTGACCTGTTTAGGTGAGATTTGTTTATGTGCTTCTGGCTCCAAGGGACCACCAAACACTAATAAAAATGGGTGCAAGTGATACAGGACAGAAATTAAAAGCGACATGTCATAAATACATAAATAAGAAAATATAAATACATATTATGGTGTGACATGTATGTACATTTTCCTCCCAGAAGTCAGTCTTAGTTTAGGAATTGCATGAGTAATGTCCATGCTTTTAGTTTTTGTTGTTGTCGAGAACACTACATGAAAATAAGTCTTTAAACCTAAAGTTGGGCAATTGTTAGTGTTTTTAAATGATGGATAAAGAAATGTTAAGATTTCAACAAATAATGTATAAATGAATTGTGTTTTTTTAATATAATTTCAAGTAAAAACAAAACAGCTAAACAAATTAACTTAATTTTGAGTGGATTACCTTTTGTGCTTGTGTTACACTGACCAAGCCTATCTCCCACAACAATTAGAGAGACACACATCCACCTAGCCTGGTAAACCATCCCCCTTCCGGAAATCTCATTTGCATTTGATTTCAGGAATTGGTCTGGCCTGCAGGCCTTTCTGGCCGTTTCTCCGGAGTTCATAACATGAACTGTACTATCAGCGTCCTCGCTCATTGTTCTGAGATTGACAGTGGAGGTTGGCCAATCAGGTGGAACCCGAGTGAACCCGAATGGAGCCGAGTGCAGCCGACCGAAATTGTGTCCGCTGTTTTGCTCTCTTTTAAAACGCTCTGAAACTTATTTTTTGAGGCACAGAATTATTTTTAAGATATCGTTCGGATAGAATTTAGTTGTTTAAAGGAGAATTCCGGACAAATTAAGTGTTATCTTTCATGTCTCGTTACTCACCTAGCGACGTAAAAAGTGGCGTTCTTTTTTTCCATATATTCCCCTGTCGTCATTTTTTAAACACCCTCCGTTGTTATAATGGGAGCGCGTGGGGTAGTGAAGTTCGTCTATTATAACCGACGCAATGTTATTTTTTTCTCTACTACGATTCATTGTAGAGTCTCATGATAGTCAAACATGCGCTGAAAATTCCTGCGAGCCTGCCGTTAATGGCGAACGATTTAACACTGGTTGCTTGTTTCCAGAATCTGGCAACACGAGTTGCCAGGTTCTGGAAAGAAACAAGCATCCAGTGTTAAATCGTTCGCCATTAACGGCAGGCTCGCAGGAATTTTCAGCGCATGTTTGACTATCATGAGACTCTACAATGAATCGTAGTAGAGAAAAAAATAACATTGCGTCGGTTATAATAGACGAACTTCACTACCCCACGCGCTCCCATTATAACAACGGAGGGTGTTTAAAAAATGACGACAGGGGAATATATGGAAAAAAAGAACGCCACTTTTTACGTCGCTAGGTGAGTAACGAGACATGAAAGATAACACTTAATTTGTCCGGAATTCTCCTTTAACTTCATGTGTGGTCAATTCATCATGACAAAGCCTATTATTTTTTTTTTAATCAGAGAACCGGCAGGAGCGGGCAGTGACACGCATGTATCCGAATAAAGCAACCTATTTTCGGCACGGCCCTTTCAAAAGTCCGCTTGCGTCACGTTGCTCTGGTGGTGCTGTAACGAACTGCTGATTGGCTGAAGGGGAACGAACTGCTGATTGGCTGAAGGGGTTATCAGTCAACGGTATTACTCCCGCCCAGCTCCAGCCCACAGCCAAATTGCCCATACAGGTCCAGACCAATTCCTGAAATCAAATGCATATGAGATTTCCGGAAGGGGGATGGTTTACCAGGCTATCATCCACCCACAAACATTAGCATTCTAAAGCCTAAATTATGCTCTGTCGCACGATGGCGTTGCGTGCCGAGAACGGCCGAGAATAGCCGACCTACAAGCTCACACTGTCGCGCGACAAAGTTTGAATAGTGCTTTAGATAACCCATCATTCCGGGTGTATCTTGGTTTGTGGGTCTGAGGTCTGCGGCCCTTGTCAAGAGGACAAATGGACTAGTACTCCAGAGGCCATCATGCTGGGATCAAGTACTGTATCTGATAGATGGAGGATGTGGGGATGCTACTCACAAGCTAACTTGCTGTCAAAGCTAGAGAGAGCAATGGCAAAGGCTTGCAGGGCACACATAGGGTAGTTATAGTCCATGGTGAAGACGTCTTCTGCCACACGGCCAAACTGCATCACAATGTAGTCAGCTACAAAGGAAGACAAGATCCATTTGAGGAACAAACGGCAAGGAACATTTGAATAGCTGAGACTGACCAGGCCAGAGTCAACCTAATTACTATGAGTTCTAGTCATTTGCTTTTCTTTCTTATGTGACATCGTAAAGAACAGAATATACAGTAAAAATAAATAAAAAAAGGATTTAATTTGATTTAACAGAAGAAGTGGAACAATGGAAACTCACGGTCATTGTCGTGAATGATCTGGAAGTTCTTGACAGACGCCTGCGTGACCCGGCCGTGGAAGTTGAGCACGTAAGATTGCGTGTCGTCGTTCCACACGGGGGTCTTATTGTGGAGTTCGATGACACTCTCTGTGCTCTTGTTCTGCCACCGTGCCAGCAATGACTCATGGTCCTGCGTGATAAGGGAACATGAAAAGGATTTAATTTAATGCACGCTCTTCAAGAGCAGGGCTGGGGCCGTACAAGGAGACAAACGCATCGTCATTGTCGCGTGGAAACCTCATTATGTCCAATACAGTTACTTTGAAAAATGCATTGCTACGCATTTTGAGCTTGTAGATCTGCTATTTTTGTTAGTTTTGTGTGACACTAAAAAGTTGAAATATGGAGATACAAGGTTTCTGCCCGACAGCGACGATATGCAACATGTACATAATGTAAATATACATACTGTATAAATTGATATACATGTAAATAGATATTTCTATTTATACTTGGAGGGGACGTGCCCCCTCCAAGCACCTCAAAATGTGCAATTAGTTTCCCAATGTATGACCAGTGGTATGAATGATGTGTACGTCATTGTTTATTCTTACTATTGCTGTTATTCTGCATTGTTGCTTTGTTATTGTTATTGCTGTTACAAAGTTGATGAGCCAAAACAAAACATTTTACTCTTGTATACTGTAACACTAATCTTAGATCTTGAATCTTGAGATACTGGCGAGAGAGCAAACATGCACGTACCGTATAGTGAAAAACAGTTGTTCTCAACCTTCTCTGGTTGAGAACATCTTGAGAGCATCCTTGCATTTTCAGAGCATTTTCATTTGAATAATAAATCAATCGATCAATCAATCAATGAAACTAGCGTAGTATACTCAAGTATGACGTTTGTAATATTAATGCTATATTATCATTAAAACCTTAGTGTTTCACCAATTATTTGGGGGCCCACTTGCAATACCCTCGCGCCCCACCAGTTGGCCCCGGCACCACAGGCTGGGAAGCGCTGGTGTAAAAAGACTGAAGCCGTAGAGGTTTAAAGACGCTCACATTTCGAGGCCGGATGGACACCCTCTCATGGTCCATGTTCATTCCAGGAATGATGACGCTCATCTTGCGAGGTCCCTTGAAGCCTAAGACATTAGTCTCCTACGGTGAAAAGACAATGAGTCATGTTGGAAGCGGTGTCCATATGACACACTCAGCAGGCAGTACACTGTATAATCCTGCTGATTCTTAATATAACTCTGAGAAGGAAAAAAAAGCGTGTTTAAAAATAGTGTGACAATTTAGCATGTGTACAAAAGAGTGTAAGGGAGTGTAAAAATAGTGTAACATTTGTACACTCTCAGGGCTAGATTAACACTCACATAGCAAATAGCTGCGAGTTCTTGACGTAGGTCGCTGGCTTCGAGGCCGGTCGTGCTCTTCACAGGATTGAGGCCGTTGTCGTAGACGGTGAATTTGGTCCCCATGAGGTTAGACCTGTGATGAAACACAACATAATGGACCAACAAGGACCAGTGGTTAACTGCTTAAGCCTTATATACTTAGTGATACGACAAATAGCTAAAATAGCCAATCTGTTTGACATTTGTTTTTATTTTATTTTTTTTGAAAATATTCACCTATAATGACATGCCAAAAATAGAGACACCAGGTTGGGTTGAGAGTGGTTAATATGAGAGAGAAAGACAGGCAGAGAGACAGACAGAAAGTAGCCCTCAGCTCCTAACCTTGAATAGTGAATTTCATACAGTACTTCAATCAGCGTAGTAGGGAACATGCCGGCTCCACTTATAACAACAACCCAACCAATGCATTTACTGTAACAAGCCATCACTTGCGATATGTAATAACCATCATCACCACTAATCATGTTTCATCATTTGACCAATTTCAACACTCCCCAGCACAATCAGTGTCGTTCTGAGAAAAAAGGAAGGAAAGAATGATTTCTAGGAAGCTAGACGTAGTCGTAGATGACGCTATTCTATATTTAAAGCAATCTTGGAAAATAAAATAAAATTGCCACTAACTACAGTCAAGTCAAGTAAAATGTTTTTATATAGCACATTTAAAAACAACAGCGGTTGACCCAAAGTGCTTTCCAAAACAAGAGCTAAAAATAGACCGTAGTCTATTCACAAAGCAAAATAAAGGCATATAACGTACTGTAGTAAGAAAAACAAAAACACAAACAAGTCTCCGCCAGGTTAGGTTATTAGGTTATTGTGGCCTCCATAATAGGTCAATGTGAAAAGGGTGCCATTTCTTCTTATGCCTTTCACGGCAAACGGACACTGCATTCATGATGTGAGGCATTTTGTTCATTTTTTTTTTGCTAAATTCGACCTGCTGGTGGCGCTACAACAGGCCAATGTGAAAAGGGTGGCATTTCTTCCTTGGCGTAATGGGAAAAAGTGAAAAATGTCACGGAAATTGCACGCTGCGTTCATGATTTGAGGCATTTTGTTCAAAACGGACCTCTCCTGCAGACTTTGGAAGCCAATGTTAGCCAATTAAGATGGAATATGAAAAATCGGACAGATCTGTGTTGATCACATGACTATAGAGATACTGTGTACCGATTTGCGTGATTTTTGGACAGAATCTGTAGGAGTAATATCAAAACATGTGTTTTGCACAAATCGGCCTCCTGGTGGCGCTCTAAAAGGCAGATGTGAAAAATGCAGGGCAAAGGTTTTTCCTTGGTCTCTAGGGAGTGTGCGTGCAAAGTTTCACGCAGACCGGTGCAGTTATAGGTAAATACGCAAAACGGCCTGTTATAGCGCCACCATGAGGCTAATTTGAAAAGTTTCAAGCGACATTTCTTCCTTGGCCTAGTGGGAACGTGCATGCAAAATTTCACGCAAATCGCTTGCTGCGTTGATGATTTGAGGCAGAGGATCGGCTTTGGCATCCAGGGAGTGTGTGTGCACAGTTTCGCAGTGGCCGGGCCAACAGTGCCGGAGATTAGCTTTTCACAGACAGACACACACACACACGGACGGACGGACAAACGGACAGACGGACGGACGGACAGGGTGCAAAACATGCTCTCTCGCCATGCCTTTCGGCCTGGCGGAGACAACAAAGCAGCAACAAACAACAACAGACAATGACCTCAAACTGTGTTCAACGCAAGAGTAAAAAGGTGGGTCTTCAGTTTGGATTTGAAAATCTCAATGGTGAGGCTTACCTCAATGTGGAATGGGAGATTATTCCACAGTATAGGTGCGGCCACGCCACGGAGAAGGCCCGGTCACCTTTGGTAAAGGTTTGTTGGGAGAACTGAAAGGAGTTTCTGAGTGGTCTAAGTAGTGAGTGATCTAAGTAACCAGGTTACTTAGTTGCTCAGTCCTACGCATAGCTGTAGACTGTACTGTAAATGCAAAATGTGGTTGCAATAAGATCTTCTCTCATAAGCTGTGCACACAGGCATTATGGAACACTATGCACTGCCAGACTGGTAAATGTTCATTGGTTTTACTCAGTCTCTACTACTTCAATCAAACCCATAGCAGCAATATACCGCTGATTGGATAATGGTCTTCAGTTGGACAGGACTTCAATTTGGACAGCCCTCTTCAGTGTTCTGATAAGCACTAGCTGAAAGGTTATAGTTAATTGCAATTTTCCTCTCCATCACTCAAACAGGAGGTTGATGGGGAAAGGCTTGAGCTGAGCAGATAATCGAGCAATGGTTTGGTCAGCTCAGCAAGATGAATGATGACCGCACACAGTCACGTTTGATTAAATCCCCAGCAAGGCGTCCATGGAGCCACTGAGGGCTCATTCAGGCCTCATGGTCTGAACCAGTGTTGATTTCGTCGACTAATACTATGACGAAAAATGTTCGTCGACTACCTTTTTTCACTGACGAAAATGAAATAGAAAGTAAGCTACGACAATTAAATCTATGACTAAATATATTGACAATTTCGTCAACAAATAAAAACTAGACTAAAATGTTAGTGAGGGACTAGTGAAGAAGAGATCCAGTAGAACTAAAAGACAAGTAATTTTATGCTTGGTTGCGCTCTGAAAATAGCAGATCTACAAGCTCACAACGCGCCGCGCTGCGACGCGTTGTGAGATTGTAGATCGGCTATTTTCAGCATGCAACCAAGTGTAAAATCAGCCATTACGACGCCATCAAGGCACCGCCAAAATACATTATAGTCGACTAAATCAACTGTAGATTTAGTCGACTATAATCTTATGATATTTACTCGACTAAAACTAGACTTAAAGTAAAACATTTCAGATGTCTAAAATATGACTAAAACTAAATGGAATTTTATTCAAAAGACCATGACTAAAACTAAATCAAAATTTGCTGTCAAAATCAACACTGGTCTGAACCAAGGGGCCAGCCTGACATATTTACAATGAGGCCCATACGGAAGAGAGACAGTTCATATGAATGGCCTGTGTGGCGCTGTTTTACCCCTGCAGGTGTCAGAAGGAATATTCTCTCATTGTAAGCGGATGGGTTTTTGACAAACTTTAGACTAGATTTTTTTACCTTAATAAAAATGGTCATAAATACTATATGCTTCCAGTCGCTAGTTTAAAGTCTCCTTTCAATCATCAGGATATGCGTTTTGCTAAATTATGGTCCCATTTATTCTAAAATTTACGATAAAGTAGGCTATGCTCCAGGAGGGGCGGGATGATTTGATTGACAAGCTACCCAACCAATAGCATTCTTTGGGGATTGTTTTCCGGTTCCCTGGTCACATGTCTGGTCTCAAGCAATAGCGTTTGGGTTCCGACGTGCCCAATGGTATATATCAAAGATGGCGGATTGCACGTTACAGCTTCATTTACGGTCGGTAGAAACCAATGGGTGACGTCACCGTTCCCTTCGTCCATATTTTTTACGGTCTATGGTCTGAACAAGGCTTCAAGACTAGATTCCATCTATGAGATCAACGTTGTCACTTTTTTTCTTACTAACCTCACATGAAACTCTGATAATGAACACAGCCTGCTACAGGTACATGTCGTTGCTGTCGGGCAGAAAATCTCCATATCCTAACTAATTGTTTTTTTTCGTTAATTTAATGTCCTACTTGATCATCCTACAAAAGTAGCAGATCTGCATGCTCAAAACGCGGCTCGAGGCTACTTTTGCTATTTTGGGAATTTGAATCCTGAAAAAGTAACAGTTTTGGACATATTGAGACGATGAGGTGTAATGAAACTAATAATAATGCTTTCTTGCACAAGTTGGTGGCGGATTATTGAAATGCATGGCAATGCATGCTAAGTAAACTTCTCTGTAATCAAATATGTTATCGTTGCCGTCGGTCAGAATTTAACCTTGTATGTCCATATTTCATCTTTGTTACGTTTTTAACATTTTTTTAATCAATCTACAGTGTCACGCAAAAGTAGCAAAAATTGCCGTTCTACAAATGGAAGTGGTTAAAGGTTTCATGACATGCTGGTTTACAAAACATTAAAAGTCTTTATCATGGTCCTTCGCGATTAATGGACTGTCTGTGACATCAAAGTCTACGAACAGGCCAATCACAGCACCTTTCTGAGCCTAATTATTCAGAAAACCTCAGACCACAGAAACTCCAGTTCAGTTTTTTGGGGAGTAATTGAGGTCAGAAAACCCCAAAAAATAAATAAATATATATATATATAAATTTGATGTCACGAAACCTTTAAGTCTGTCTGTGGATTTAATAAATGTCAAACCAATAGCAGATATACAAGCTCGAGCTTGTACATCTGCTATTTTTGAACATTTTAAAATTAATCTTGAAAGTGTGGGAACTACTGGTTTAGAAGGCATTTGTGGAATCTGCCTCAGGTCTTAATGGGTTAAGGAAACGGGAGGAGATAGGCTCCTGACATTATAAGTATAGTACCTAGTAAGTAGCATTGGGAGCTGTTAATTCCCAGTGCTACTTACACACACATTTAACACATGTAATTCAAATGTGCAGATACAGAACGGCCCCTTCTGTATCGCCCTGTTAAGCCTAATTCATACTTTGCTGCACAACGACGATGTCACTCACCAAAAAAAAACACAGCTTTTATCAAATGTGTACGTAATTGCAGGTGCTCCTTCCTCAACAATGGGTCAGAAGTGATTAAACTAATTACCCTCTTGTATTCAATGCCCAAATGGTGTGATAATCAAAAAATCACAGAGAATGCCATGCAGAATCCATTCGTCTTCCTAAGCGGACACAGAGGTTATTTCTGTCTCAAGCTCTATTCACATGAGACCAGTGGGGGTCTAATGGAAAAGACCTTTACAAGCAGCTCTCCAGATCTCATAGTCATCATGTACAGTGCAATTTAAATCATGTTCTAACAGGAAGAAGTGGCAGATTGAGAGTGTAAAACGGTTCATAACAGGAAGGAACTTAACGCAACAATGAATGCAGCGTCTGAAGCCAAATCTAATAATATATTGTGTCTTTAAAGTTCAAGTTGTGAGAGCTCAAATAGCGAAAGAAACGGCAAGAGAAAGAGAGAGAGGTGGGAGGGATGTCAGGAGGTGGGAGGGATGTCAGTGCAAATTGACGTTGTTAGGCAACAGCATCTGTTGAGTCTGACATCTCATGCCCATCTCATGACGTCAGTGCAAAAACTGGAGAAGGTGTACAATAACCTCGGCAACCTATGACGTCAGCAACCGTTTTGTACTCGGTACTCAGTGCAGTACCCGTTCTATGATGTCAAATGATGGGCAATTATGTGGGCATAAAGGACAGACACACACACATATCCCGGATGAATAGATGGATATAAATAATAATAATCTTATGATCATTATTTTTATTATTATCATATATTATTTTTATTATTATTACATCTATAAATTAGTATAATTTTTTTTTTTTTATCTAAATACGTGTAATACTATGTAAAGCGGAAGATTCTGAGTCTAAAATGCTACACAACAGGAACTTAAAGCAACACTGAATGCTTTGTCTGAAACAATTATAACTAGAAAAAGTGCTCCTCGGAGCACAGGTCTCCGCCAGGTCAGGTAGGTTATTGTGACCTCCTGGTGGCACTATAATAGGCCAATGTGAAGGGAGCCATTTCTTCTTAGGCCTTACACGGCAATCGGACACTGCATTCATGATTTGAGGCATTTTGTTCAAAAAAATTGTTTTGCTAAATTAGACCTGCTGGTGGCGCTATAACAGGCCAATGTTAAAAGGGTGGCATTTGCTCCTCAACATGGTGTGAATGTGTGTGCAAAGTTTGACCGCAATCAGACGCTGCGTTCATGATTTGCGGCATTTTGTTCAAAACAAGCCACTCCTGCAAACTTTGGAAGACATTTTTAGCCAATCAGGATGGAATATAAAAAATCTGAAAGACACGTTTCATTTAATGACTATAGAGATACTGTGTACCGATTGGCGGGATTTTTGGACAAAATCTGTAGGAGTACTGTCAGAAAATATGTTTTGCACAAATCGGCCTCATGGTGGCGCTATAAAAGGCCCATGTGAAAAGTTTGGGGCAGAGGTTCTGCTGTGGCATCCAGGGAGTGTGTGTGCACAGTTTCACGGCGAGCAAGCCAACGGTGCTGGAGATAAGCTGTACACAGACAGAATGACGGACACACGGACGGACACACACACACACACACACACACACACACACACACGGACGGACGGACGGACGGACAGAGGGCAAAACATACTCTCTCGCCATGCCTTTTGGCCTGGCGGAGACAATAAATAAAACAAGCTGTTAAATCAAGTAAAAAAAGAATGAACTTCATGCATATATAAGTGGTGTGTGATATGTGACAGTTTTCCATCCTGCAGAGCAAGCAAGAGTCCTGACTTGCTTGGTCTTAGAATAGTGTGTAATTTTCACCTCACACACAGCATATTTGTATGGAATCAACATCCCTTAAAACCTGGCAATTAGCAAAACAAATTACAGAAGAGCAATGAACAAAATAAACAAAAAAAATCTGATATGATCATCACAATTATGTGACTTTAAAAAGTGTTGTTTTAACTTAAACTTTTATCAGATTTTGCCATCTGCATGTCTTCTACTAGTGCAAAACAACATGTATCTAGGGATACCATGTGGAGAACACAGGAAATATGAATAATATAATAAATAATTCAGTTGCTTTCTGTTTATCTTGCTAGACAGCAAAGCTTGTCCTCAAATGTCATCAAATGAGAACATAAGTCATGCGGCATTACCTCAGCTTGCCGATGAAGCTCTCTCCACCTCGAGACAGATCCGTGGGATCGATGGAGATGAGATAATTAGATGTTTTACTCTTTTTTCTCTTCCTCCCAGCCAACAGGAACACCTATGGCAATCCAGGAATCCAATTAGTATATAACAACAAATCAGCATCACCAATAAGCCCCAGGCAGCCACCAAATGTAAGCCTGTGCAATGTTGTTTCAGGCAGCTGCACACAGCTTGGCAAGGCACTTACGATGTCTTGTCAGAAATATTTGATTTAACTCCTGTCAGAGGTATCTGATTTCTTTTAACTATTCATAATCATGATGAAGAAATCAGATAATTATTTCCATGGAAAATAAAAATTGAAACATAAAAGAATAAAATGTTTGCACTCTAAAAAGTCCAAACGATCATGAATACCAGTCAGGTGTCTAAGCAAGACATATAGAAGAGAAACAGAAAAATGCTTGCACACTGGTACTGGTACTACTAAGAGAGGGAATGTGCCCGCATGGTGCTATACAAAGCAAAAGCTACCCCCCAAAAAATAGAAGCATTTTGGCAAACCACACACCTGTGTCCTGGCTATTTATAGGGGCAGGGTTACTAAACAATGGCTCATTCATGTTACGGGGCCAGGAACACACACACACACACACACAAATGTGTATATTGATTGTCACTGTCAGACAGAAACCGTGTCCAAAACCACTGCTTTCCAGGAAATGTAATAAGACGTGTGTTCCAATGGATCCAATTCAGTTATCCTTCAGTCACAAGCTCTTGTTAATACTTTTTCATTGGTTAAATAATTATAAAAGCCACAGACAGACTTAACCACGTTCAACCTTGGATTATTGCTGGCCACGTTTGCCCACTACCAGAGATTTTTCATCGAAAAAAAGAAGTACTCAGGAGCCAGTCAAGGATCTCCTTGGTCTTTGGGTCAAATATGGAAGAAAAAATAAAATAAAAATGAAATTACATTTTTTACGTCAGTGGCAGCATTGGTAAACAGGAATAATTACGTTTATTACGTCAGTGGCAGGGAATGAGTTAAGCCAAATGTTTCCAAAATGTGTTGTGTTGTGAGTTTGAAAATGGGCTATTTTGGCATGACATTTGTCACACTGACACCACGAAGTATAAAATAGGGCATCAATTTATGAAAAGAGATGTGATAAAAAGATGAAATATGGAGATAAAAGGTTTCTGCCCAGCAGGAATATGTTTTATGTTTATATAATCTGATGCTACAGAACATAAAGACTGGCCACAGTACAAAGAGGACACAACGATTCAAGTTCAAATACACAGAGAATACAAAAGTGAAATCTATTCACACCATAATACAATAGCAGTAATATTATCAACATACTTCAAAAGAATCAAGCTTAGGTAAATGAAGTACAGAAAGGTTAATATTTTTAGAAGAATTTTAAAAACAAGTTGAATTTATAGCACTGATAATAATGTGACTATTGTCATCTGTCTGAAAATCATTCAGTGTAAAAGTCAAAGTACAAAAGTATTAGCATCAATTATACTTCAAGTAGCAAAAGCAAAAGTACTCATTATGCAGAATGACCATTTCAGAATCATATATATTATGTTTTTGGGCAAAAACGATTTAACCACTTAAACCCTATTTTATATAATTCTTATATTCGAAAATAGCCAATCTACAAACTTACAACGCGTTGCATTGTGACGCGTTGTGAACTTGAAGATCGGCTATTTTTGACAACTTTTGATTAATTCATTGATTTCATTATTAATCATCAAAATCTGCAAAGAAACTAGTAACTAAAGCTGTCAAATAATTATTATGCAGTAAAAAATACAATATTTGTCTCTGAGATGTAGTGGTCCAAAGTTTAACAAATGGAAATACTCCAGTAAAATAAAAGTACATTGTACTTAAAGCCACACTATGTAAAGGTGGGTATCAGCAGCCACTTAGGACACAAATAACATGGCATCCAACGTCTTTACCTTCATTACCCAAGATTATCTGTGTCCCTGCTCAGTCGCACTAGTGACGTGAGATCAATGTTTGAGCTTGGTTTGAGTCTTTTGTCTGAATGGGCGTGGCTTTGCAGGAACTAGCGGTGAATGACGCTTCGGTGAGCTCCATGCCCGTACCTGTCTGCTCGTGCACTGCTCAGAGCACGTTCAAATGTCAAACAAATGTTTATTTGTTTGTTTCAAGGGCAGAGATGGGATTTTTTAAGTGGGGGGGGGGGACGAATTCAGACCAACGACCACCCTTTGACTGGCAGTTCAGCCTTGGTGTGACTTCTGCCTTTTATTAGGAAGGGACGGTCCCCTTCCTGAATTCAGCCAATCACAAGCAGGTATATTATATGTTGTTTTATGTTGTGATGTTCTATGTGGACCCCAGGAAGACTAGCAACCGCGGCAGCGGAAGCTAATGGGGATCCGAATAAAGAATAAAGAATAAAGAAAGAATAAAGGTAGGGATGGTGCTAGAATTATTAGTAGATCTACCAGCTCAATAACGTGCATCATAATAAAGGCGGAGTATGTAATGGGCGGGCGGTCCCCAGGTGAAACAATCGATAAATAGGGAATCCTCTCTTATATGTTTGACGTTCCTAACTGTGTGACACTAGAGCTTGAATGCCAGGATGAGCCTCACTGTCAGTACTACAGATAAGCCCCTAGCAGCGACCCCCCTGAGTCTATAAAGTTGTGGAAGGGTGTTTGCTATTGCTTCCAAATGTAACTTTTGTGGGGCATAATATGCTATATAGACAAAGTTATATAGTGCCGCTTTAATCCATTGATACCTGGAACGCATATGTGTCACTTTAGATGTCTTTGGCTATTCAAAAATAGCAGATCTACAAGCTCATAGCGCGGCACCGAGTGCCGCGCTATGAGCTTGTAGATCTGCTATTTTTGAAAAATCTTGAAAACATTTTTTTTAGATTTTTTTCCAAAAACTGTTATGATTTTGATTTTTTTTAAAGAATCGCCTCAGGTCTTAATGGGTTAAGTAAATGTACTTAGTTACTTTACACCACTGCCACCAACTGACCCTACTCTCACCTTCTTGCCATCTTCTCTCTCCAGGTGGAGGTAGTAGGTGGGGTAGATGCCTCTGTCCATACCCTTCTTGTCCCGAGTGATTCTGCACTTCACTCGGATCCCCTGGGGCGCGGGGCGCAGTGAGAATTCTTCCAGGTCGTCAACATCGATGGCTGGTTCACCAGCCGGCGGCGTGGACGCGGAGGCCGCCTCCTGTGGGACAAGATCAGCCACACACAAGACAACACTCGCTTCATGAGATGGAAGACTAGTCTATGAGTGGCACGTCAGATTTTAACTTTCTTTAGATATGGGAAATGGGCAGAGAGTAGAGAGCATCCACCGGGACTGAAATAGGGTAAGCACGCTGTCTTAAATGGGGACACGCCATGAGAGACAGAAGATTGGAGGAATGAACACACATCATGGCTCCATGAGTATAAGACCATGTGTGATATCACCTTTTCACTGTCAAATGTCCTGAAAAGAATTTGATCAGATTGGGACCCAAAAGTTGATTCACTTTTAACTCTTTGACTGCCAGAGTATTTTCATAAAGTACTCCCCCAGTGCCAGCAATTTTCGTGTTTTTTTATTTTTTTATTTTGAATTTTTCTCATGAAAATAATTTAAGGACACATAATGTAAAGACCCAGCACAAATCCGCCACCAGGGAGCAGCACATGACAGCTAGATCATGTCGTTGGGTCTCTCTCACCCTTCTTCATAGATTAGACAAGGAAAAACATGAAAACGGATGTGACGTCACCCAGACTGTTTTGATCAGCGAAAATTACGTTGTGAGACACGACGGCGATGACTGATCGTCACCCAGACCATAGATTATAGAAGAGAAGCTGTCCGTTTGTCCGTTATACCGTGTGAAAACCCGTTTATTTACCTATTTTGGACGAAAATGACTGGGGAAAAAAATCAAAAACCGGAAACGGAATCCAGGCCATGAAACCGGATGCAGATGTCCGTGAAGTAAGTGGAACTCGAGAATAACATTGAATATTAAGCAGCATAGCGCAATCAGAGATTAAACAATGAACGCGCGTCCAGCGCGTCGAGCGCGTCGACGGCCAACTGGACAAAGTAGCACTTGACGCGTTATCGCGTCGTCCGCAGTCAAAGAGTTAAGGATGTTGTCAAGTTTGCATTATGACGTGGCCTGGCCTATGATCATAACCAAAAAGTGTTACAAAGAGGACTGGGTGGTCATACAGATAAGCAGTTCATTGGCCTGATAAACATTCACAACATCTGCAATACACAGTTGCCTCTAGAAGTGTATTTGGACACAAAGACATACTGTGTAGAATGTGTGGCTCTACTCAGGCCCTAATGCACAGGCTTTAGGGCGGTGGTTCTCAAACTTTTTCTTGTCAAGGACCCCATAAATTGATATGTATTTGGCCACGGACCCCCCATCTGAAAATGTTTTGTGCCAGGGACCCCCAGAAGAGAAGATTTGTGTATAAGACGACTGGACTATTCAAAGTAACGGTGGCGAATTACTGTCCGGTGGCTGCTGAAGTAGCGCTAAATCTGCTGCACCACTCCCCCATTGATAAAGCGGAAATTTGCAGCACATTGATGATGAAACACTGTCCCAGGGGGCACAGAACTACCTCATGTAGTGTAGTTCAGCTTTTCAAGGGGAAATGGCAGAACGACAAAGGGGAGGGGGAAAAAAAGAAAAGAAAAACATTTTTGCCAAGTGACTCTTGTCGAAAAGGTTTTTGTGACTATTTCTATGTTAAGCCACAGTCATACTGTCAAAGAGCATCCTGATGTCAGGGACAGCGGATGCTGGCAGTAGCATTCACAGTTTTGAGTGTCACACATGTGACATTCCTGTTGTCGAGCAACCACAGTTGGTAGGACGTATTGTGGATATTGCGGTGGTGTTTATCTTCTGATCCAACTTTCTATCTTATTGTTATCCAACAATGGTGCTGTCTTGCTATATTATCAACTGCCATAACCACTCTCACCACTGGAATAACAAACAGCTCACCAATGGAGTGAGGTTTTTCAGCTTTCCAACTTGAAAGCAAAACTATGGAGCTCCATTTAAAAGTACAACCTTTTAAATGCCATGTACTTGTCTTCCATCCATGCAAAAAAAGATACAATACCCTATAGGTCCATACAACTGATCAAAGTATATAAAATAGATAGCTTTTCGAATCAAATATTTTGATGTTCACTTGATCAATAAAAAACAGCACAGGTCAGGAAAAGTGTGTACTGCTCTAAAAGCAAATTTAATGAATTAAAATGTAATTTAATAAAAGCAACATTTTCTCACCGTGTGACATTATGAATTTCTCAAGTGAGTAATATCTTATAGGATTTTCTATATTTTCAAAGCAAACAATGTCTTTCCTATAGAGAAAGCATTCATCTGTGGTTTCTATAGGATTATAGAAATGACAGGAAGGATGATGTATATAGGGTTAAAGTGGTTAAACTGTTTTTGATGTTATATTAAGTAATTTTGCGGACCCCACTTTGAGAAGCACTGGCTTAAATCATCCATCCTCAATCCCACACAGACTTAACCACAAAAGTACAAATTATCAAGTACATTTTCAGAAATTAAAAAAATAATAATTGTGCCACAGCACAGTGATTAATTCATAATATATTTTTGAAAGTTTCGGTCCCAAGAGTCCCTTCCTAGAAATGCAGTGGGGTCAAAAGTAAAACATGAAAGTGAAAGTCATCAGCTTGCAAAAAAACTAAAACAAAATATAGCTGCAAGCAGCGATAATACGGGGCCAGCGATTGCAGAGAGAAGAAAGAAAGAAGCAATGATAAGTAATATGCACAATAAGCCATAGAAACATAGAAGACTGAACATGAGAGAAAGTAGACCATGCAATTAACAAATGAGCATTTTAAACCCTCACTAACCCTAACCTCAGTAAAACTATGCCTACCCCTAACCTCAAGAAATACTGCGCGTAAGCCTACGAATGCCAATTCATGATCACCTAAACACATCGTCGGGGTCAGGGATCGAACCAGTGACCTCCGGACTCATAGGCTGCCTGTCTTCTCATTGAGCTAGAGATATGATAGCCCTGGTAGTGTCTGTTGATATATATATAAGTCTTTCCGTCCCTGATGGACCAAGCCTGTGTTTTGCTAACTACTCTAGATCACTGGTTCCCTAACCATCTACCGATAGAGAAATTGTACGTCTCCTTGGAACCAAAACTAGTGAAAGTAGCCGATCTACAAGTTCAGAAACACGTTGCTATCTGAAAAGTTGTTGAGTGCTATAGCGCCACCTTTTGACGAAAGATTGTGAGAATTATTTCTTGATTTACCATATGGCCGAGTTTCGTAAAAAGAGACAGCACGGTTCAGTCAGAACTGTGAAAAGTGGCAGAAGGAGAAGAAAAATACTGCCAACATCAAAACGGAGCCCAGCTCAGTGCCTGAGCTCTGCCCCCGTAATAATGCCAATCTTAAAACGGAGCCCAGCTCAGTGCCTGAGCTCTGGCCCCGTAAATACTCCAAAAATGTACATAGTTACTGTCCACCACTGCGTGTACTGTAGCTACCTTGCAGGACTTCCTGCTGGTGGCAGAGCCTGGTCTTGTGTTGCTGTTGAGCTGGGAGGAACTGGAACTCATTTCATCTTCATCATCCTCTTCCTCATCAAAATTCATACTGCTAGAGATACCTTCACAAACAAAAGGGACAGAGCTGCCATTGGAATATCAATATTGCACTGTAATCGTACATCCTGAGATAAATTGTCAATGCATAAGAAATATATATATTATGGAACCTTGTACTCTCTTCACATACTACGTATTAACTGTTTACTGATATAATAGGTTGTTGTTAACACTTAGATTAGGTCTACAGTATGTACAGTACAGTAATTATCAGGCTTGCTGTATGCTAGTTGTTAGTGTGTTCCCGAGAACAATGTTTCAAGGTTGCATGTTATATTATAGAGCATACTATATATACTTATTTCATGGCTTTGATGAATACTTGATTATGATTGGTCAAGGCACTCTGTTGCTCTCTATAACAAACCACTGTTCTGCCTCTGAATATGTTGCTATGGAAGCAGAAAAAAAAACACGATGTATTGTCAAATGATTGATTTTGTCTGTGAGCAGCTGTGTAATAAGTGGTATAATGCACATTGGTCGTTACAGTAAAATAAACCCTGACATCTTGTCAGAGTTTATTTTCTAGTAATGACTCACTGTACATGATCTCTTCCTTGTCAGTTTGAATTTGTCATTTATTCTTCTTGCAGAAGTGGAAACTCTCTAATGAAAACTAGCCTCTCAAGCAAAACCATAATTTTCAGAGTAGACTGTTTAGGCGGAAGCATTAGAAAATTGTTTGAGCCAACAGTCTGGCTCAAGAGACTAAGGTGCAAGGCATGAACTTTCAACCTAGCGTCCCTCTTTTACACATGTCATTATAGAGGAAGACTTTCAAAAACATTTCCAAAATGTTTTTACATGTTCAAAAACAGCTATAAAATAGCCGATCTATAAGCTATTTATTGTGGGCTTGTAGGTTGGCTATTTTTAATATTTTTGCACACCGTCGTACAAAAAGTATAAAATAGGGCATAACTGGTTAATGCAGAGGTGTAATTGATCCAGGTTCTGCTTTTATATCATATCGTTGCTGTCGGGCAGAACACTTTAGTAAATGAATGCCCAACTTCGTCATACTACAGTGTCACACAAAAGTACCAAAATAGCTGATCTAATACAAGGTCACAACCTTGTGAGCCTGTAGATCTGCTACTATTTGAAGTGAAAGTGAAAGTCTGTGGGTTTTATAAAAATTGAAGCAATGAAAAGCAATAAACAAGAGCTTATGACTAAATAATAACTACATTAGATCCATTGGAACACTGGTTCTCTTTTGCATTTTCTTAAAGGAAACATTTTCGAACGTACAAGGTCCACCTGATAGTGACGATATGCAAGGGACAATTGACGGGTCACCGGTCATTATTGAGAAATAAATCCTGACAAGGGTGAATATTTCTCAATAATGACCGGCGAACGGCAATTATCCCAGTTATTACCCGGCTTAATAAATTAATTAATAAATTGACCCAAAAATAACAACTAAACGAAGTATTTCCTTGCTTACGGTAGCCTAACGAAAGTATTCCATAAGTGTTGCGCTGGGCGGACACGGTCTCCTCGGAAAACAAGGAAGTGTTGATCAAATAGAATAGATTTTCGGTTACTGCATTGTCTATTTCTCGCTTCAAATGTTTTCAAAAACATTCTTGAGAGCAATATTTAGTTGTAAATTACATTGTGTGTTTGTTTACATGGCTGTCATGTTGGATAGAGCATAAAATCAAGCAGCGCAGCAGGTGCTCTGAGTCTTTAATTAGACAGCGGTCTGTTATTGAGCCCATCGGTCATTATAAAGAAATAACACACCGCTGAATTCAGCGATTGACCAATCAGAATCAAGAATTCAACCAAGCAGTGTAATAAGCACTTATATACAATTGTGCTACCTTTCTTCAGCATGGTGACTCGCAGGTCCTGTTTGCTCTGGGACTGAGTGCAGCTCATCACGACAGAGTCTCCCTCACTGTCCGATGTGGTTGAATGGCCCACCGTCAGGATCTGGATGTGACTGTCCTCCAGATGGGAAGTGGAGCCATCCATCCCTGCTGACACACAGTGGTGGAAGGCAATTAAGTACATTTACTCAAGTACTGTACTTAAGTACAAGTTTGCGGTATGTACTTTTATTTTACAGGAGTATCATTTTTTTTAATCATTAGCATTTATACTCCACTAGAACTCAGAGGCAAATATTGTTGCTTTAGTAACTAGTTAGATTTAGTGATTAACAGATTTAGATAATTATTACAAAACATGTAATCTCAGGGGTGGATTACCGCACGGTCGAAACCGGACCAAGGCCCAGGGTCCCCAGAGCTCTGGGCCAGAGCCTTTGTGTGAAGAATTGTCACTGTTTTTAACTTGGCATTTATTGTCAGAGGGCTTAGTCATTCATGTCAATTATTGTGTGTATGTGCACTGAAAATCCTGTTGAGATGCAGGTGAGTGTGCCGTTTGCGTGTAGCCTATGCATGTGCACTGTAGATCCTGTTGCAGGAGACAATAGTTATTGTGGTTCTGTCTGCAAGGCAGTGTACCTGCCGGTGGAGTGGGGTGGGGGGTCCTTTTACAAGTCTATGCCCAGGGGCCCATTGTCTCATAATCCGCCTATGCTTAAGCCCCATTTTATACTCCGGCTTTTCGAAAATAGCTGAATTACGAGCTCACAACGCGAATTACCGTATAATACACAGTAGTCGACTGTTTATTTGCGCGTTGCAGCATCAGTTTGAAGTCTGTCTGGGTTATTTATGCACATCTAGTCAGCTCTGGGATTTTCTCATGGTTCTTCTGGCACCCTCTGTTCCTTTTGTCATTCAATTAGCTGTTGTAACAAGGACGAACATAATGTCCCCACCGCTGCATCAAGCACTCAAGCACAGCATTACTAGCTATAGCACTGAAGTGGTCAGGCCATTATGACTTCAAAGCCACCCTCCAGTCCTTCTCCTAACAGAAACACATGGAATTAAATCAGATGTGCACGTGCATGCCCAGCACAAATATATCTTCTTACAATAAATGCAGGGAATCGCTGTACGTATGTACATATGTACGCGTCGCAGACAACCCGAGGGAGTACAGTGCCCAGCGTCGAGTCGGTCGGATAGGCGGTTGTCCAGAACTGACAGAAAGGGATCTGGCCGTGGCCCAAATGAGCCAATTGCTATTTGCTTGACACGGCAACCCCAGTCTAAGCTTGAGTTGGCTGGAGTTCCCCACACCTGGCACTCTTCAGACATTCTCCACACATTCTCCACTGACGTTTACCGCTGCACAAGGACTTCCCAGAACCACCGATCCTAACGTCAGGGATCTCCATATGGGCATAAAAGGGACAAGGACAGACAGATATACAGTAGAGATCTCCATATTATGGGCACAAAAGGGACACAGGCAGAGAGACGGTTAAAACGGGTACTCTGACAACGGGTAGAGTATAATGGGTAGAGGGCATGCATTCTCTATTTGCATTGTTCCCAACTTTGGCATCGTTCCTGAGTTGGCCAGTGCCCAACGGGAACCTGTCTAGTATATTAAGTATATTTCTGAAGGAATGCTTGATAGCCTGGATGTCATTTAAGTATGCGACAGAGTAGGGCGGGGAAATTAACGTAATTTTTCCTAAGCCAATATTTAGAACCAATAACCTAATCAAATAATCTAGAAGCATGTTTTTTCTTTATCTTACATCAATGAATCGACACGCAAAATGTTTATTATCGACTAAATCGATAACTGATTAACCACTTAACCACTTAACCCTGTATTACACATCGTTGTACAACATTTAAAAAAATAGACGATCTACAAGCTCACAATGTGACATGTTGTAGGTAGGTACAACCTACAACATGCCTTTTTCATCCCTGAGGGGAAATTAAGGTGTAGATCAGCTATTTTCACCAATTATTTTATAATTGTCTTTAATCGTAATTAATCGAGGCAAAAGTTTACAATAATTATGATATCGATTTGAAGTCACATTGCCTACGACAGAGTATACATTAGGCTTTATTCTACAGTTGATGACTACCTACACAGGCAGTGGTGGAAAGTAACTAAGTACATTTACTTAAGTACTGTACTTAAGTACAATCGTGAGGTACTTTTACTTTAATGGAGTATTTCCAATGTTTTACTCGACTACAATTATTTGAAAACTTTACTAGATACTTTGCAGATATATAAATTATTATATTATAAAACATACATTAACCACTTTAGCCCTGTTTCATACATAGGCTATTTGAAAATAGCCGATCTACAAGCTCACAACGCGTCGCGATGCGACGCGTTGTGAGCTTGTAGATCTGCTATTTTCAAACATTTTAGTACTTTTACTTTTGGTACTTTAAGCATATTTTGACGCCAATACTTTTGTACTTTTACTCAAGTAACATTTTGAACAGGGGCCTTTTACTTGTAACAGAGTATTTCTACATTGTGGTATTGATACTTTTACTTAAGTAGAAAATGTGAGTACTTCTTCCACCACTACACCTATACAGGAAACACTGGTGCACAACCGTGCACTGAGAGGGGTGCTCTTTTTGTTCAGGTGAGGTTGTTGGCTGACACCAGGCTGTCATGTGGGGCCAGGGCCACACATGACAGTATGTGGGAGAGCGAGAGAGAAACAGAGGGTGTGACAGTTCAATCAGTGCTGAGGATAGAGTCCCTGACCTGATTTCATCTCCTAGTTTTCTTTGGCAGAGGGGACAATGGTGTGGTGGGCGGGCTGGGGGGCAGTAAAAGTTAATTCTATTCTACTTTCTTTTCGCTTCTGTTTTCACACTGAGACTGTGATTGCTGAAAGCAAGGGTGTAGGGCTGCAACTATCGATTATTTTCTTAGCAATTGCTATCAATTACTTTTTTGATGAATCAAATAATTGAGAAGCGTGGTTTCTAAATATTTTTCATTTTTATATACGTAAAGATTTTTTTATCATTAGACTAAATTGATTGTCTAATTATTCAAGATTCAAGACGTTTTATTTGTTGCTGACTTATACAGGTACAAAGCAGCAAAAAACACTTAAGCCCCATTTTATACTCCATCATATAATGGTGTGACGCAAAATAGATAATATTAGATCATAATGATATATTGACTACTTGGAAGTGTGCATGAACTGACTCTTCAGCTGATTTCTGTTACGTATACAGCACGTGTTGCACAAGAGTGGAAACAGCATGACACTCTCTGAATCTGTGTCACTGAATCCAGTGTAAATCCTGATCTATACCAAAATGGCAGATCAACCTATAATCTACAATACCAGGTATAGACAGAGTAAAAATTAGAGATTCAGTAAAGTGGATTGAATGAGCCTGATCTCATGACAATTTCATAGTTCTTCTAAGGACAAGTACCTACTGCAATATACAATCAATTCTTAACGTGCATGACAGTGGATGAATCAAATATTACGAGTAGTAGTATGAGTTAAATGTGTACCATGGGGGGACTAGGGGTGAGTAATTATCAGCATATTATAATGCAGTATAAGTATGTTTATAATGCATTATAGACATGGGTTTCACAGAACCCAAATGGGTTTTTAGAGTTTTTATTTCCTGCATTTCTGGGAAATGATGTGAAATGTTTTGTTACCATATGGCAACAACATGGAACAGGGGCCACTAGAAAATCTGGAAAGCCTTCGTGGCCCACCCGCGTTCTTGGATAAATGGAAGCGCGTTCTTGGATAAATGGAACTAACGTAGAATATTTTAGGTTCCTATCTATCGGTATATATATTTTTTTTACAATATGTTTTTTAAATATATTAACCCATTCAATCCGGGAACGCATCTACAAATGTCTTCTAAATCCTCACAGTTTAAAAAAAAACTTATGTTGCTATATTTATCAGTGGTGCTCAAACTTTTTCATGTCAAGGACCCCCAAAATGATATGTATTTGGCCGCGGACCCCCATCGAAAAATATTTTGTTCCAACGAAGATTTGAGTTACAAATGTTCGCTTTAAAAAAATATATATATACATTTTCAAGATAAAAAAAAAAATAGCAGATCTTCAAGCTCATAGCGCGGCACTCTGTGCCACGCTATGAGCTTGAAGATCTGCTATTTTTTGAATAGCCAAAGAAATCTAAAATGACACAGATGCGTAACCCGGTCTTAAATGGCTTAATGTGTTATATTATCAATACAATCTTATTGTTTTACCAAGTACTTGGGGGCCCACTTTGCAAAATCCTCACGGCCCACCAGTGGGGCCCATGCCCACAGGTTGGGAATCACTGCCATAATAAAGGATTTGAGTGGCGGGTAGGCTGACCTTTGTGTCTCCCCTTCCTCTCCTTCCTGCCACTGCCCGTCTGTGGAGTGGAGCTGGCTGACGCCTTGCCCTTTTTGGCTGAGCGAGGCGCCTGTACGTCTGCCACGGCCTTCACCTCCTCCTGTTCAGCTTCTTGCACTACACACACACACACACACAGGAAGAGAAGAGAGAGTTGCAAGTTAGAAGAAATTATGAGATAGAAAAGAGGCGTGTGTGTGTGTGTGTGTGTGTGTGTGTGTGTGTGTGTGTGTGTGTGTGTGTGTGTGTGTGTGTGTGCTCAGTTGAACAGTGAGAACACAAGTAAGACGCGCAAACGCGGGAAGCGAACGCAGCTCGAAAAGAAGAATAGAAAGGAATAAGTGCAAATTAGTCATTTGGAATCCCATGTTACAGCATAGCTAGCTAGCAAGAAGAAATCTAAAACTGTCCTCAAACTAAGGCGTTTTCAACTTGCCATCCGGCCTGAACTATGCACAAATGACATGGAATTCTTAGATATCCCAATAGATGAACTCGTCTAGATGCTTTTAGATGTGTTATTTTTGACTGTAGCTGCTATATTTCTCTCAGAGGAGTGTAATTAGTCACCTAGGGGCAGGCGGATTTCAGCCACACTGTAGTGCACTGGTGGATTTCAGCCACATGGGGGCGCGGCTGCACACAGGTAGTGCACACAATACTGCACACAGACAGACGGACACACAAGCCGAGCACGGTTTCATAGTAAGCTCCACTTGCGCGGAGGCGCGCCATGCGTTCGCAAAAAGCAGCTGCTAGTTAGCCTGGCATGGCCAGACTAATATCACTGCGAAGATATTAGTCTGGAATCTCTGTATGGAACCTGCATTTCCAAGGGGCGAATTTAAAAAAATGCCTCTGGTGATAAACCCGCCCCCATATTTGCATACTGGGCCCTGATTGGTCCCTCACTACTTCGGAGGGAGTGAAATCCAATCACAACTGAGCGGTGCCAGACCAAATCTGCCGAGGGCAATTATTTTTTTGCAACGGCAGATTTGTCTGGTTTCCAGGCTAGCTGCTAGCAGGTTTAATGAAATCCATTCAATCCGGGAATGCATCTGTGTCATTTTAGATTTTAGCTATAGCCATTATTTTATACTTTGGCTATTCAAAAATAGCAGAGATACATTGTAGATCTGCTACTTTTGAAAAATCATGAAAAAGTTTGCAAATCTTTGAATATATATATTTTTTAAGCGAACATGTGTAACTCAAATCTTTGCTTCTGGGGGTCCCTGGAACAAAATATCTTGAGATGGGGGTGCCGCGACCAAATGCATATAATTTAGGGGGTCCTTGACATGAATTTTGAGACATTTTGAGAACCACTGATATTATAGCAACATACGGTTTTCAGAAAACTGTTAGGACTTAGAAGACATTTGTAGATGTGTTCCCGGATTGAATGGGTTAATGAAAATAGACACAGCAGTCGGGCTGAACAATTGATAGAAATAATTGAAAAGTCAGATGTCCATGCTTCAATACGGTGATGTGAATATTATCTGTAGAGGCAGATGTGTTTAAGATGTAAATGTGAGCTATAATATTAGATTTATTTATACAGTATGAAGGAAATAAAATATGTTTATGTTTTGGAAAATTGTTGGTAGTAATTTGAAGTATTCATGACTTGTAGTCAGTGGGCTCAACAAGCAATAACATCAGTATGGGCTTCTAAATAACAATTTATGTTGACAGAATCTAAAGTTGTGGTAAGTATACTGTAAACAGTGAACAGAATTGAAACTTTACTTAAAAGAAATTAAATCCATATTCGTTGAGCCTTCCTGTACACGGCAGTGCTGTTCCTTTTAACAGAAAGTAATGTGATTTTATCGAACAGGGTTATTGTTTCTCTGCCAGGCTTGAATACCACAAGCCGATGAAGCATGATTGCTGAATGCGCATTGACTGATGTCAGGCTGCAATCCAATGAAATATTATACTAGACAAGCCGATCCATACAGGTTTACTGTCCAGACTGACTTAAAGCAAGAAGGTTAATGATCCGCACAAGAAGACTGAAGAAATCTTTGAAGTAGAGATGTAAACTTAATTATCCTGCCTTTGTTCTTCTCTATGCTACAGTATTATAAACAGAGTCCAGGCCACATTTTAACAGAATATTTGACTAAAAGTGCTGGCTAAAGTCAATGATTGTGTTTTCAAACCTGTGGGACAGTTGACAGTCACTCTCAGAATTGCGATTAGACAGAAGTCAAGAGTGTAGATAAGCGGACTAAATTAATCTTTGCCACAACACGGCTCACGTGCTACTGTATCTGACAGAGGCATCTTCACAGTGCATGCAGCACCAGAGTCAAGGGCTTTGCACCAATTCAATTCACGTCAAATTATTACAATACAAAACATTTATGAATGAGTCTGACTAATCTAATAATGTGTTTCAGGGGCACGGTGGCGCAGTCGGTAGTCGCCTCACAGGGTTCGATTCCCGCTGGGGGCGTGTTCTCTCCTCCGCGTCATCAGTGCCCATACCAGTGCCCTAGGTGGGGTTGGCGAAATGGCCTTTCTGTGTGGAGTTTGCATGTTCTCCCTGTGTCCCCTAGGGTAGATACCTTCACAAAAAACATTCAGTAATCCTGGTCTCTATACTGCCTCCCCCTGGTCAGCCGAGGCGCCTGACGGAGGGGAAAGGAACTGGTTGGAATAATGTGTTCATTCCACACGCTACGTTCTACCGGGGAAACTCCCCCCTGTCTGTCGGGTGATAAGAAGTGGCCTGCTCACTTCTTAAGCGTTGAAGGAAGCATGAGCTCAGTTCGGGGCTCTCCTCAGGCTGGCAGAGGGAGAGTAGCGCCCAGGATTACAAGCTTAGGCATTGGCACTGGGTGAAAAATGGGTTACAAAATTGTGTGATAAAAATGTTACTAAAAATAATAATAATAATGTGTTCCAATAAACACAACCCATTTCTCATGTACAATTATTACATTTAGACAGTTACTTTGAGCTTAATTTGAACCAAATCATAATTTGATGCTACACACAGCACAGTGGAACTCAAAATGACGCAGTCGTAGTCAGACACCCCCCTACAGCACCCCCAGCAACAGCAGCTCCTGCTCTTTAAGTGAAAATACCACGCAATGCTTTAAATGTCAACCGACACAACATTCTATATGATGATGATGAGCACCGAGTGCTGTTAGGAGACTGTGTCTTATTATGTGGTGTGAGCAAAACCACCTGGAAGCTCAACGTGACAAAGACCAAGGAGCTGGTCGTGGATCGGAAGAGGAAGAATAAGAAGACCAGTGACCCCCGTTTCCATCCAGAGGGTCAGGACATTGTTTAGGACTAAAAGTGTGGTCCCCAGGGGTACTTGGGGGGGTCCCCCCCAGCAAAATTTGTAAATATAGCGTCACAATCATTTTAACCACTTTAACCATATTTGACACTTTGGCTATTCAAAAATAACAGATATACTAACTCATAGATATCTGCTATTTTTTGCAAATCTTTGAATGAAAAAAATATTTTTTGTTTTTACTCAAATCTTTGCTTCTGGAGGCCCCTGGCACAAAACATCTTTGAGATGGGGGTCCATACCCAAATACATATCATTTTGGGGGTCTTTGACATGAAAAGGTTTGAGAACCACTGGTTTAGGATTACAAATACTTGGGAGTCCACACTGATGAATAAACTGCGCTGGTCAAAAAACACTTTCCAAGAAGGGGCAGAGCAGCTCTCTACTTTCTAAGGAGATTGCGGTCCTTCAACATCTGCCAAAATGCACCACTGAGCGGCACAGGAGCTTATTTCTGCTTTTACGCTTAGTGGGCATTAACTGATTTGATTTGAGCAATAGGCTTACAGACATGCAATTTTCTTTCAGGGTTTTAATTACGTATTTTATTGTATTTTTTATTTTATTGCCTTTTTGTGTTCATGTTTTACGACGAGAGCAAATGTGGTATCCAATTTCCCCTCGAGGATCAAGAAAGTATTCTATTCTATTCTGTTTGAGCAGTGTTGACCAATACAACTGTGTCAACACTGTCACAAATATCAAGACTACACAGCAGTGGTGGAAAAAGTACTCAAATGCAAATGTAAAAGTATCAATACTGCAATGTAGAAGTTGTAGAAGTTGTCAAAATTTACTTGAGTAAAAGTACAAACGTATTGGTATGAAAATGTACTTAAAGTACCAAAAGTAAAAGCACTAAAATGTTTGAAAATAGCAGATCTACAAGCTCATCGCAACGCGCTGTGAGCTTGTAGATCGTCAATTTTCAAATAGCCTAGGTTTAAAATAGGGCTAAAGTGGTTAATGTATGTTTTATAATGTAAATTATGTAATAATTTATATCTGCAAAGTAACTAGTAACTAAAGTTTTCAAATGATTGCAGTGGAGTAAAAGTACAATATTTGCCTCTGAGATGTAGTGGAGTAGAAGTAAAAGTATAGACAATTGGAAATACTCGAGTAAAGTAAAAGTACCTCAAAAATTGTACTTAAGTACAGTACTTGAGTAAATGCAGTCAGTTACTTTACACCACTGCTACACAGTGAAATCCATTTCCCACACACTCAGAGTCACTGGTCATGCTTACCATGGTAGATGGTGCTGCTGTTGCTACTGAGGTAGGATTCCACCAGTGGAGCCTGCTCCTCACTCTGCTTGGTGCGACGTGCACGAGACCGTGCGTCCACGTTAGACTGAACCATCAGAGGCTCCTGTCTCTTCTTCTTCTGCTTCTGCTCCAGCAGCGCTCGCTAAACGAAGGACGCAGCAAGCCAGCATGTACATAGAGAAACACACACAAACACACACAATTTTGAGCTCTCTCTCGCTCTCTGTTATTTTGGTTTTCATACGCTGACCAATGCAATATTAAAATGTAATGCACATTCTCTACTTGATGAGGCTGAGATGAGGCTGTGTCCTTGAGGTTGACCATCAGATGACGTAGTCCTGCCACCTTATCACCGAATCAGTCACAAGGAATGGGACTGAATCAGTGAGATTACCATCAGTTAATTATTTATTGCCAAATTCAAGATGGCGTCTGTCCCATGGTGATGTCCCATTCTACAAAACAAATTAAACATAGTAAAGGCTGTAGTGGCCGCATGTCTTCTACGCAGCACTATGCTGATTGGAGAAGATACTGATCTCTCTGTCTTACTTCTTTACTATGCCCAGGGAGATATTAAGGGCCTTTATTCAGTTATGACTATGACGGTGTTGGCAGAAATATTGACTTCCAGAAGCTTGTAAAAGGAGACCCTGTCCTTCGGTCTTCTGCAATGCTTTCACTGTCCCAAACCAGATCACAGAGGCGATTGATAACCTTTAGTGTAAGTGCACAGATTCCCTTGCAACGATGCAATATAACACTTTAACCAAGAAGGTTGTCTCAGTTTCATCACTACAAATCAGCAGAAGTTTTAAGTGCTTTCTCTTCTAAAGCAAGCAACTAAGAGTATACCTAGCGCTAAGGTAAAAGTGCAATATATCAGCTACCTACGTTCTTAAACAGATGAGACAAATAGGAAAGTCGAATGAGCAATAAGCAATCCAATAAGACAAGAACTCGTACAACTAATTGACAACAAGTAGGCAAGTCAAAGAGGAAGGGTAGTGTTTCTTGAAGAGGTGGGTTTTCAGCCTGCGGCGAAAGATGGGCAGTGACTCTGCTGTCCTGACATCAGTGGGGAGTTCATTCCACCACTGTGGGGCCAGAACAGAAAAAAAGCTGTGACCGTGTAGATCGGCCAGAAGGACCACTGAGCGACGAGGCAACCAGTCGCCCTGAGGCGGCAGACCAAAGTGGTCGGGCAGGGGTCTAAGCCTCGACCATAGCCTGGAGGTAAGAAGGAGCTTTTCCTTTCACTGCCCTATAGGCTTGCACCAGGGTCTTAAACTGGATGCAAGCCGCTACGGGGAGCCAGTGTAGAGAACGAAGATGGATAGTTGTGTGGGAGAACTTGGGGCGGTTGAACACCAGACGAGCTGCAGCTTTCTGAACAAGCTCCAGAGGTCACCCATCCCCTCAAGGGTGGAGAGGAGGATCTGATGGTTCCCCGTGTCAAACACTGCAGACAGGTCCAGGAGTATCAGGACGGACGAGAGAGAGTTCGCTCTAGCGGCAAGGAGCGACTCCGTCACTGGCAGGAGGGCAGTCTCGGTCGAGTGGCCCACTTTGAACCCAGACTGGTGGGAGTCCAGGAGGTTGTTCTGGTGGAGGTACGAGGACAGTTGATTGAAGACAGCACGTTCAAGAGTTTTGGATAGGAAGGATAGAAGGGAAACCGGTCTGTAGTTCTTGATCTCAGAGGGGTCAAGTGTTGGTTTCTTTAGGAGGGCGGTGACAGTCTTGAAGGCAGAGGGAAAGCATCCAGACGTCAGAGACGTGTTGATGAGCTGGGTCAGGAAGTGAAGGAGTTCCGGTGCAGTGGACTGCAGCAGAGTGGATGGGACCGGGTCCAGGGAGCATGTGGTGGGGCGACTAGATGTAACAAGGAGAAGGACCTCGTTAGGGGAGAGGGGAGAAAAGTGGGATAGAGAGGGAGGCGGGGAGGGAAACGGAGTAGATAAAGGTAGAGAGGGAGGGGTGGAAGGCAGACGGGTGTGGGTGGTGCGCAGGGCACCAGCCGGGGGGGGGGGGAGGAAGGAGGGTCGGATATCATTCACCTTCTTGTCAAAGAAATTGGCGAAATCGTCAGGGAGGAGGGACGATGAGGGAAGAGGGTGGTGGTTGGAGGAGGGAGAGAAAAGAGAGCTGGCTCGCTCAGAGGAGCCAGTTACGGCCGGGCCACTTCTGTGGGGTCGCTACACTATGTTTGCGTGTCCAATCTCAATATGTAAAGTATCAGGTGCATCTGAAGATTGATTCATGACTATAAATGGATGCTTGCAATTATGCTGTGACATATTTTACTTTGAGCCCCATGAGGAGTTCTCGGCCTGTGAACAATGCCTACTGTAAAGTGACACAATAATGATCCCCCCATGTCATAGACTACCTTACAGAGAGCCATTATGTGAGTAAGTGTGAGAGTGACTGATTAAGATCGCCTAATTCACATAATACTAAACCATCTTTGCAGATGCTGAATATGTTTAATGTGCCTCTTCTTGTACAGAAGTTATACAGCTGCTAGCAGCTCCGTATCTAGGCCACAACGAGCAAACTCATTATCCTATTTCCCAAAAGATAATTAGTTTGACGTTTTCAAAAGAGCGGATTTAATTGTGCCAATCCTTGTAGCTCCGAAAAGCAACACGTTTTTTAAGCCCATCCTCCCCCTTGAGAGACAAAGAACTAAGACAGAGCTCAGAGCGTGGCTTTCACATTACAGAAAGGACTGGTGGCAACAGCCTGTAGTACAACATCTCACAGCCTGAAAAGCAACCTTGTCTGATACAGTACAAAATATTTTAGGGTTTGCTAAAATCACTACCAATGGTAAAAGGCTGGATATACGTAGCTCTCTCACCAGGCCAGCAGCCACCTGTGATTGAAACACAACAACACAAATCTCCCAATATAGCATTCTGCTCATGAAAAATGTAATTCCTGCCAATAGAGAATTCTAAGTGCAGTGCATTAATCCCCCTATTGCCTGCAAACTCATATCTAAGCCAAAACGTGGGCACAACAGACCTTCACTCAACTCGAATTAGAACAGGCCGCCTGGGTGTTTATTCCAAGAAATAAGGCAAATTTAGACAGCTGGATAAGCATGGGATCTAGGTCTAATTACAAATCATGATGATAGAAATATACAATTGATAAGCATTATTCAGTGTTTATACTGTGTAGGCCTACTGCAGTGTTATGTTCAGAATTTGACTGTAACATTGATTATAAAGGAAATTAAGGGCAGATCAGCAGTACAGTAGATTTCTGTCCGATTGTTTAGTGCTATTGACATTTCCAATACAGTATATAAATAAATGAGTGTCAATACTAGAAAAACTGCTCCTCTGAGCCAGGTCAGGTAGGTTATTGTGGGCCAGCAATGTTCGGAATTCACCAATCAGGATGGAATATGAAAAATCAAACAGGTCTGTCTTGATCACATGACTATAGAGATCATATGTAACAATTTGCGTGAAATTTTGATAAAATCTGACGGAGTAATATTAAAAAAATGATTTACATAAGTCGGCCTCCTGGTGGCGCAATAAAAAGCAGATGTGAAAAATGCAGGGCCAAGGTTTTTCCTTGGCCTCTGGGGAGTGCATACAAACTTTTACACAGATCGGTGCAGTTATAGATCCACCATGTTATAGCGCCACCATGAGGCTGATTTGAAAAATGTCAAGTGCATTTCTTCCTCTGCCTAGTGTGAATGTGTGTGCAAAGTTTTACGGAAATCACACACTGTGTTCATGATTTGATGCATTTTGTTCAAAAAGGAGCACTCCCGCAAACTTTGGAAGCCAATCTTAGCCAATCAGGATGAAATATGAAAAATCTGAAAGACCCGTTTTGTTTAATGACTATAGAGATACTGTGTACGTGAAGTTTGGACAAAATCTGTAGGAGTAATGTAAAAAAAATAATCTGCCTTCTGGTGGCGCTATAACAGTCCCATGTGAAACATTTGGGGCAGAGGTTCCGCTCTGGCATCCAAGGAGAGTGTGTGCACAGTTTAACTGCGATCAAGACAAGATTAGCTGATCACAGACGGAATCACGGACGAACGGACGGACGGACGGAGTCGGACAGGGTGCAGAACATAGTCTCGGCCATGTCTTTCTAACCTGACTCTGCCAGATGGAAGAAGCTTGCGTCACATTTGTTTCACAGGCTACTTCCATCTGGGACCTCGGTAGCACAATCGATGAAGGGGCGGTCCCTTTTTTTTTCAAGCTACTTGGCAGGTGATTGGATGATCCCGCCCCTAGCAACCGCTGATTGGTTCGAACACGCAGTGGTGCGGGCAGCTCTACTGTCTGAGCGAGTCCAGATGGAGGCTGTATTGTGAAGTCAATACCACCCCCATCTGGCGAAGTCAGGTTAATGTCTTTCGGCCTGGCGGAGACAAAGAGTGATCGAGCAGGGAACCTTTAAAAGGAGGAAACCGTTTCCACTCTGAATGTTTCAGAGAAACATGGAAATCAAGTTGGACGGAAGCTGTGTGTGTGAGAGAAAGACTCAGTGAAGCAGTGCAGCCAATGAGAATTGTTTGTGAAGTGAATGAGGATTTCCTGGGAGAACTCACTGTACAGAGACAATATTAAGAAGCCTTTTAGATTGCCCTATAACCGTTCAATACTTATGGGAGGGGGCGACAGGAGGAAAACAAGGGAGGGTCAAGCTTTTTTACATTTTAGTCCAAGGGAGGGTCATACTAATTGTAATCAATCAATAAAAAATATAGTATACAGTATAAACTGAAGACTGGAGAAATTATTCTCTTTCAAAAAAGATTTTAATAACATTTTGGTAACGCACCTAAACCACAGGAGAGAGAGAGAGACTTTGTGGACTTCTAAAAGGCGGATTTCAAAATGAAACCTGCGTTGAAAAATCATAATGCCACAAGTTTGACATTGTATTCTGACCGTAAGTGCACGCAGTTGCAATATTAACTTTATCCTGTGGGATGTGTCCAACATATCAAATCATATAATGTATCAAACATTGCTGGCCAGGGCACAGAATAATTTATATTAAGATCGTCATGCACATGCAAAAAAAGGACAATTACTACAATCGCTTTCTTCTGTAATTCTTAAAAGGTGTAGAACACCACTAGAGAGTAGGCTATAATCATATCGTTGTTTATTATAACTATAATAATAATTATAAGTAATCTGTGTATTACTGTTGTAAGTGTTGTTGTTGTTGTTGTGTTATTGTTGTATGTCTTGTTTTGTTTTGTTTGTTTTGTTTTGTTTTGTTTTGTTGATGTTGTTTGATCTGCCTGTTAAATGTTGTGTCTAAATGTATGAAAAATGTATCTCTGTAATCTGTGGATCCCCTCGAAAACGAGATGGTACATCTCAAGGGGTTATTTCGACGGACACGTAAATCCCGCCCACTACATTTGATTGGGTAAAGCGCTGCCTGCTTCCTGATCTGAAGGCACGCCCACTTGTAGGCCAGTGCGTACGCGATATGACGAACCCCCCGACAGATTCAAACGCAGAGCAGAATCTGTTCTTGAGAGATTAGGAAATAGGATACAATTTAGAAATCCTGAGTAATCCTTCCCTCATTTATAGTGATAATTGGTACAGTGTGAATAAAACGTAATAATATTTATTTAAATCTCAATTTGTTTCCTGCACTATAGACTTCGTCTCCATTTTGGACAAAAAAAAAGGTCAAAAACTTTCATTTTCTTTATCTTTCAAAAAGAGAATTAAGTGCAGGATACAGGCCTTCGAAAACAAGTGCTACAGAAGGATGCTACATATACCATATAAAGACCACCGGTCAAATGATTACGTTACACAGCTAGTTACCACCCATGCTGGAGAACAGGAGCCTCTACTCTCAACAGTAAAATATTGTAAACTGGCCTGGTATGGTCATGTCACAAGACATACGTCCATGTCAAAGACCATCTTACAGGGGACAGTAGAGGGAAAGCGAAGAAGAGGCAGGCAGAGAAAGTCCTGGATGGACAACATGAAGGAATAGACTGGTTGCAGCTTCCAAACCCTACGCACAGCTGTCCAAGCATCCACCATGATACCCCTACGGCCCCCTAGGCCATGGGATGAGTGACTGTACTGTACTGTACTGTACTGTACTGTACTGTACTGTACTGTACTGTACTGTACTGTACTGTACTGTACTGTACTGCACTTTATAAGCAGTGGTTTTCAAAGTGGGATCCAAGCAGTAAGTGCACGCAGTTGCAATATTAACTTTATCCTGTGGGATGTGTCCAACATATCAAATCATATAATGTATCAAACATTGCTGGCCAGGGCACAGAATAATTTATATTAAGATCGTCATGCACATGCAAAAAAAGGACAATTACTACAATCGCTTTCTTCTGTAATTCTTAAAAGGTGTAGAACACCACTAGAGAGTAGGCTATAATCATATCGTTGTTTATTATAACTATAATAATAATTATAAGTAATCTGTGTATTACTGTTGTAAGTGTTGTTGTTGTTGTGTTATTGTTGTATGTCTTGTTTTGTTTTGCTTTGTTTTGTTTGTTTTGTTTTGTTTTGTTTTGTTGATGTTGTTTGATCTGCCTGTTAAATGTTGTGTCTAAATGTATGAAAAATGTATCTCTGTAATCTGTGGATCCCCTCGAAAACGAGATGGTACATCTCAAGGGGTTATTTCCAATAAAGAATTTCTATATATATATATATTTGGTTGGGGAGGGTTAATAGTTTTTGTTTTTGTTTTCAATCACTTGGGGAGGGTCAAGAAAAACATATTTATGGCCCTGGGAGAGTCACACCTTTTCATTTAAGAGCACTTTAAAATCCTCCATCCTCATTGTCAGTATTGAATGGTCCCTAAGTGTTGATTGTTTTGAGTTACTGCTGGAGTGTCCTCCTAGCCAAGGCACTCTAGGTAGCACTTCCTCCTGGCTCTTGCCCTTATACTGCTCTGTAAATCATCAATCAAATTGGAAATGATTCATAAATAGTAAGCCTGCATGTATTCATTCTCCCTCTTGGTGGTCTTTCATGCATTCATCAGTGATAAGATAGGAAATCATAATAATAGATGTCATGTCGTGCCTCATGAAAGAAGCTAGAAGAACAGACTCCTGTGTGCTGTTTGCTTCACTTGCAATTAAAATATATTTATTGGAAAGAGACACCTTCTGTTCCCAATAAATATTTGTTTAATTGCAGGTGAAGTGGACAGTGTTTCTTCACTTGAGGTTAAAAATATATATTTATTGGGAACAGAAACTTTCTGTTCCCAATAAATAGATTTTATTTGCAAGTGGAGAGGACAGTGAGCGGGAGTTCATCGACATTACTACACGCTGTTCCAAATTCCAATGTTGATCCTGAGATCCAAATGATTAGATTTTTTAATTGAAAAAGGAAAGTGGATATGGGATAAATCAGGAAATAGGCAATCTGGGAACCCAGCGCCAAATGAAAAGGAAAAACAGCACCCTCTGCTGTTTTTGACTATCTCAGTTGGCTCTGGGAGGAAGTTGACGTAGCACCCGTGCGCAAGGAAACCAGGGTTTTGGTCTGCCTTCAGCGCATCACTTCCGGTGGTGCGACTATGTTTTCATTCCCACTAACAATATTTCTACACGGAACACTAACACCACTTCTCCCAGAGAACATGGATCGTTTTGGTTATAAGCCCACTTGTTTCTATGATGAAAGAGCAAGTTAAAATGTGAATATCTTTCCGTGGTTTTGTCTGCTCCGCGGACGCTATTGTTAAATTAGTTTCGGTTTGTTTCGAGTGGGGAAGGATCGACGGACACGTAAATCCCGCCCACTACATTTGATTGGGTAAAGCGCTGCCTGCTTCCTGATCTGAAGGCACGCCCACTTGTAGGCCAGTGCGTACGCGATATGACGAACCCCCCGACAGATTCAAACGCAGAGCAGAATCTGTTCTTGAGAGATTAGGAAATAGGATACAATTTAGAAATCCTGAGTAATCCTTCCCTCATTTATAGTGATAATTGGTACAGTGTGAATAAAACGTAATAATATTTATTTAAATCTCAATTTGTTTCCTGCACTATAGACTTCGTCTCCATTTTGGACAAAAAAAAAGGTCAAAAACTTTCATTTTCTTTATCTTTCAAAAAGAGAATTAAGTGCAGGATACAGGCCTTCGAAAACAAGTGCTACAGAAGGATGCTACATATACCATATAAAGACCACCGGTCAAATGATTACGTTACACAGCTAGTTACCACCCATGCTGGAGAACAGGAGCCTCTACTCTCAACAGTAAAATATTGTAAACTGGCCTGGTATGGTCATGTCACAAGACATACGTCCATGTCAAAGACCATCTTACAGGGGACAGTAGAGGGAAAGCGAAGAAGAGGCAGGCAGAGAAAGTCCTGGATGGACAACATGAAGGAATAGACTGGTTGCAGCTTCCAAACCCTACGCACAGCTGTCCAAGCATCCACCATGATACCCCTACGGCCCCCTAGGCCATGGGATGAGTGACTGTACTGTACTGTACTGTACTGTACTGTACTGTACTGCACTTTATAAGCAGTGGTTTTCAAAGTGGGATCCAAGCACCCCCCTCCCGAATGTGGAGTAGTTTAATGTCACTATAATTCAATTCACTTGAAATGATTACAAAACAAAAAACATTTGATTATTATAATAATGCACAATTATGATAATTAATTTGATTCAAGCTAAACATATTTTAATTTCAGTGTCCCGAATCATTTGATATGGGGTTCCATGGCCTAATGAAAGAAATTAAACAATATGAATCATCGCAAGAATCGCAAGAGCCGCCACTGATTTAACTATAGCGTGAAAAAAATAGATATGGATTTTGCACTTTAGTGTCATGGCTGTTTAAGTCATTCAAGATTCAAGATTCTCTATTGTTAAGCATAAGGGAGAGGAATTTTGAAGTTTCGGCTCCTCCACATTGCGGCTGAAAAACTGCAAGAATAGAAGAAAAACAATAGAATAAAGTGCTAAACTGTGCTAAAATCAATTACAATATCAGTGTGTGTGTGTGTGTGTGTATGTGTGTGTGTGTGTGTGTGTGTGTGTGTGTGTGTGTGTGTGTGTGTGTGTGCACGCGTGCGTGCACGCTTGCATGTGTGCATCCGTGCATGTATTTATTTATTTGTGTGTGACGTGACTGTGTATATATCATTTATTTATTTGTGTGTGACGTGTGTGTGTGTGTATATATCATTTATTTATTTGTGTGTGACGTGTGTGTATATATAATTTATTTGTTTTCGTGTGTATGCTGCGTAGCTTTGGCACAGCAGCACTCTCACTCTCTCATCTCTAAAATAAACGTCTCTCGTTTACAACAGCGCTGTACTGATCCAATCAGATATGCTCGCTGGCCGCTGAAATGCACAATAGAGCGTTGACAGAGACACCTACCTGTCTGTCCAGTTTCTGCTGTCGGAGGTTGCTGCCTTCATCGTCTAAAGTGCTGCACAGAGAAGGAAACAAAACAAAGAAGGATGTTAAATAACCACTTAAGCCCTATACCAGTGGTTCCCAAACCTTTTAGGTCAAGACCCAAAAGGGAAATTAGACGTTTGCCCAGGACCCAAACTAGGGAAAATAGCAGATCTACAAGCTCACAACGTGTCACTTTGCGCCACGTTGCTGTTTTTTTTGCTCTTTTCACTGCTTCTTAAAACCTCAAACCTTTTGAAAAAGGTTTGAGGGACATACACCATATGATATTAAATATCAACTATTTTTTTTTAATTCATGGTGTAGATCCTTTAAACGTTTTTTTTTTTTTCAAATGTATTTATGTTAAATATTTTCTATTTTATTCATGAAATACTTTTGGAAAATGTTGGAATTGTTTTTAATTGATGAAAAGTTGTGACCTTTTTTGTTTAAACTTTTAAAAATCTTTTTAATATAGCCTACAGTATATATATTTTTTATGTAGGAAACGAAAAAAGGGGATATTTACTTGCGACCAGGCCTGGAATTTCGTAATATAAGGGGCAAGGCCTTGGCCTTTGGTGTTGTCCATTTTTTGAGGAGACAAAGGCCAAATGCAGGAAGGCAACAAGACAATCAAATACAACAAGATTTTAGTCCATTGAAATAATGAATTTAAGGGTTAAGGATGATTTTAAATTTAATATGTAGACTATCTGCAGTGAAATAGATAAATGATGGTATTTACAATCTGATCCATGCTCAGCCTTGCACCAATCAAAGTTACTGGATTGGTTTAAAGATGGGGAGAGTTAAGAATTCAAAATCTCAACAAAAGACACTGGTGTCTACATGACAAGAAAGAGACAGAGGAGACTGTGGTACAGTCAGCTTGGGCATTAAGGCCACTGTGGCCCTCGGGCCATGACATTTTTTTGATGGGCACAAGGCCAAACTGAGGGGCAACGATGGCCATGGCCTTCGTGGCCTCCCTGAAATTCCTTCCCTGCTTACGACCCATAAAAGTGGTCCGCAACTCAAGGAAACAGTGCCCAATACACTTTGTTGTACGGCGATAGCCGATCTACAAGCTGGCAGCAGCAGCTTCTAAAAAACTGCTACAATGACAAATGGGGAGGCCAGGTTGAAAGTGCATAAACACACACAACAAGTTTTGTTGATGTATGCACTCAAGGTGGGATGGTGTTCTCTGAAAAGGTTTGTTTCATTGAATACTGTGAGAATGCAGCATAAGAGAGAAGGGTCTTTTTTTTTATTCAAAATAAACTGCATTTCTACATAACTTAACCTCTTGGTCAAGAAACAGCCACTATGACTCTATGAAAAATAATAATGCATCAAGGATAGCATACACAGCATTGTACAGATATTGAGTGGATCAGGGGAGGAAATGATTATTCAAAGAATGGCTATTTCATATTTGAAATTGGACTCACAAAAAAACATTATGTTGCCTAAAGTGATAGCAGACCTATGTTGCAGTCCGTTAGGCCATCTTCAAGATCAAACAAGGACAAACAATTAATATAAATGAAATAGCCTTCAACGCAACACATCACAACTATGATTTGGATAATGAAAACTGGGTACACTGTGTTAAACCTGAGGCTTTCACGCTATTGAATAGTGTAACAGTTTCAACAAACAACAAACCATTTTAATGAATGAAATGGCCTCACAACAAACTATATAATTCCAATCCCACTGTTTACGTATTTCACACACAGGTTGTAGTGGCAGCTATTCTCAATAGCACCACTTGCTGGTGCGGTTAATGAAGAATGATGTCGACACAAACGAGACCCATCAGCAGACTGAGCTGATGGCAAATAGTTGTGAAAATCTTGGCTCCAATTCCTTCGGTAGGACTTGCAATTAATCATTTTAGCAGGATCCACCGCCCCAGACCTGGCTTCAGTCTGCATGCACTGCACAACCAAGGTTATAAGGACATTGACAATTTAAATTTATGATGATCGCTTGTTTAGAAGAGATGCCATGCTTGTTGTTTACAACATAATATTCATCATTATTATATTTATTAGGGGGGGGAAGTCAAATGCTTGATGACTTGATGAACGTACTAAGCTTTGCTCATGCTAAATCACTGATTGTTCAATGTCAAAGGAAAGCTTTCCGTACGGAAGGCTTTGGTATAAGCTGTCTGCTTCATTACATCTATTGACATGTAACAGGTGATACGACTAAAGCCTGCTCCCTGGGGATGCATTCCTCCACTGCTATAGCATTTATAGAAGAGCAACATTGCCTCAACAATTGTTGATGATGAACCAGAACCCCTTATTATTATTTTTTTAAATCAGTATCGGAATTATCTGATTATAGGTATAATAAGCAGAGAAACATTATAGTGTAAGCACAAAGCTTTGAAAATAATCATGTCACAAAAAACTGGACCGCTTTAATCAAGTTATTTTCTGAACTAATAGTTCTGTGTCATGGAAATGTGGGAGACATCTAAATTCTTCCCCTTGTCTTACACTGATACCCTTTTTATTTCATAAACTTTATAATCAAAAAAATATTGTTTTGGCATACAATGGAATACAATTAGGAGGCCTTGTGCTCAGCACAGTTGAAATATTGCATCAATTTATGTAATGTAACGCATCAGGGCACGTTGTGAGCTTGTAGATTGGCTTTTTTCACTATCATTGATATTTGTTGATCATTTCTGGAAAATCTTTGAATTTTGGGGGGAAATTTTCTAATTTTCAATACTTTAAAATCAGTGTTCACCAGTACTTTAACTCAAGTACGAATTTGACGGAGCAACTTCCACTTGTTGAGTAATATTTGACCAGGAGCATCAATACTGTGACTCAAGTATCGAGCGGCAGTGGCTCACAAGGTAGAAGGCCGCTTGGGAACCGAAAGGTACCCAGTTCCATCCTGAGCCCCCCTGGAGTTAGTGCCGAAGTGTCCTTGAGCAAGACACTGAACCGCTAATTGCTCCCGATGAGCAGGTTGGTGCTTTGCATGGTTTCCTCTGCCGTCGGTGTGTGAATGGGTGAATGTAGCCTTAGATAAAGGCACTATATAAATGCACCATTTACCAAGTACTGGGGTTGAGTACTTAGTCCACCACTGAAAAGAGATTGACGAGCATGGCAAGCTCTCATCCTTTTACACCACTTGGAACTGTGAACAGTTGATGTGACCCAGACAGTCTGACTTGCAGCTATTATGGAAAATCGGTGAATGGCTTGTCTACTGTATATGTTACAGTATGATTGGAAAACCAGTCAGATTGAAAAAGGAGTGCTTGTTTTCTTGCGCTCCACCGCGGCGGGGCACCCCGTCAAAAAAAGAAACGACGTCTCGGAGGTACCGAGACTAGGGCGGGGCAATGATTTACGATTCTGTCCCTATTAGGACATAACTCGGACGGCGCTGAGTCAGCTGAAGGTGACTTCGCAACACTCGACACACCGACTCGCTCGCCTAAGCTCGCTCAGCGGTGCCTCTTGTGGCTCAAGTCACCTTCAGACGGCGTGCCTCCGTCGGTGAAAACGAGTGCACCTTTTTCAATCTGACTGGTTTTCCAGTCATACTGTGACATATACTGTATATCTATCCTTGGATGGCTCCAGCTTGGAATCTATGCAGAGCCTATTCTAGTTTGACATACTGTAACTGACTAATAGGCATAATGAAAAACACATTTTACCTCCCACTCTTTAGTCAAGCACACAGGAAAACAAAGCACTCAACATCTGCAATCAGTGTAATCAAGTGTGAGAATAAGCATCAGACTGGAATGTAATGACACAGAACTGTTGCCTTGGAGGTCAACCACCTCATTATAGTCAAGAGACTCATTTTAGGGCTGGGCGATATGCCCAAAATATCATATCACAATATTTTGCAGTACTATGTGATATGATATGACATGTTGTTTGTCTTTAACTTATAAAACAATTGTCATGGTCCTATTCCATTCAAAGTGGTCGGTTTTATTTTACTTTTTAATTCTGCTGCAAGGGGAAAAAAATGTATTCACTTAAAAATATACAGTATGTTTTGTTTTGCGATATGTACATCATTGATGAGGGTTAGTAGAAATCCATATCTTTTCATGGATCCATGACGGTATATCTTCATATTCGGTATACCTTCCAGTAGGAATGCCCAACATTCGAAGTTTCCAGTAGGGTTTATTATAAAGAAAATGTGATTCTGGGTGCAGATGCAGACTTCTAAAAAACACAGCATTCTTATTACCTGATTTATTAGGCCTACTAAGTTTGTTTGTTTTGTTCTATTTACCCCTTTTTCTCCCCAATTTAGTCGTTATGCCGATTAAAGAATTTACATGTCATATTTTTACATACTGTAAAGGATCACTTCACCCAATCCTCACTAATGCTCACTATAAGATGGTTCTATTTCTGTCTACTCACTCTGTGTCTCAGAGGAGGGCTGTGGACAGTCCAGAAACATGCCTACCAGTGACATCATTGGTAGGAAGTTTTAAAACATTGTCTTTCTTACTTTCTTTCTTTTTGTCTCCGCCAGGCCGAAAAGATTTTCAGATGGGGGTCCGTGGCCAAATACATATTAACTTGGGTCCTTCACATGAAAACGTTGGAGAACCAGTGACTTACAGTACAGCACTAAATTGTGACAATGTGAACTACAATAATGCAGTGCTGTGGTGGTTGTGTTTCTTGCAGTGTGTAACCTAACTTAGGTTATGTACAGTGTAGCTCTGTTCTATCCTGCAACCACATGATTGATGGTTGGTGTGTCACCAACACATAACTTTAAAAGGTGCTGAAAGTGATTTTTTTTCTTTAAAATAAAAAGTTTATTGTTAAAAAGTTAAAGCTCTTGTTTTGTTTGTCTCTAAATTTCATGTAAATGTCTGTCTTTTATGTTTTATTTTATACTGTCTCAAAAGTATTCTCAATAAAAAAAAGTGAAAAAAAAAGAAAGTTAAAGCTCTAAATTCCAATAGTAATTATTGCTATAGACAGTTACTAACAGTAATAGGGGTCTCTCCGTCTCTCCAGTTAACAGAAAGTACATTTTCAGGTGTGTTACAAATTTCATTCGATCAGGAGAGAGAACCCCACAAAGCTTGTGTTCCACTGCCAGTTTTGTCTGCTCATTTATTTGTTTCATCACTACACTTCCGTCCGAGTTCAGTTGTTTATTGGAATATAATAGAGCTATGTACTGTAACACTTATTTTTAACAAAAATATCACTTACATCACCTTTAAGATGTGCTTAAAGTTCTGCATATTAAACGTGTGTGTGTGTGTGTGTGTGTGTGTGTGTGTGTGTGTGTGTGTGTGTGTGTGTGTGTGTCAGAGAGAGAGACAGAGGGAGAGACAGAGGGAGAGAGAAAGAGAGAGATAGTTGTGTTGATACACCAGCATGACGTTGTTTTGTGTGCATCAGAGCTCTACTGTAGGTCTCTTCAGTGACATTACCCTGTGTATTCTGTTCTTTGAGTCTGCAGGTGTATATAATGGATCATCAGGGAGAATGGATGCACCATGTGTAACTAAGTGCAGTGTTTACAGGGCTGTGACCTCAGTCATTATGACAGACTGGTCTCTGGCTCAACAAGGTTGGGGGCGATTGAGAAACGGGGGTGGGGGGGTGTTTAATGAGATGGGCTACCCGCTACACAGTGCAGCTGTGTCTCTAACTCACAGCCTTGCACAGAGGGCCATACATTTTTCATGGCAGCTTCCATGGGAAGAGGTACGCTTATTGCTCTAGGAGACCATCCATGCTGTGGGTCTAGAATGAAGAGGATGTTCAGAAAGTGTAGCATGATCATGTCATAAATTATGCTGCTGCTTGCTGCTTACTCCCCCGTGGAGAAATAAAAACATGAATATGTACTACAGACAAGGAAAGAAAGTCCAAGGGCATGGATATGAAAAAGTACTGATACAGTAAAAATTGATCGGTACACGGAAATGAGATAAATACATGAGATAATGTCAGCATTACAATGTTCATACAGCAAGTCCATCCAGTGAGAGAAATCCATCCTAATACAATATCTCACTGAAAACAGTGATGGAGAGAGATTTATTTCATGTCACTTATAGCAACCAAGAGCTTGTGGAGTCAATGAGGTTTCAGTCAAAGGGAACAGAGCAGCAACAGACTGAATTGCCAATAAGATGCAAGGGATAATTGTTATATATTCACACGTTTATGTGCACATTCATAAACACATGCATTGCACACACATACGGACCGGTGCACACACATTCACACACAAACTTTCCAATGTGATTGTGGACGACTGAGTTAAATTATGCAAAACAGTATCTAACTGTGAAGTTGAGGCATATCTCATTTGTTGCAGTGTTTCTCTGAAAAAAGAAAACACATAATGCTATATACACAGTATTTCTAATTATACCATGGGAACAGCAATGACAACATGATAGTAAGAAATCCTTCTAATTGAATCAAATCCAATCCACTGCAAACAAACAGGCTGACATACAAGCTAATCCCAAATATAGTACCTGTCAATCTATTGAATATGTATTTCCCACTATCTATTTATTATACTGTATATATAAAGCATCCATTATATATATATATATATTTATATACTGTCAATATTTATATATATATATATATAGAGAGAGACAGAGATAGATAGATATATAGAGAGAGAGAGAGAAAGAGAGAGAGAGAGAGAGAGTGACACCATAAAACACAGTCTGTCCCTTCCTTTGCTCTGGGAAAGAGCTACAGTACCTGTAGGGGATCCAATCGGAGGAGTGCTTGGAGCTCATAATGTATCTATCGCCCTGACAGCTGGTCCCTTCCGAGAGTGAGGCCAACGGCCTGCGACGGTGACAGCACGAGTGACCGTGGGGTCTGGTGACAGTGATCACAGCAACAGAGCCCACATAGCCTGTTCATCCTCTGCACACAGCCCCTCGTATTCCCCAGCTTCTCTCTGTGTTCCTTTCCGATGTCCGCTGATGCTGAGCGGCACGTCTCAGGCAGATCTCAGTCTGGAGATAACTGATGGTCCAGATGCAGAAGCCGCGCTCTTCAGTCATGCACGGCGAGCTCACAGAATAAACCCCCGTGTGCGTCTGTGTCCTCTCGCCCGTGTGCGCGGTCCCATCAATTCCTCTCCTCCTCACGCCCGCCTCTTTCTCGGCACCTCTTCTGCGCTATCTTCCCCCGCTCTTTCTCTCCCCCCCTCCCTCTCTCTCTCTCTCTGTCGTTCGCTCTCTCTCTCTCTCTCTCTCTCTCTGCACACTCTGCCCCTCCGTGTGTCTCTCTTTAAATCCCCCCTCCCCTCCCCTCCCCTTCCTCCTATGTCTAAATTTCCCTCTCTTCCTCGCCCAGTCTCACTCTCTCCATCTCTCTCACAGCGATGGCCACAGGCTTCAGGAGGAGGAAACAGGTAATGGTGAATCCCCTTTGTCTTGATCCTTTGATGTTTCAGCTACGCAGCTTCTCTACGGTGCGACCCTATCTTTACACTACCCCCCCCATCTCTTTCTCTCCTGCTACCCCCCCCCCCCCTCTCTCTCTCTCCCTCAGTCTTCCTCACACTGTGTGTGCCACTCAGGCCATGTAAAGCAGGGAATCAGATGTGTTTTCTCAAACCACAATTTATGTATTCCTTCAAAGCAATCGCCATCAGCATATGACTGTTCAGACTACTTTAATTAAAACACGCAGACAACACAGACAAAGGCACACTGTGATAGTGCCACGGCTCTCTGAACCCCCTCTCTCACACGCATCTGCTTCCGCCCTCTTCCAAACCCAACACCCCCAGCCCGCCCCCACCCACGCTACCACCACATAAGCACACACACCTCTCTGTGTGTTCCCAGGGTTATTTAAGAGTCCATCTACCGACAGTTAAACCCACTGAATACATTATTGATCTCAATCACTTCAACCCTAGTATCCCTATTCTGGGCCTAACATTCGGCAAAAATAGCAGATCTACAATTTCGTATCGCGTCGAGTTCAGAGCACTTGGATATCCGGTCAAAGTCTCGGGTTTAAGTGGTTAAAGCTGCTGTGTGAGGCATGGATTAGATCCACTTCAGATGGTGCAACTGTGTGCTTCACATGGGGTTATCGGATCACGACTATGGAATAGTAGAAAATAGTGCAACAATCTTGAAATATGGTCACGTGGGATAAGATCTGTTTCCAGCAGATGTAGATAGAAGCATCTTAACATCTAGTGACTTCTTCTAAGGGCACATATTATGTTATTACTACACCTACGTCACACAGCTAATGAGTCATAGTGTCGGGGGCTTTGTCAGAGTAACCGTTGTACCCGTCGGTCTGTGTCCCTTTTGTGCCCATATATGGAGATCTGTATCTGTCAGTCCTTGTCACTTGAATGCCCATATATTGAGATCCCTGTTGTCATCAATAAATATATCGACATGCCCATATATGGGCATATCGGTTGGATCGGCGGTTCTGGACAAATGCAATTCCGAGTTTGAAGTCGAACGGTTCCTCCCATAAGCCAATTTTAATATAAGATATTATTATAATTTGTATTATTAAATCAATAAACCCCCTCAGGCATAAAGTCATATTCGCCGTATTTCATCATGTGTACATTACACCCCTCCCTGTCCTGTTACAGCAGTTACAGTCACTTTGATTTAGACCTGTAAACTTGTGGTGTAGAGCAGTGTGGCTTCCAGGGACCCCCAAGGATCCTGGAGGGGGTTCCAGGGACCCCCAGCAAAACGAGTTAATATAGCATCATAACCACTTTAACCGTATAATATACATCAGCTATTTGAAAATAGCCTAACTACAAGCTCACAACACGTCACATTGAACTTGTAGATTGGCTATTTAAAAACAAAAAATATTTTAACAACACAAATCTTGTATGGGGGTCGCTGGCACAAAATATTTTTGGTCTGCGGCCAAATATATTAATTTGGCCGCAGTTGAGAACCACTGGTGTAGAGGAACTAGGAGGAACTTCAGTGTGTGTGCGTGCACACTCCACACACATGCACGTACACACACATGCACGTACACATATACTGTATCAGTACCAGTTGTACATTGCTGAATAGCACATCCCCACAGGTCAGAACGACTGCCAGTCACTCCTCTAAAAAAAATAACACACTGCATGAATTCTGCCTTCATTATGCATTCATAACAGTGAACTGTACCTTAGAGAGTTTCAAATTATAGTCAGTCAGCGTGGCCTAGTATTTGTATGTGGAAAATTCCAATGTAGCTACTGTACAATGTGTGTATAATATTGTTTAAAAATGACTATCTTTGTTTTAACTCTAGCTTTAGAGGAATAACATTCTATTCAAATGTTTCTGCTCTACCATCGACTATTGAACACTTCAAAGGGGGTTTTGAAAGATTTAACACATTTTCACAATTCTCTTTGAAACAAATAACATTCAATGTCTCTCTCCAGATCACACATATAATATTACATAAAATGTTTAGTTTTTCTTCACAAAAACGAAACCTAGTTTAAGAGTACCGGTATGAACTATAAAACAAATAAACAACATCCTATATAAGTATCTAAAATGTAGAATTTTCCAATAGATAACATATTTCATTACCTACAATGAGTAGCTACTGTACGTAGTCTTAATAAGAAAAAGAATGTCAGTGAATATAATGAGCAACCCATCACATACTCATTATCTAGCTATATTACATTATCCGGTTTTATTACATTATGAACTAATTGAACAGGAAAACGTTATTACATTATGAAACGTCTTATCGTTATCTGGTGGTTTTATTACATTATCCAGTGTTACATGATATTCACTTTAGCAAATTCTTATGCCTAATTTATACTTCAACATACAACTATATCACAATTTGTCTTGATTGATGCAATCGTGTGACAAATTATAAATAAGCCCTTATGTAATATGCCTATCGCCTGTCGGGTGGAAACCTCATATGTCCAAAACTGTTACATTTCAGGATTCAAATTAAATTATAGTACCAAAAGTAGCAGATCTACAAGCTCAAAACGCGTCGCTTCGGGCCGCGTTTCGAGCTTGTGGATCTGCTACTTTGATGCTTTAGTGTGACATAGTATGATGAAGTGTTGATTTACGAAAAAACACAAGAAGTTAGAATTGTCGAGATAACAGGTATTTCTGCCCGACAGCAAAATATATGACTATATATGAGCATTTTTTGGGCGGAGCGCTCTGAGCGCCTCAAGTGGAAGATATTGCTCATCACTCTCAGGTTTGATCCTCCTGGCTGTGTCTGACAATCCGATCATTTACGGCCTGATGTTTTCTGTTGTTTCAGCTAGGCTATTTGCTAAAAAATAACCTTATGGTAATTGTTCGGGCCGGGCCCTGTTCGGGCCGGCCCAGTTAGGGGCGGGCCTTAATTTTCAGGCCCGTTGAGAACTCTACTCTGGACATGAAATCCAAAACGCTCTTCCGCCTCATAAAACGCTATTTGTAGACAGGGCCCCTAATGTTGCGCAATAAAGGCCATTGGACTGCCAAAATCAAATTGGGATGGTCGGACGGACCACCATCCTTAGAGCCCATGATAGCAGGCCTAAACATTTTTGCACAAATAAGCTCCTTGGCCAATGGCCATTCATATTATGGTAGAGCATACAAGCTTTTCAAATCTTTTGTACTATTGTCAATGTCATACTGTATCTCAAAATTACACTTCCTCTACTCTTCCTCTTATGTCCACAATCAAGTTGTACAGGCAGTTATATAACTCCGGTGTTCTAGTGGCATTTCAAAGTGACCTAACATTTAAGTGTGTGTGAGTGTTAGTGAAATGTTTGTGATTAAAGAGGAAGGCTGGCAGGTGGGTGTCAGGGGAGCAATAGTGTGGCCAGCCCAGTCTGGAGAGCCCTTAGGCTGGATGTGTTCACTTCATTATGGTGGTATACTGTAGGTTGGAAATTCAAAGTTTATAATCCAAAACAAAAACTCAGACCTGCATGTCTTCATTGGGAAGTATTGTAGCCTACAGGTGCTGCAAGTCGTATGCACTTAACCTCACCTTCTACAGAGTTTATGTCAGTGGTGGACATGCCTAACACATGTTTTTAAACCAGACATTCCACAGAGGAACAGGTGTAAACAAAGCAGGTTGCTATTTGATGCTGGAAGAAGCCCTTTGAAGTTCAGCTTTAGTCATGACACAGTCCTGCACTCTTATCGTGACTTTGTGCTTTCACTTCATACACTCAATGTCAGAAATGCAATCTCCTTCTTGATGGAAATGTCAAACGTGCCTGGGGCAGAAATGGTATTCTCCTAACCAAATTCAATTTAGCCAGGCCACTCTTTTTAAGAAGCTTTACCAGAGACATTTTATTGTTGGTAAGTGGAGGATGGCGGAATCACTGATTGTCATAATGGGTCTGGGCACAGAAGAGCCATACATAAATGGAGCACTGGTTTGTGTCTGTCTCATAGAAACAAACTGGCTGAGACAAAGCTGCAGACCTGAGTACCACAGAGGTATATAGCCTTATAATAATACTACAACAGTCTGATAGGACATTTATACCATATGGCCATTATATATAAGTCTGATGCAGATCATAAGAATATAGAAGTCTGATAGGCCATGTAGGCCATAACAATATAGCATTCTGATAGGGCATTCATACATATAGCCATAACAATATAGCAGTATGACACGGCATTCATACCATATAGCCTTTACAATATAGCAGTCTGATACGTCATTCATACCATATAGCCTTTACAATATAGCAAGCAGTCTGATAGGGCATTCATATATACTGAAGCCTTTACAATATACAGTAGCAGTCTGATAGGGCATTTTTACCGTATAGGCTTAAAGGGATATTTCACTTTAAAAAAAACTTTGGGTCATTTTATCGTCTACTCAGGCTTTTGTGAGCCCCACAGAACGTTTTTAAGTTGCTCGATTCATTATTTAGAAATTTGATATTCATTTTATCAGACACGCCTATACAAACCCATTATAACTTCAAACTCAATTTTTAGCATGTTAGATTAATCAAAAACACCCGTCCTTGGTTCTGGTGACTCACCCTGCCCTCCTAATACGCGAGGGGGCCGTGTTTTTTCGATAACTTTTTTCATTTATTTTTTATATATTTTTTTGAAAATGTAAAAAATTAAATACAATAAAAAAAATAAAATAAAATAAATGAAAAAAGTAATCGATATCAAATATCAAATATCTAAATAATGAATCAAGCAACTTAGAAACGGTCTGGGGGGCTCACAAAAGCCTGAGTAGATGATAAAATGACCCAAAGTTTTTTTTAAGTGAAATATCCCTTTAAGAATATACTGTAGCAGTCTGACATGACATGGTGACCGGGCCAGGCCAACTCATTCTCACAGATTGTATTCATTCTTCCATTCTCTCCGTGACACATAGAATTTATCCATGATTTGAAATTCTGCATCAGGGCAATATTGTATCTATTATTAAGAGTTTTATCATTTGTTTTATAATGTTATGTGTACAGACAATTGAAAACATTTTCTTGTTTTTAGCTTTTTACCCCTTTTGTCTCTCAAATTGTGTTGTTATGCCAATTGATTCCTCCCCAGAGTCCCCACACACATTTCTGTGTTGTCACCGCTGTCGTATCCTACTGACTCAACTGCCAGTGAGGAGACCCCACCGGGAGGACGTAGCACCTTCGTCCTACTCCTCTCGCCAAACACTCCCTTGCTGACAGGTGCCGCCCCAGGCCATAGGATTACATGCCAGGACAATTATCACCCTCCCCGCCCGGCTTCCCTCCCCCCGAACACGGGCCAATTGTGTTCATGTAGACGATCGACAAAAGCCGGATGCACCACGGTGGATTCAAACCCACAACCTCCCTGCAAACCACCACCACAGAGGTTGTGGGTTCGAATCCACCGTGGTGCAAACATTTGTTTTTAAGGATGGCCTGTGGTCATGATATCTTTATAAATAGTAGTGGTGGAGAAAGGTTTTTTGGGTCTCAGTGGTCCTGTGGTGATAAATAATACCAGAAGTAACGATAGCCTCGAGTCCACAGTCACGCTCACAGCGAGTGTATTCTGTGCAACGAGCTGAGTCAGTCCATGATGTCCTCTTCAATGGAGTCAGTCCACTTTGGGATTTCAAAGTGTTACCCTAGGGCTCCTCCTGGTCCCTCTCCTAAATGATAAAATTAAATGGACGCTCGGGTCATGTTTTGGAGGACGTGTATTGTACTGTACCGTACCTACAGTACTGTACCATTTAATAATGATGATCACTTGTTTAATTATGCAGGAACAAAATAGTTCCCAGTGTGGCAGGGACAAAAGACAGGACATGTGACAACAGCATAACATCTTGTGAGTGTGTGTAACCTGATCGCAGTACAGCGTTAGCGGCTCAAAGGGCTATGCTGTATGCACACACCTACAAGCTGCTTGTAAGCCTTCTATTTGCAATATAATCCTGGTGATGTGAAAACACCATGTACTGTATTTATCCAATAAATTAGTAGAAAATATGTGTTTGGAAAATACAAGCCACTGAGACCTCTTCTCACTCAGGAAAGAGGCCAAAAACAGCCACATTTAACTAAATCTGTTACTGTATAGAGCTTTCAAGCCTCTTCAAGAGCAACTTCAAAACTCAGATTACTTTCGATAGTCAATGCAGTCAGTTGAAAGTCTGTGTGAAAAACATTCTCCACATTCTCAACATTCTCTTTCATTATTCATTCCATCATTAAGTGCAAGTGTACAGTCTGATGCTTCAGCGATGGTAGTGTCAGCGACATAAGTAGCCTTGGGAACCAATGGCTCCTGAGCCATGTGGCGTATAGGGGCCATGTGTTTCTGTAGCATGGGGTGGCTTGATGAGCAAGTACACCCCCCATCCATGATGTACAAGTACACCCCCTGGACATACCCCCAATCCGACCCTTGATGCCAAAGTCAAGGTCAAAGTCACACTATATTGTTAAATCTTGTGCACAGGTACATAAGAGTCAAACTTATTTTTGTTTGGCTTCCTTCAGACAATGCAGCAGCATAGATAATAATAACAATGATAATAATAATAAATGAAGAAAAAGATTGTGAGTGCAAAGCAGGGAGGCACTGGGTACAATGTTTATATATAGTCTCTAGTATGACCATACCAGGTGATTGAACGTCAATCTCAGGGCGGACACTCTAACCAAAGGCCATTGAGCTCAACGAAAATAACAGTTGGACCACCAACAGATGGTCTGCAAAATGTACTGCAAAAAATAAGCTATTGTACCCTTGTAAGACAAGACCCTAACTCTAACTCTTATTTCCATTAGGCTACATCCACTATTGTATCGTTATTGGTAACTTTTATTGTACATTTGTATTATTATTCTTACTTTGTTTTATTGTATCAAAACCCTTCTTGATTCTTGACACCTTTCTTATAGTAACATGCAGGTCAATCTGGGAACCCATCGCCAAATAAAAAGGAAAAACAGCGCCCTCTGCTGTTTTTTACTTATTCATTTGGCTCTGGGCGGAGCTGAACGGACGGCCCGTGCTCAGGGAAACCGGGGTTTGGGTCTGCCTTCAGCCTTTCACTTCCGGTGGTGCGACTATGTTTTCATTCCCACTAACAATATTTCTACACAGAACACTAACACCACTTCTCCCAGAGAACATGGATCGTTTTGGTTATAAGCCCACTTGTTTCTATGATGAAAGAGCAATTTAAAATGTTACTAACTTTCCGTGGTTTTGTCGGCTTCGAGGACGCTATTGTTAAATGAGTTTCGGTTTGTTTCCAGTGGGGAACGAACGGCACACACGTAAAGCCCACTTGTAGCCAATGTGTCACAGGTTGACAGATTCAAACGCAGAGCAGAATCTGTTCTTGAGAGATTACATGCAGGTAAATACAAACACACTCATGGAAAATGGCATTCTAGATTTAAAAACCTTGGCTTCTTGGTTTGACTAAGGTTTCAGGTGCATTAGGGTTTGTGTCTGAAACCAAAGAGGGAGGTCACAGTTGCTGCGAGGGAGTTGTACAAACAGTAGTGTGAGAGAGAGAGAGAGAGAGAGTGATGGTCCATTGTGGAACCTTGGGCCGTCAACCTTTACTTTATAGAGTGCAGTCAGAAGACAGGCCTTGATAGCCACAGCGTTGATATACTGAATGTAATAGATAAGAACTTCAGAATTCTCCAGGCGCTCAACCGAACGCTTGTTTGCATGCAGACTTAGATGTGGAGCGATTTGCCTTCGTGATATATCAGGTCGTATTGTTTTAATATCATTAATTTGCTGTTCTTTTATCCACATAGTATAGAGGGAATCTCCCTTGTTTGTCAATAAAGATGCCTTGCGCATGTGAACGGTAATTCCTGTGTATGTTGTCTATAAACTGGACTTTAGGGTTTTATTGAACCAAGAGTGACAGGTCTGCCACGGCACATCAGCTGGTGACCCCGACCGTGACCCTGTCCAGTCCAGACGACCGTTGGATCCATAGGATTCAAACAACAATTCGCCCATACACTATGTGCTACAATTCCTAGGGGCCCCAGGAAGGGTACACACGGTGCTATATGTGAATTGTATTATATCAAATTTAGGTCAATTGTTAAAGATAATGTGTAAAAATGATTCTTTGCATGTGAAGTCACCACTGAACAGCAGATTGAATGACCTTTGTGTATTAAGCTAGGCTTTGAACTCCCTTTACCCCATGATGTCCCGTTAGGTTGGCTGGGTGGACCGATTATCCTCCCAGCAACGGCCCCGAAGTTACGCCGGGTTCAAAGGAAAAGATAGCGTATAGCCTATGTTTAGCTCCAGCATCCGAGCGAGGTGACGTGAACGGCTGGCCCTGCAGCCTAGGGATGCCCCCTAAATAGAAGGTTTAGACTTACAGTGAGGTCTTGAAAAAATATACACTGCGACCGTAAAAGGTTTAGACTTACAGTGAGGTCTTGACAAAAATATACACTGCGACCGAGTAAAGGTTTAGACTTACAGTGAGGTCTTGACAAAAATATACACTGCGACCGTTTGTTTGTTTGTTTTGTTTTGTCTTGTATGTAACAAAGAAGGTTTAGACTTACAGTGAGGTCTTGAAAAAAAATATATATACACTGCGACCGTAAAAGGTTTAGACTTACAGTGAGGTCTTGACAAAAATATACACTGCGACCGAGTAAAGGTTTAGACTTACAGTGAGGTCTTGACAAAAATATACACTGCGACCGTTTGTTTGTTTGTTTTGTTTTGTCTTGTATGTAACAAAGAAGGTTTAGACTTACAGTGAGGTCTTGAAAAAAAATATATACACTGCGACCGTAAAAGGTTTAGACTTACAGTGAGGTCTTGACAAAAATATACACTGCGACCGAGTAAAGGTTTAGACTTACAGTGAGGTCTTGACAAAAATATACACTGCGACCGTTTGTTTGTTTGTTTGTTTTGTCTTGTATGTAACAAAGTTGGTATATTGTGTCATTGTTAAGTGTACATGTTTGTATCTACTGTAAGCAGGAGGTGTGCTGCACACAGACTGCTGGTCCGTTCTGTATATGTTCGTTACGCCACCGGACACATCCCCAACTGGTTTTTACACTGAACGCCTGACAAGTGGTAACTGACCGTGTGACTGCTGCAGCTGTATGTGTGTCCCACTTTGGGGTAAGTGTTAGAGGTGAATGCATTAGGAATTGTGAGCGTATGAATGACAGGCGCACCCATTTTATACATTAGGGTCGTGGTTCAACATATTTCATATGTGCCCCTCGATCGTTGCCGTTCCTGGGTCCATATATGTAATTGGGTTGAACACAAATCATATCGTTCTGCTTGGGGTGGCCTTGTAGAGTACTACTGATTCTGGTTACTGTGGTGCATTCACAAGTGCATGGCTGCGTACCATTTTGAGTCTGACTCAGTGGGGCACAGTGATTTACTTCTGAGTGAACGGCGTGTAGGCCTGAGGACTGAGACACTAGGGGAATATTTTCCAGGGGGAGGAGAAAGAGAAAGAAACTCAGATATACCCCACATTCACGTAAGGTGCATCCAAGACACCTACTACTGTTCTTTTTTTTGCTGAATTAAAATATTTGAGTTATATTGAAGCCTATACCCCTGAGAATTTACATACTGCAGTTATCCAACGCTAGGTTGACTAGTACTTTAGTACTAGAGTTAAAAAAAAAAAAAAAAAGGAGATAATTACAGTTCATGAATTACAAAAGGCTGTTGAGCCATGCATTGAGGGAGAGAAATTGCTTATTCTTTAAATCTGTTAAAATAGACAGTTGAAAGAATGGGGGGGAAGGAAGGCGCTGTGACCTTCACCCATTACCAGCTGCCTGTAGCAGTGGCACACACACACTGATAAGATTCCCACAACACTGTCAGTGGAAAAGGAAAACTTTTTTTTTTTTCATGTGAATGCTCCCAGCTAAAATGTAGTCATGGACAGTGGAAGTAAATCTGGTTGAAATTAGTGACCCAACATGTACTTGTAGATCGACTAAATTCTCTATAGAATAATAAAAAATAAATACAATAATAATGTACTGTGACAAAACGAAGCGTTATCCGTAATAATTGTATCAACTTGTAGATCTCCTGTTTTCGTAAAATGTTATGCACAGTCTGAAATATGTTGTATAACTATTTAGTAATCCCAGAAATTAAGGACACTGATAACTAGGGAATGCCACCCTTAGATTAGATGCTTGGAGTCAGTTTAAAAAAAAAAAAAAAAAAAAAAAAAAGCGAGGTCAGAGGTGAGAAGAGAGTAGAAATATGACGTTCAAATAAATTAGTTTCTTCAGATAATTCTGCAGAAATATAGAGAAAACAGTAGCTTGCATACAATAATATTCAAATTAATCTGTATGTTTAGGTATGGGGCAACTATATTGTGTAATTATATTTTCGCTCAAATCAATTATGGTGTACAAAAAGTCAGTGTATGAGTGAGTGACATAACTAATTATAACTTTAATAATAATAATAATAATAATAATAATAATAACAATAATACGTTTAAGAATGTAAGTGGGCAGAAAGCCCAAACGCTTGTAGTGTGAACTCTTAATTCCTTGTTTCATTAGCACGGCCAAGCTGCATAACATATACTGTAGTGGAGAGTGACATTTTGGAGTGCAGTGATCATAAAACATTAGTTGTTATAGACCAAACATGGCTTGCACGCGCACATGAAGGCCAAGAGCAGAACAGAGGCCTTACTGACATCACATGCACCATAGCGAGATTTGCCACACAGACTGCAGTATCAAAATACATTCAAGTGCCACAGACACGGTGCCTGTAGGCATTCCACACATTAATATACTTACATATTCCCAAAATGGACCTTCACAGAAGTTAGAAATGTATTGATTCCACATTCGACGCTAACTTACAACATGAATGGCAGAGGTTCACTTCCAGCTATGACCTGATGGAACATGGAACTGTACTGTGTGCGCTACAAGTGAAACACCACAACATAAACCATCGTTCTGGACATGACGTAGAGGGCCAGCAATAGATACAAGCTGCGACGTGTATGAGACTCACGTCTGATGACACCTACGGGGAACAGACACCAAGCCTTGGGGAAGCTTGGGTTACTCAGACTTTGAATGTTTCAGAGACTTTACACTAGTTCACTACTATGCTATGGTCACGGACACATGACCTCTCGTCTCTTCAGTAAGTGGGAATATACGCAGCCGGGGTTGACCTCTTGCCCACTCTCTGTTGTTGTGGCCTCGACATGTGCAAATACATACATTTCTATCGATCTGGAGAGGACACAACACGACTTATGTTTATAGATACAATAGCGAGGGAGACACACACCAGAGCTATTAGTGCTTGGTCGTATAGTTATCTATAACATAATTCTGTTATGAACTTACACAACAATATGACTAAAACAAGTACAGAGTGATAACGTTAATAATGTAATATAATAAAGTAAAAAAAAAACACCCCTGTTGAGGGAGGTCCAAAAGACTTAAGTGACCAGTTCTAAAAATGCAAGGCCAGGGGCCTGTTGTTTTTTTGTTTTTTTAAAGCTGAAACTATGAAGGCACATGTTACGACTACTTAAGTTATCAGCATTGAACATATTATAATTTTTTCAATAAAGACAATACATGTAGGGAAAAATTAAGGGAGGACATTAAGATGATTTTAGTGGCGAGCAGCTCTAATTTTTCCATATCGACACTGTGCAGTAGATGTCCTTTCTTATCAAGATGTTTACAGTTCAGCTGTTTCACCCAATTCAGTGGCTGTGTCAACAAGACAGGCACAGATGAACGAGACTGAAGTGCACAAGGGAACCTCAGAGTTGTGATAATAATTAAGTATAGGCGGTATTGAAATGAGAATTATTGCCTGGCTATAGCTAAAATAGGGCTTAAATAGAGTTAAGTGTTTTATGTTTTTATGTTACGTGAATAATAAAATGATTTAAGCGAAGAGGTTTGCATTCCAACATTAGAAGAGTATAGATTTTTTGGAGCGATAAATTGATCACACTGTGGCAGGGTGGACAGGGTGAACCATAGCAAGATAAGTTTATAGCATAAACAATAGATATCATACCTACTGGGGACATTTAGGCTCTTACAAGATACCAAAATATCATAAATGCTTATCTAAATTAGTTACGTGAATTGAAAGGTAGTTGATGTAGGGAGTTCTGTTGCATTTAAGTTAGGCTGTGTTGTCAAGGGACTCACGAGCACGTTGGACGCGCTTAGCAGAACATTTATGACCACGGGGGTAGCTGCACGGTCCATGGCCTCAGAAGGGTGCACACTTCGGGGCTGTGTGCGTGTTGGCTCCTTCTGTGCTCTGCCTTGATTTGATTCACATACAGCGAAGTGAGGTGTTTGTGTGTGCTGCTCAGAATATCTCCCTCTTATGTTAATGGTCAGTGCGTTTGGTGTACATTATGAGAACATGCCGGGTTTTGGGTGCAGAGTGGTCAAGTGATTACATACATTGCTGACATTTGCTTTGCAGCTTGTTGCCAGTTGCGGTGGACTGGCTGAAAACTACACTACCTTCAAAAGAGGTCATACTTTAAATCAGCAACCGAGCAGTGTAAAATGTATCCAAATATCTTGCTCATCATTGACCTAACGTTTATTTCAATTACCATGTGGCCACTGATTGACCAAGGTGTGATTAAGGTTGTTTATGCTGTCGTTAACCTTCCATTTCTCTAAAACAGGTCGACTGCTTGCAGGAGAGACGTATACAATTTTGCTGTCGTTAACCTTCCATTTCTCTGAAACAGGTCATGGGTTGCAGAAGAGAATTGTACAATTTTGTACAGCCCCAGAATAATGTCAATTGACCTGGGCATAAAGCACAGGAAAGTTGTTTTGTTGTGTTTCCAATGACATGTTGCACACAAAGATATGTGTTGTTGTGTATGTCAAAAATGGTGAATGAAATTTAACTAACTTATTGACTTTAAGTGCAACCCAATATCAATTTGATTGAATAATTATAGATAAGTCTTTGAACCATTTTACATTTAGTCAAGGTAAAGGAGGGTGGCACCGTGGCCTCTGCACATTCATATGCTGTGTGCCCTGCCGGGTGGCAGGTCAAGGAGGGAATAGTATGATAGCATATGTATAGTATAATAGCATATTCATATTGAGATAGTATAGTATTATATATACAGTAGTATAATGTTAAGTGACCATACTAAAGTTCATATTCTTTAGAGACAGATGTAGTATTGAGAGACCAAACAGAGAGATTTTTACACGGCCCGACATCTATGCTGCCCAAGGCCACTGAACGACCCCAGAATACATAATAAGTTTGATTTTGATTTTGATAGTAATGTTGGGGGACGTAATCTGATCGTAGCGATCTCCCTGGCAGCTTTAGGCACATTAAATATAGGCTGTCTTGCCCTTCGCAAATGGCAAGTGATAAGAGAGCAGTGACAGAGTGATCCCAATACACACCACAGAAACATTATATTGCCACCTGGGCCCCCATGCTGAACTTGACGAAGAACACCCCTGCACGATATCTACGCCCCGACTTTCGACCTCAAGGAGGGTACGGATCTGACTGGCGCTTGGGGTTTGGGGCCCCTGTGTATAATACGGGGGGCTCCGGTCTCAGGCCCCAGGAGGGTACGGACCCGGGGGGCTCGGGAGTGGGACCTCCGCCTCTTAGCTCATTCAGTGCCAAGTACATTCGTTAATGGCACTGGATGGGTTGGGGGGGGGGGGGGCTAGTCTTGGGCTCTGTCGGAACCTCCTCCTCCGGGCTCGGAAAAGTGACCACCTCAACCAGAGGAATTGGAGAAGAAACCAAAAATGCACACAGAGAACAAGATATATGATTTTTTTTTTAAAATATATATATATATTACACATGTTAGAATAGTTGCTTGTAAAGGAAAACTCAGTGGGAATGCCCCACTGAGGGACCCTAAGTTTAGCAATGCGATATGGAATCAAATGATGTAATTGTCCCCAATAAGAGCTCATGTCCAGATGGTAGGTTTGGGACTGCCCCAGCCTAGTTCAGAGTTTCCCCTTCAAAGAAAAGGGTTTTCCTCGGCTCACATGACTCAAAAAGAGAAAAATGGGACCTGATTTTTTTTTAAACATGAAATATGTTATGCTAATGGATAATTTCTATAAAGTACTGTTTAGATTTTAATCTTGTGTTGTTGTGGGTACTAAATTCGTACCCAAGGAGGGGTTGATGGTCCATTGTGGAACCTTGGGCCGTCAACCTTTACTTTATAGAGTGCAGTCAGAAGACAGGCCTTGATAGCCACAGCGTTGATATACTGAATGTAATAGATAAGAACTTCAGAATTCTCCAGGCGCTCAACCGAACGCTTGTTTGCATGCAGACTTAGATGTGGAGCGATTTGCCTTCGTGATATATCAGGTCGTATTGTTTTAATATCATTAATTTGCTGTTCTTTTATTCACATAGTATAGAGGGAATCTCCCTTGTTTGTCAATAAAGATGCCTTGCGCATGTGAACGGTAATTCCTGTGTATGTCGTCTATAAACTGGACTTTAGGGTTTTATTGAACCAAGAGTGACAGGTCTGCCACGGCACATCAAGAGAGAGAGAGAGATCTATGTGTGTGTGTGCTTGATTGAAGTAGGCCTGATCCCTTGGCAATTGATGACAGCAGTTAATGCTATCCCATTAGAGCACCTAATGGGATAGCACAGCAGCAAGGCATTCACATCTCAGGTTAAGTGTTGTTAAGTCTATTTATTGCACACACACACACACACACACACACACACACACACACACACACACACACACACACACACACACACACACACACACACACACACACACACACACACACACACACACACACACACACACACACACACACACACACACACACACAATTAGGAGGTCAGCTCCCATTGTCAACAAGGAGCTGATCGTGGACTACAGGAGGCCGAGGACAGTGCACACCCCATCTACATCAACAGTGTCACAGTGGAGAGGGTCCGTGACTACAAGTTCCACAGAGAACCTCAAATGGGCCACAAGCATGTGGTGAAAAAGGCTCAGTAATGTCCATACTGCCTCCAATGGCGGAGGAAATTCAGTGTGACCCCCCCTCAGGATGTTCTACAGCAGCACCATAAAGAGCATACTGACAAGCTGCATCACCACCCGTTATATGGGAGCTGCACCGACTTGGACCACCTATTATATATATTATATATTATACTACAGAGGGTGTTGCAGATGCCTGGCCCAGCACATCGTCTGAGGTGAGTGTCCCTCCCTCCAGGACATACAAGAAGCAGTGAGTAGCCAGGCCTAAGCGGATCATTCTGGACATTCACCACCCCAGCCACAATATGTTCAGGCAAGCGATACCCATGTACCAAAAGCCATCAGACTAATGTCATCCATCTGTCTACTGAAGAAGCCCTGAGCCCTGTTGCCGTTTCACAAGCTGTCACACAGGCATTAACACTATATGTACAGTATGGCTATGATTAGTTACACTCCATTGCTGCTGCACTGGCACTATCACTTAAACTTAGATGCTTGATAGCAGCTGTGAAGTCATGTCTCTCACCTGCGCAAGAGACTGTGAATCTATATCTGCTGCTATAGCTGCTGCAGATGTTTTTCTACTGCAGCACAAGAAGCATACAGCATTCTGCCATTTTATTTCTATTTTGACAAAGTTTGTTATCTGACTTTCCCTGTTTCCCTTCTTTCTTTCTGTTCTCTACCCATGTCTCTTTTCGTAAATGAATATATGCACACATACACATATGCACGCAGATACACATCATTGGATTCATAATCCCATTCTCCCCGGATATGCGCCAGGACTAAGAGACTGAAAAACAGCATATTTCTGGTTGGTTTCTTGTTGTCTAACATCTTACTTTAGATATATTGTATGTATTATGGATGTTCTTATCTTTGATTTGTGACATGACTTATGATGATGACAGTATTAAAGGCGGTTACACACCGGCGAATATGCGAATATACGCAAAATTCGGACTCGTTCCGAATAATTAAAAGACGCTTTTTTCGCTCCGCGAAACTGATGTGGAAGCTTGCATTGACTTTATAAGGTTTTTAAAAAAAACGTATTGTTTGCGTGAAAAAAATCGCCCTGGTGACCTTAAAGGAGAGATCCGCCCATTTTAAGTGTTATCTTTGATGTGTCGCTAATCACTCACCATCATTGAAATGGACGTTGAGTTATTCCAGAGAGTCCCCTGTCGTGCAGTCTGGCGACCCCCTCCGTGGCATAATGGGAGCCCGTGTAAGAGTGAAAATCGTCTATTATAACCGATGCAAAGTTAGTTTTTTCTCTACTACTGCTCATCGTGGAGTCTCATGATACTCAAACATGGTTGCTTGTTTCTCTCACAGAACCTGGCGTCTGTGGAAGAAATAAGCAACCAGAATTGCGGCAATCAAGCGATGGATTTGAAAAACGCATATATGCGATCTAGGCAATCAATGTGTTAACCAGTGAAATTACGGTATTTTACAATGCCTCTCATAGAGATTGCATTGAGAGCTGCAGTTCATCGTTCTAACGGACCTCGAGTAGCGGCGCTGTCTCAAAAGTGGGCGTGAATTTGTAGGCGCCCGTGTCAGCCCGTGTGTGTCTATCGAAACTGCAGGCTTTCTATTCCTGGAAAGTTCTCGCAATAATTAAAAATAAAATACATATTTTGAAATCTTGTTTGAAATGACCAAACCCACCTACCGATGATGTCACTGGTAGGTGGGTTTCTGAACTGTCCACAGCCCTTCTTTGATACAAAGATTGAGTAGAAAAAATGTGTACCATATTATAATGAGCATCAGTGAGGACCAATTATATGAAGATAGGTTGAAAATGGGTACTTTTCAACCTATAATACATACAATATATCTAAAGTAAGATGTTAGACAACAAGTTGTTCTTGAATGATTTAAAAACACAAAATGTAGATAAACAGATACCTGTCTTTTTTACCTGCACTATTATAATCCTTTTTTCATTTACAAAGAATGTAGTACAGTGAGAATATTCAAAACATATACAGTATATGAAAAAGGTTGTACATCTCAAATATCAGGTCAAAATGACAAAATACTCACATTTCACATATTTTTTTGACTCACATCACAATAGAAAAATGCTTACGTGTTTCAGCACAGAGCCTCTTCAGAACACAGAATTGATCATTTTTGGGAATATGCCCTCTAGATCTTTGGTTTTAGCACTGCAGCTACTGCTACACCCACATATGGCGTGTCATGCTGACTGTGACCGCAAAACCTCATACCCAAACAAACCGTATCGTCCTCACATCAGACAAAAAAATAATAATGTGTCGCCATGAGATTGTCGGTGCGACGTGTACACATGGCGCCTCAAACCTCTAGTTTACTTCTAATTGTACATACAGTACTGTATGTTTTATATAACCACACTTGCAAGCAAGAATTTCATTGTTCTGTGCATACTTTTTGTCAGTACAAATGACAATAAGCTTAAAAAGAGAGAGAGCGAGAGCGAGAGAGACATCTACAGTATACAGACAGACAGACAGACAGACAGACGGGTATGGGAACTGATTTGACCTGTGAGCTTCCCTCCATCCAGGACAATGAGGACATACGATGATCGTTGTGTCCGCAAAGCTAACAGGCTTATCAAAGACGCTAGCCATCCCAACTACAGACTGCTTCAGATGTTTGCCACGGACATACAAAATAAGTGGTCAATAATATTACCAGAAACCATAGGCAGAGAAAAGGGAAGGCTAATAGGCAATTTGACCAACTATTATAGGCTATTTGTTTTAAGGACCACATAGTCAACGTTATGATATAAATAACAGAAATGACATGCACTGACTGTAAACAATAATGCACAGATAATGATGCAAACACAGTAAAATACTAACTACTAAAGTTAATAATAATAATAATACATTTTATTTATATTATACTTTACATTTGAAACAAATCTCAAAGTTACCCGTCTGTCCGTCCCCCCCCCCCCCCCCGCCCTCTCTCTCTCTCTCTCTGTCTATTTCTCTCTCTAGCTCTCTCTCTCGCTCTTTGTCCATTTCTCTGTCTAGCTCTCTCTCTCGCTCTTTGTCTATTTGTCTCTCTCTCTCTCTCTCTCTCTCTCTCTCTCTTTCTCTCTCTCTCTCTCTCTCAGCAACAACAAAGTAAGCAGTCGTGCTGAATTCCATAGTCGACATTGAGCAGCAGCGACAATAATAATACATATTGCGATGTGCACAATAGCCAACATTTATATAAAGCATAGCCTACATCAGCCATAGAACACGTCCATGCATGCCCTCCTTGGGAGGGGGCTCACTGCGACTGCATTAAAAGTCGTATTGCTCGCTTGAACTCGCCTAATAATTAACTTGGGGTCAGCTAATTGCCCTCTAGTTTCATAATTTGACATTTAATGGCAGAAAACATGCATTTAGTAAAATATATCTCCACTTTCCCACAAGATTAAGACGGACAATCATTCTCTCCACTTCCTGCAGTGAGCACATGGTTTGGGGCACACAATTACAGGTGCTCTGATGTTGTTGGTGCATGGTAATTAATGACTAGGAAGTAATATGTCATTGTGACACTTTACCAAATTAATTCATACACATTCGGAAAATTCATCTACATTATAATGAACTAGAAAGTACTGTTCCTGAAGAAACAGTGTGGGATCGCTAAGAATGTTGCTGGTATTGAGTATTGATAGTGTTATAGTAGGGTCATAATACAATGACATCAGTATTATGACGTCACTAGAATGGCATTATGCATTATGACTAGTAGCTTATTGCATTATGACGTCACTAAATGGCATTTCTCCATTGAAATTACCCAAAAAACGGGGGGAATAATAATAATAATAATAAATAGAGAAGATTATGCATTATGACGTCACTAAATGGCATTTCTCCATTGAAATTACCCAAAAGACGGGGGGAATAATAATAATAACTAGAAAATGTGCTCCTCGGAGCACAAGTCTCCGCCAGCAGACTATAGCAATTATATTATCATGGCTAGTCTTCGTCTTTTGTCATTTAGCGATTTTTTGTCTCTGATTAATTTCATTCTTTCTTTATGATTCTTAGCTCTGTTTAATTGAAGCAATGCTCTGTTTACATTGAAGCAATCTATCATATGGGAGTCGTCATAATTGACTGGTTTGTTCAAATACTTGTCTGTCTTCTTCATCTTCATTGTCTTGAACAGTTTCAGCAGTTGATTGGTGTGTTTGATCAGCTTTGGCCTTCTGCGCCTTTGTTTGACCAATGTTAGGTGTTCTCAGAGGGACACACACACGCACGGACGGGTGATTTGGACTAGAAGATACTGTTCCAATCAAGACTGATTGATCCTGTCTTACCTCGCTTCAAAAACGTAAACGGTTTTTTGAAGTGACACACCTATTTATAGAATTGTATTTCGTCATGCATTCCTCTAGCCAATCAAAGGCATTGGTGTCAACATATTAATACGTATTAAGATTTCGGTCTTGTTGTGGGATCAATTCAACTCTAGTCCTCTTCTGTGTTACTGTTGTAGATGAGGATGCTTTCTTAGCTTTGGCCTTCTGCGCCTTTGCTTGACCAATGTCAGGTGTTCTCAAAGGGACACACACACGCACGGACGGGTGATTTGGACTAGAAGATACTGTTCCAATCAAGACTGATTGATCCTGTCTTACCTCGCTTCAAAAACGTAAACGGCTTTTTGAAGTGACACACCTTTTTATTATAGGATTGTATTTCGTCATGCGTCCCTCTAGCCAATCAAAGGCATTGGTGTCAACATATTAATACGTATTAAGAGTTCGGCTTTGTTGTGGGATCATTTCAACTCTAGTCCTCTTCTACGTTACAATTGTAGATGAGTATGCTTTCTTAGCTTTGGCCTTCTGCGCCTTTGCTTGACCAATGTTAGGTGTTCTCAGAGGGAAACACACACGCACAGACGGGTGACTTGGACTTACTGAAGGTACTGTTCCAATCAAGTCTGATTGATCCTGTTTTACCTCACTTCAAAAAGTAGGGGCTTTTTGAAGTGACACACCTATTTATAGAATTTTATTTCGTCACGCGTCCCTCTAGCCAATCAGAGGCATTGGTGTCAACAAATTGACACGTGTCACGTGGAGCTTGCCCAATGTTAGCTTGGCTAACAATGTCTTTCATAATTTCTTATGGCATTATGTTCCCAGGCCAGTGTGGAGATGTAATCTGGTCCTTGGTCTACCACGGGGTCTCCTGTCTCCTCCCAGTGGGACGTGCAGTGAGGACCTCCCTAGGGAGATGCTCGGGAGGCATCCATACTAGATGCCCGAACCACCTAAGCTGGCTCCTTGCCAAGTCAAGGAGCAGCGGCTCTACACAGAGTCTCTCTCGGGTGACTGAACTTTCCACCCTATCTCTAAGGGAGATGCCAGCCACCGGTCTGAGAAAACTCATTTTGGCTGCTTGTATCTGCGACCTTTTTCTTTCGGTCATGACCCACACTTCATGACCATAGGTGAGAGTAGGAACGAAGATTCTGGCTCAGCTCTCTCTCGTCACAGCAGTGCTGTACAGCGACTGCAATACCGCTCCTGCTGTGCCTTAAGTTCCAGATTAAATATGATATTGGCAGTTTGCATGCTTTTTGGAAACATTGAATAATGTTACAGTATGATTGGAAAACCAGTCAGATTGAAAAAGGAGTGCTTGTTTTCTTCGAGTTCACCTCCTGCACTCCCCCGCGGCGGGGCGGGGCCCCCCAGTCAAAAAAGGAAATGACGTCTCGGAGGTACAGAAACTAGGGGGGACGATGATTTACGGTTCTGTCCCTATCAGGGCATAACTCGGTGGGTGACTACGCCTAAGCTCACTCGGCGGTGCCTCTTGTGGCTCAAGTCCCTTTCAGATGGCGTGCCTCTGTAGGTGAAAACGACTGCACCTTCTTAAAGGGGTAGTTCACCCCCCAAATAACTTTTTTTCTATTGATTACTCACCCCATGGAGCCTTGAATTCATGGATATGTTTTTGTTTTTGTCGCATTCCTTCCTTTATTATTTGATTATAATAAATTTAGCCCCATTGATTCCGGTAGGAGACACAAATGCATTTGTGTCTCCTACCGGAATCAATGGGGACACATTTATTATAATCAAATTATTGGCTTAGGAATGTGACAAAAACTAAAAAATATCTATGAATTCAAGGCTCCAGTTGGTCAGTAATCAATAGAAAAAAAGTTATTTTGGGGGTGAACTACCCCTTTAAATCTGACTGGTTTTCCAAACATTATTGTGATAAATACACTAATAGGGGGAAATAACAAAATGTCTGCTAAAATAGCTGATCTACAAGCTCACAACGCACCAACACAATGCACCTGAGCTTGTAGATCTGCCTGTAGATTTTCTTTTTTTTACATTTCAACCACACAAATGTTGTATGGGTTGGGTTCTCCTAGCAAAATAGTTTTTCAGATGGGGGTCTGAGGCCAAATAAAATTTTATTCGGGAGTCCGACATGAAAAGGTTTGAGAACCACCGTTCTAGATAATACACCAGACATTGACATCACTGGCATCACTAACGCTAGCCTGAGTTGGTTCCCTGTCAAGAGGCAGACAAACAGATTGCAGAACAGTCACCTTTATTGTGCCATTTGAGGCAGAGAGACGGGATCAAATCACATTTTGTGAGCAGAGCTAATAATCAGTGTCGGTAACAGAACTCTAATCTAATTCCCTTCAGTTACAATCCTTCCAAAATCTAAAGAAATGTGAATTTTAACAATCATGCTGTGTTAAATACAATGATGTCCGTAATTTAATCTCATGCTCAAAATGCCTTTTCAGCCTCCAGACATCACGACATTTCTCCCACTTAATCTTGCTCCTTCTCTTCAAAAGAAAAGAGTAGAAGAACATGACAGTGTGAAATAAAAAGTTAGACATAAATAGGGGCTGCTGCACCGCACGCCTCCCAAGGTCAGACAGATATTTGGGATAATGCTCTGTTTCCTGCTTTCTGCCCACCAGGATATTTAGGTACCATTGGTACAGAATATACCCACACCTCTCCTTGGCATGGAGTCGGTACCGTACCAACTCCATGCCAAGGAGAGGTGTGGGTATATTCTGACAGTTGCATGACCATGAAGAGTTTGTTTGACAAATGTGTGGCTTATTCTTATCAGCTTGACCACTGTTGATTGTGTTTAAGAGCTGAATCAACGAAAGGCAGTATTCAGAGGCAACCAGATCAGTTTGTGCTTACCCTGTGCAATCAAATTACTTGACGCTTTTATTCAGCCACAAGACATGCAACGTTTTAACCACTTAAACCTGGTGTCCCCAGGGGTCTTTTCAACTTCCCCTACTATTTTCCCTCTATTCACCTTATTTCTGGCCACGCCCACTGTGGGCGTGGCCAGGTAGGGGAGGCAGAAAGGAAGTGGGGAGCCCCATATCAATGAGTTTCCTGTTTACCAGCGTTGCCATGTCTGCTTATAATAAGCAATTTGGGGCTTTTTTTTTAGGTGAGTTTTTTAGGTGAGTTGCTTAATTGGACTTGCTTTCTAATGTTTTTTAAACCAGTGGTTCACACATTTTTTCACGTCAAGGACCCCCAGATTAATATGTATTTGTCCGTAGAGTAGCAGACTCCCATCTGAAAATATGTGATGCCAGGGACCCCAAGACAAGATTTGTGTTGTTAAAATGTTTTAAAAATATTCAAAATATTTAACTTTTTCCTCCAATATTTTTGGAAAATAGCAGATCTACAAGCTCACAACGTGTTGTCATGTGACACATTGTGTTGATCTGCTATTTTCAAATAGCTGATAGCTGAAAGTGGTAAAACTTAGGCTAGTTGCCTATTTTGGGCTTGTTTTCATAGACCAGGCCGCTTGTTTCTCTTGCAAAATCTGGCAACACACTGATTACCTGCATTACACCTGCAGTAGCCTAGGGAGGAAGTGAACAGATATTGAATGAAGGAGCACACAGAGAAAAACTCAATGGCGCCCCCTGTAAGAGGCAATGGCGGCGCCCTGGAGAAGGCTAGGAATAAGTGGATACCAAAGGCAAATCTCTTCACCGAAAATAGCTGATCTACAAGCTTAGAGTGAGCTTGTAGATCTGCCATTTTTGTTGAATGTTCGCCCCAGAATAGGGATGCTATGGGTTGTGCACCCTTCTCTCTTAGCATTCAGGGGTCATTGCTTTGCCCAAGGTTGCATGATGGAGGGGAAAGGAACTGGTTGGAATTAACGTGTCCCTTCCACATGCTATGTCCTAACGGGGAAACTCCCCTGTCGGGTGATAAGAAGCGGTCTGCCAACTCCTCATGTGTTGAAGGAAGCATGAGCTCAGTTCGGGGCTCTCCCCAGGCTGGCAGAGGGAGAGTAGCACCCAGGATTACAAGCTTAGGCGGCATTGGCACTGGGTGAAAAATAGGGGTTACAAAATCGTGGGATCAAAATTTAGAAGGAAAAAAAAGAGTAGGTAGCTGCATCACAGCATGTCCTTGCACAGCATGCAAGTGCACAGTATAAATAATATATAAAAACAACATTAAATAAGCACAAACATTAAGCGCGCGCGCGCACACACACACACACACACACACACACACACACACACACACACACACACACACACACACACACACACACACACACACACACACACACACACACACACACACACACACACACACACACACACACACACACACACACACACACACACACACACAGCTGTATCAACATATGCCCCTGTAGCCTCTCGCATCTCCCAGAGCCCAACAGAGGACATCCATAAATCATGATTTGGATTAGGAAATGTCAGCCTTGATGAAACAGTGTCCCAGTGTGGCAGCAAGGCAAACAGATGGACTGCTTCAGTACACCAGAGTGCCATTCAATGTCCACCTGCAGTCCATTTTAGAGACGGGATCAAAATATCATCCAAAAACCTGTCTTCAGAACGAAGACAGGATGAATGCAGGTTGAGTGCTCTTATACCACATGGTATAAGAGCACACTGCCTTCGGCTAAAGCCCTAATCTGACCTAAAGTAAGCCACTGGTTACAGTGGCTTACATGCATAATACATTTTCATTATACGCAGGCTGCATTGTCATTTTGGAGTAATAGTTTGCAAAAAATAGACTGTCCTTGGCTTTGGTTCAAAGAGCAGGTGTGTGCATTGCACTGCAGAACACACTGATCCCTTCACACTCCTGTACGGTACATCACACCCTGCTGAGAGGCAGAAAGGAGAGTGAGAGCTGTTGTTGCTGTATGTGACTGCCATCTTGTCAGGTGCTGCTGTGCAGTGTCTGATGTTTTGTCTATCTTTAGAGAGTGCCAATTTCAACTTGGTGTCCCTATTTTTGGGCATGTCATTAAATCGAAGGTTTTCAAAAAAGTCTACAAGCTCCCAAAGCGCTGTGTTATGAGCACTAGAACTAATTTCCGCTATTTTCATATGACACCGTTGTACAAGGAAGTATTAAAGACAGCTTACAGTATGTGACTCACAAGTTCTAAACTGATGTTCACAATTTCATCTAGTTGTTGACTGACATTTTCTCATATCTATCTTGCTTATTTTCACACAGTTTCTTCAGGATTTGCTACACAAATACGCTATGAACTATAACCTACAGGCTACAGCAGTTTAGGATACCATTAAAAAAGGTAATACCTCAAGCCACATAAGAAAAACTATGAGCCATTAGGTGATCCATTCAGTGGAAAAAACTGTCACCTTGTTGCTTAAAATAATAATAATATAGATGGAACATGTTCAGGTCAAATGCCTCTTTCATTGTGTTAACAGATTAAAGTGGCAAATGTTATATATATGAGAGAGAGAGAGAGAGAGAGAGAGAGAGAGAGAGAGAGAGAGAGAGAGAGAGAGAGAGAGAGAGAGAGATCCTATCCCAACTCAGCATCTCAGAAATGCTGTTCTGGATGGCCACTGTAACCATGGCAACAGTGTAGACCAAGAATCATTTTCAATCATAGTGGTATGCGATTGAACAATAATGGGTTTGGTAAGGGGAAGAAAACATACAGATAAACACAACATTACCTAGTTGTCAGATTTCATGTGTGATTTGATGTGACTAATGGCCTGGGCTTTGGAGGCAATGTATAAGCATTATCAGCTTCCCGATCACTGTGTTTCTTTATTGAACCAATAGAGGGCAGCAGACACCAGCATGTGCTGCTCTACAGTTTACAGCTGGGTGTAACACACACCATAGTGTTGTGTGTGTTTTACACTATGGTGTGTGTTACACGATAACATTTCTCATACCATAACCTGGGTGAATAATAAATTCAAGTTGGGTGTAAGGGGTTGTTGTAAATAGAATTGATTCTATTGAATGTTTCACCCATGCTAAAAAAATAGGCTAGGAAAGACTGAGTAAATCATTTTGGCCAGACGACCATCTTAACTATCTGACTTTATTTACATTTTTAATGTGCTTATCTTGAAGCTGCTGCTGATTAAGTGAATATGAATAGTTGTGTGATCTGATTCTGTTTGAATCAGCAGGCCCAGCAGTGACACCATGTGGCCATGTGGCAGACGTGGCAGTAACGCCACACTAACTGTATGTATTTATTTACTTTATTTATTTACCTTTAATTACGGAAGGCTTGGTCCATCATGCCTTCTCTGATTTCACAGCAACACCCAGCTTCACAACATACACTGAGCTGCTAAGTTTCCAGGTGCCTTGCTCAAGAACAGAGGGTGTTGGGGGAGGGCAGAGTGTTGGTCTTTGAAATTCCTAACCTAGATTCTAACCAGCAACCTTCTGGTCACAACCTAGTCACCTAGGCTATCACCTCTCTCACTGGTATAACTAATTAAGAAGCTTCTTCAGCAGCCTCACCTTATGCCTAATAGAACGTTATTCAATCCTTAAAATATTATCTAGTAAAGTAACATTTCTTTATAAATATTTTTTTTTAATGCGTTGGCCTAGCTACAAACTATGCAAAAACCATGGAGGTAGCTAAAATCACAAATACAAGAAAGTTGCAGTCACCCCTGAGTTTAGATCGCGGGAGAGCCAGGAGCCTCAAGTTAGTTGATGTGAAAGACCTGGAGTTATAAATAAGGGGTTAGAAGGTCTGTGATATAGGAGGAGGGAAGCCAATCTAGGGCTTCATAAACAAACTAGGAGAATCTTAAAATAAATTCAGAAACCTACTACTGACAGCCAGTGAAGAGAGGCCAGGATAGGTGTAACCTCATCCAAGTATCTGTCAGGAGCCTGTCTGCAGCATTGTGGGCCAGTTGTAGGTGGGACAAGGACAACCGACTAATCCCCGTGTACAGGCAGTTGCAGTAGTTCAGGTGGGATGTTATGAGGGCGTATATGACTTTCTCAAGGTCTTTGAAAGAGAGAAAGCGTTTGATTTTGGCAATAGTACACAGCTGGAATTGGCTTTTACTACAGCATTTACATGCCTGTCAAACTTAAAGCGCAACGCCTGTACAGGTTCTCTGGCCATCAAATCATAATAATTTACTGCATAATTTCCTGATGCAGTAAGTAGTCTGTGAGCTTTGTCTTCTGACAGTCTGTGAATACTGCCTGTTGTGCCAATCATTCATCATGGTATAATGCTGTCTATGTTTTGATGTTGAACTGAGCTAACCCACCGTGAAAGCTAAATTCCAACCTCGGTGGTGTGGCAATTTGAACTGAGTCTGTACAGATACGGATGTACTGTAAATGGCAACAGGTTGGCGTTGGCATACAACAAAATATTAATTGAGTTTCTCATAAACTACACACTACAGGATAATCTGATAACATACTCCTATCAGATTATACTAAACATGCACACACTAACATGATTTTAAAACTAGAAAAAGTGCTCATCGGAGCACAGGTCTCTGCCAGGTCAGGTAGGTTATGGGCCAGCAATGTTCGGAATTGGCCAATCAGGATGGAATATAAAAAATCGGACAGAACCATCTTGATCACTTGACTATAGAGATAATGTGTACCGATTTGCATGTTTGGACACAATTTGTAGGAGTAATATAAAAAAGAAAACGGTTGCAAAAATTGGCCTCAAGGTGGCGCTATAATAGGGCAATGATAAAAGGGTGGCATTTGTTCCTCAACGTAGTGCGAATGTGCGAGCGAAGTTTCACTGCAATCGGACGCTGCGTTCGTGATTTGCGGCATTTTGTTCAAAACGGGCCACTCCTGCAAACTTTAGATGTAAATTTTAGCCAATCAGGATGGAATATGAAAAATCTAACAGATCCGTCTTGATTACATGACTATAGAGATCATGTGTACCGATTTGCGTGAAATTTGGATAAAATCTGAAGGCTTACAATCAAAAAATGTGGTTTACATAAGTCGGCCTCCTGGTGGCGCTATAAAAGGCAAATGTGAAAAATGCAGGGCAAAGGTTTTTCCTTGGCCTCTAGAGAGTGTGCATACAAAGTTTTACACAGATCAGTGCAGTTATAGGCAAACACACAAATCGGCCTGTTATAGCGCCACCATGAGGCTGATTTTAGAACTTTCAAGTCGCATTTCTTCCTTGGTGTAGTGGGAATGTGCGTGCAAAATTTCACGGAAATTGCATGCTGTGTTCATGATTTGAGGCATTTTGTTCAAAACAGAGCACTCCTGCAAACTTTGGAAGGCAATTTTAGTCAATCAGGATGGAATATGAAAAATATGAAAAACTCGTTTAGTTTAATGACTATAGAGATACTGTGTACCGATTTGCGCGATGTTTGGACAAAATATGTAGGAGTACTGTGGAGAAATGTGTTTTGCACAAATTGGCCTCCTGGTGGCGCTATAACAGGCCCATGTGAAAAGTTTGGGGCAGAGGTTCTGCTCTGGCATCCAGGGAGTTTGTGTGCACAGTTTCGCTGCGAGCAAGCCAACGGTGCCGGAGATTAGCTGTATACAGACGGATGACACACACACGGACACACGGACGGACGGACGGACGGACAGGGGGTAAAACATACTCTCTCGCCATGCCTTTCGGCCTGGCGGAGACAATAATGGGGCATCACACACTACATGTTTGCTCATACTAGTATATGTAAGAGATTATGCCCGTAATTATGCCTGAGATTCACTCCCGATCTAACGCGTCGCAATGCAAAGTGTTGCGAGTTTGCAAATCTGATATATTCACAATAATTATAATAATAATCCTTCATTAATCTAGGCAAAGGTTTGAAATAATTGTGATATTGATTTGAAGAAATATCGCCCAGCCCTATTCGTAACAAAGACATAATAATATACCATACCCCCCCCCCCCCCACGACAGAGGGAGAAAGGCAGCCATGCATACATATTCACATAGTTTAGCCTCAAAGGCGAAGGGCTGCATAATTACACACAGCGCCTCATTTCTCAGAATCTTCATGATAGTACCGTCCAACATGTTGTTTCACCATAGCAACCAGCTGAACAGGCATCATGCACACATGCACGCGCCACACACACACACACACACACACACACAGGCACGACACACATGCACGCCCCACACACACACACACACACACACGGGTATGCAGAGCAGGTCGTGATAAATAATTGCACAATAGCATGATAGATGTAGAGCACGCATGGGGAATTAATGGATCAGAAGGAATGAAATGAGCAGTGCAGGGGAGTGATTTAGGCCCCGTTTAGACTGGCAGCCAAATCCAGCCTTAATCAGATTTATGCCAAATCCAGATTGGAATCCGATTTGTTTTATGGAGTCTTAATAGAGACAGGTCACATGGAATCCGATTTTTACAAATCCGACTTGAGCCGCATTCAGAGGTGGTTTCAAATCGGATTCAAATCGGATTTCTAAAGATGCGTCTCAGTCTGAACACAGTAAACTGATCTAACCACCCAAGTCGCATATCAAACTGTCCAAAACGTCACTTGCAGAGCGACCCGAGCGCCACTGACTGTCATTACAGAGCGAGAGCACAAGGGGTGTATTGATTTGAAAACAAAACAATAGCGCAGCATACATTTTACAGAAGAAATGGCAAGCTGCATTCAGTGGACAGATGGAGAAACTCAATGTCTCCCAGCACTTTGGGGGGATGCCTCAGTATGGAATGTACAGGAACAAGGCAATATATGAAGACATATCTCGCGGCATGGCAGAAAATGGGTTCACAAGGTCCTATCTGTCGTGTCAGAGGACAATAAAGATTTTGAAGAACATATAGGGCAGAGATAAAAGTCATGACGTCATGCCACCTACGTCGTTACCACGGCAACCCGGTCAATGTGAAAAGATGGTTGCTTGAAAACCAAAGCTGCAACCATTTGTGATCATATTTTAGTTTTTTTTAGGCTATGTAATGTTATGTAAATGTATTTCACCGTTTGTCTGTTTTCTGATGTTAAGTTTTTCTGATTTTATGTTTTGTGTGAGGACTGCGGATGAAAATTTGCATCTTTGCTAAATCCGGTGTATTTACGTTCATGTGACGTTCATTAATATGCTCTGTCCTGTCTAAATAAACAAATAAAGTAAACCAAAGCAGATATGTTAACGCAGGGCAGCTTTGGGTTGACGACTTGACGTTATTTAAAATCAGTCTTAACACACAGATCTGAGACAGATCCGATCTGATAACTTGCAAACGCAGTGTGAACAGTTGGGCCTAAAGATCGGATTTGAGAAATAAATCGGAATTGACTGGATTTGACTGCAGTCTAAACGGGGTGAGGTGAGTTTGCAGCAGATGATCAAGGAACAATCCAAGTCCTCAGTTGACACACTGCCCTCAGTGTTAATTGAACTCGGCGAGTATACAAATGAATGCACAGCTTCATCAGTCTCAGTATAATTTTTTGTAACCCCTACCCTCCCCCCCAGCAATGTGCCTGCTGTGTACGTGAGAAGATCAATATGGGATCAATATGTGCAAGCATTATGTCAACTTGTCCCTGGGTGCAATAGATGCAAGAGCAGCAAGAAAGTAGGAGCACTTTAGATTCAATGCTGTCACTCAGGTTACTGTTACTTTTCAGGATATGAAAAAAGAAAACAAGCTCAAAACGCATCGCATCGTGGCACGTTTTGAGCTTGTAGCTCTTCTATTTTGATGCTTTTGTGCGATATTGTAGTAGTATGATCAAGTAGGTCATTAATCCATTAAGACCGGGAACGCATCTGTGTCATTTTAAGATTTATTTGGCAATTTTTTTTTAAATCATGGAAGATTTGTGCAAATCTTTAAATATATATTTAAAGGTAGGGTAAGTGATATTTTTTGGTTAAAACAAAAAGTATTTTGTTAAAAGGTTAAAGCACTGTATTCTGATAGTAATCATTGCTATAGAGTGTTTGTTCAGTAACAGGAGTCTCCCCGTCTCTCCAGCTCTTTAATAAACAGAAAATTCATTTTCCGGTAGGTGTCAAAATCTCAGCCAATCAGGAGAAAGTACCCATTTTTAAGCTTCATTTTTATAGTGTTCCAGTTCCAATTTTGCCTGCTCATTTCTTAGTGTCATCACTTCCAATTTCACTTGTTTAATCTATATCCTGATTGAGTTCTCTATCCTGATTGGATAAAATTGGAAATGAAACTGAAACTGAAACGAAAATGCATTTTCTGTTTTATAAAGAGCTGGAGAGACAAGGAGACTCCTTTTACTGAACAAACACTCTATAGCAATGAGTACTATCAGAATATAGAGCTATTTAACACTTATTTTAACCAAAGAAAATCACTTACCCTACCTTTAAGTTTTGTTTTTGTTTTTTAAGATTTTTTGGGGGGCTTTTATGCCTTAATAGAACAGTAGACTGACAGGAAATGGGGAGAGAAGATGGGGAGTGACACGCAGAAAAGGTCGTCGGGAACGGGATTCGAACCCGCGACACGCTGTCAGGCTGGCATTGCAGCCTAGGGTGCCCGGACTGCCACGCTGCAGCCCAGGCCTAAAGCAAACATTTTTTAACTCCGATCTTCTAGGGGTCCCTGGAACAACATATTTTGAGATGGGGGTCCGCCCCAATAGCTATGAGCTTGTATATCTGCTATTTTTGAATAGCCAAAGACATCTAAAATGACACAGATGCGTTCCCAGATTGAATGGGTTAATTTACGGAAAAACGTACAACGTTAAAATATGGAGACAAGAGGTTTCTCCCCAACAGCGATGATCTACCCCAGCTGACTGCAGGGAGCTGTGTTGTATTAAACATTACATACACATAGTTTCATGTTTTGTGCATTAAACATACACCATGCACACTGGCACATGACACTTTGAACATCAAGACTGCACACACATTCACAATGTAAATGTACATACTCATAGAGATATTGTATTGTATGCAAACAAAAGAGAACATTTATTTTAATCACAAAGCTAACTTTGAATAACTTAAAACAATACGTATGAAGGATAAGGATAAGGATAAGGATAAGGATAATTCCTTTTAACAGGTCGTTCATGAAAGTCCTTGCGGTCTTGTTTCCAATGAGAACCTGTGAGCAATTGGGGTTAAGAGTCTTGCTCAGGGACAAATTTCATATCATCGGCACATATGCTGGGATAGCCTGGAATCGAACCTGGGGCAACCAGGGCCAGCTGGTTCCCTAGGCGGGCTCACTAACCACTCAGCTATGGCCGCCCCTAATAGGCATAAATAAGCTATGAGCTTCTGCCTATGCCTTTTCGATCTAACAGAATGAAGTAGTGAACAGTGTGTTATGTTTTGTGATTATGTTGATGTGGATCGAAATACCACCGAGGAACCACCGAGGAAACAACACTCCTACAGTGTGTTATGATACAGGCCCCTCAGGTCAGCTGACTTGGGGCTCCTAGTTGTCCCACAGACTAAACTGAGTCTTGTTTTTAACCCCTGCTCATTTTGCTAGGATTGGATGGCTTAGGGTTGAGGACAGAGTACAGCAACTTGCTATGGGCCTGGTCTTCAAGATACACCACAACATTGGGATCCCCCTGTAGTCCACGATCAAAGTCCACGATCATAACACCAGAGGCAGCTCCACGAATCATGTTCAACCCAGATTTGGCTCAACAAAGGGAATGAACTCGTTCTCATGCTATTCATCAAAAATGTGGAATGCCCTACCAAAAGGAGTAAAGGAGTGTAAAACCCAACTCACTTTCAAAACTGCCCTAAAGATACACCTTCAGGAGGCTGCAAATCGAAAATGGCCCAACCCCCCCCTAAAGAGAGAATAATCCAAATAACAAAAGATACATATGTGTTACACAGAAGTTTATCACATGTGAGACTGAAAGTGGTCGAGGTGGAGGGTGAGAAGGGTGGAGGTGTGAATTCACCACTACTGTGACTGAGGAAACAACAGGAGGAAGGAGGGGGAGGATGACAACTCATAATTTCATAAAAGAAAGACCACACTTCTCTATTGTTCATTCTGTTGCTAAGAGGTGAACCATTTGAACTACCTGCACGATGAATTAAAGGTAGAAATGGCTGGAAAAAATTAGATCCAAGATGATGATGATGATGATGGGGAAGAAGAAGATGATATAATCTATGCAAATGTTGAGACCAAGACAACAGCTCAGCAGAAACATCCACAGAAACTGCATTCTGGTAAGAGATGTTACCACAACTACATGTACAAATATCTAGAATATATTTTTACTTTTCAACTTTTTAAACGAGATGTTGAAAGATTTTAACTCATCTCACTCCCTCTTTATTCTCACTCTGTGTGTGTGTGTGTGTGTGTGTGTGTGTGTGTGTGTGTGTGTGTGTGTGTGTGTGTGTGTGTGTGTGTGTGTGTGTGTGTGTGTGTGTGTGTGTGTGTGTGTGTGTGTGTGTGTGTGTGTGTGTGTGTGTGTGTGTGTGTGTCTCCAGTCAGAAGACGGTACAGGCTGGTTGGATTGGGTCTTGGATTGCTTTGTGGTGTTCAAGCTCTGCTCAACATTGGTCTCAGACTCTCTCTCTGTAAGTCAAGTTTCATATCTATGTATTTTCACTATTGTGCTCTCTACCTAGCTACCCAACACAGACAGTAAGGAAGAAAGACAACAAAACCACCAAAATTAAACAGTTGTCAAAATGTATCTCTCTCTGCGTCACAAAATAGATGCAGAGTGACAGAGAGAGAGAGAGAGAGAGAGAGAGAGAGAGAGAGAGAGAGAGAGAGAGAGAGAGAGATAGAGATAGAGAGACTGAATCATGTGATCATCGTTTTCTTTTTCTGTTTTTTTTTGCTTAATCATGCGCTGATTATTATGTTGATTTAATGTTTTCGCTTGTGTCTGCCTCTGCCAGTGCGTAGTGTGCACCTATGAGCTGCATGTACTTCTTGCAGCCTGACCTGCTTATTGTCTCCGCACAGCGTGCAATTTACAAACATCACGCAAATCCGTACACATTATCTCTATGGTCGTGTGATCAAGACGGATCTGTCCGATTTGTCCTATTCCATCCTGATTGGCGAATTCCGAACATTGTTGGCCCACAATAACCTACCTGACCTGACGGAGACCTGTGCTCAGGGGAGCAGTTTTTCTACTTTTGTTGTATGTGGACGGTTGTGCGTTTTAACCTAAACTTTAATTTTGGTTTTAACAGCAGACTGATTTTAAGTAGCTGAATGTTACATCACATGTGTTATCACATGTGATTGGTGAAGTCCACTTAAGGAGCATACTTTGGTTATTTTGCCCTGGGTGCCACATTGCCTCACACTGGCCCTGAACATAGTGAAGAGATACCAACTAACAACCAGATACAGACCAAATATAACAACCTTAATGAACAGACAGGGTGTTAAAGAGCAGCTACTACAACCTCATTAAGAAGGTCAGATCAGAACAAAGTTGTAAATAAAACTCAGTTTGTTGATTTTCAGATTCTAAACTGATTAAAGAGAACAACAACCTGACCAAAGACCTGGAGCATCTACAGTCCATATGTAACAACATAACTGAACAGAATGATGAGTTACAGTCCAAATATAACAACCTGACCAAAGACCTAGACCACATACAGTCCAGTTTTGACCATCTACAGTCCAGATACAACACCATAACTGCAGAGAGAGATGAGCTGAAGAAGAGGCTCTGTGGTTAGTGAGACATCACTGTTTTTATTCATTGTTATATCATGTTGTTCATCATTTGTCAATAATCTGAGCAAATGGAAACCGTGTCTAACTCTATTCTGACAGAGAGAGAGAAGGAGAGTGGAAATGGGTAGATGGAACAACACTGACCACACCAACGTAAGACTTTACCTTCATTCTGCTCTTATTCATTTCAACTATATTATAGTATCACATATTTCATCTTTGCTACCTTTGTTTTCTAAACAGGATGAAATCTAATGCTAAAATACCAACCTACCACACTGTCACTAAGTCAATTACACCTATTATGTCTATTTCACTAGCCAGTTAGTTTGTATCTAATGTCCAGAACATAATATGAGGTCATGGTTGAATGTAATGTAAAGGTAATTAATTAAATGTTCCTACTCCAGGTACTGGTACCCTGGTGAGCCTGATAACTATCATGGAGAACAAGACTGTGTTGTGCTTGATGAGGGTAGATGGAGCGACAATGCATGTTCTGCCCTGAGACATTGGATCTGTGAAAGAGTTATCTAGTGATGTATTAGTTAGCTGGTGGGTGGGTACAGCTATTTTTGGACAAATAGTATTTTGATGCTTTGGCAACATTATTGTTGAAATATTGATGCCAATAAAGCCCTGTGTCAACTGAATTGAATTGAACTGAACTAATTGAAATGAACAATGTGTCGTTATGCATTTTGAAGAAGCCTATACATAGTAGTTCTTTTCCAGTTTTTTTTTTGTAATTTTTGTAAATTTAAATTTGTATCCAGGTCCCTTACCACCTCCTACACCCAATTAAAATTTTGCTTTTAGCTCTGAACAATTATTTGTATTGATTGATTCTGTATTGCTTATATAACTTTAAAAAACATCTAATTGAATGCCAAATACCTGATTTTATATTAAACTGGACTGTTGTATAGCATTGTATTATTATTCAGTGTTAAGCAACTGCTAGAATTACATATTGGATCATCACATTGAGTCTTTGATCAAAAACAGCAATAGTAATAAATGTGATTTTAGAATCATGCCCAATGCAGACATTACATTACAATTTATATTCATATATTTTATTATTTAGCTAAAGGGCAGTCTATAGAATGTGAATATCACGAATCTAACAGCCATCTGTTCCATTTTAATACCATTTAGATAGATCAGAGGGCCAGATGTGGCCTGAGAAGTTTTATTTCTCTTCTTCCTCTCTGCCTTAATCTCTCTATCAGAGATGAAGCATGCAGGTCATAATGATGAAACATATATTTTGATATCTTTGACAACAAACAAATGAACAATCAACACATTTATGAATTTAAACACTGAGTGCCCCGTTGAATGCAGACAAAAGAGTGATCATGACTGCCAAGACCATACAGTATACAGTATATTTCAGACCACTATCACACACCATCACACACAGACACCATAAGGACTATTTTTTTAAACAAATAATGACAAGAAGCCTTTATTAAAACTAGACTAAGGTACACTAGTTCATCTTAAAATAACTGATTTTTACAGAGCATACTAAATAGGCCTATGCTAAGAAAATGAATAGCCTACATCAGCGGTTCTACTCTGTACAGCCCCTGGATCTTTTAATGAAGACTTTTATATGAAACCAAGAACATAATAGATTGATCTCTTTATTCCTGTGAACAAGTCCTTCTCTGCCTTGGCTGTGCAATCATCAAGTCCTATCTTTTGTGATGAAAGATTGTCATTCTCTGGATCTGACTGTTGTCTGTTGTCAGAGTCACTGGGTGCTGTTTTTGCTGTGTCAAAAGCTGCCTTTGTGGCCTGAGATGAACAGTAAATACCACAATTCAGCCTACTCTCTGAGTAAACCCATCATGGATGCTGCCACAAATCCAAAGCTCAACATTTCCACAGGATATTGGCTTACCAGTCGTAAGGCTGCTCAGCTTTGACTGCAACTACACATTTATGTGCCGATCTAGTTGAATTAAAGGGATTGTAAGCAACATTAAGCCTGAATTTTAAGAATATATATATATATATTTAGCATTTTTTCCCCTCTATCAGCCACTATATAATGATGCTGGGGTGTTTTCCTGCATTGAAACACAGTCCTCTTTCTGAAATCCGTATTTTCCCTACTATTTATGTTTGTCCGGGACGTAAATGCATGGACGCGCATGTGCGCGTCCGTGCCCGTGTGAAGTGTTCGGCTGAAACCGAATGGGACAGAGTGCAGCCGACAAAAATGGAACGAGCCGCCATTGTTTCCTCCATTGAAGTTTATACTTCTTACTTTCGGTTTTAAAACGCTCTCAAACTTATTTTTTGAGGCACGGAATTTACTTTTAAGATATCGTTTGGATAGAATGTAGTTGTTTAACTTCATATATGTGGTCAATTTATCATGAAAGAGCCTATTTAAAAATAAAAATTCAGAGAACCGGCAGGGGCGGGCAGTGACATCATGCATTGTATCCGAATAAAGCAACCTATTTTCAGCATGGCCCGTTTAGAAGTCCCCCCTGCGTCACCCCCTGGTGGCCGGGGAAACGAACTGCTGATGAGGAGGGGGGGGAGTGGAGGTGCGGTGTTTGACAATATTTGTTTTCTTTTTTTTATCTCTGAACTCGCCTACAATCCCTTTAATTACAGTTGAATTTAATGCTCTGGAGGGGCGGTCACAGATTCCGCACTCATCTCATCTCCGATCTCCGACGCATATTTTGAGATGGGGTCCGCGGCCAAATACATATTTTTGGGGGTCCTTGACATGGAAATGTTGGAGCACCACTGATATAGCAACATACTGTTATGGATTTAGAAAACATTTTTAGATATGTATTTGGCCGCAGAGCCCTATCTCAAAATGTTTTATTGCAGGGACCCCCAGAAGGAAAGATTTGAGTTACAAATGTTCGCTTTAAAATATATATATGTATATTCAAAGATTTGCACAAAATGTTCAAGATTTTTCAAAAAATAACTATGAGCTTGTATATCTGCTATTTTTGAATAGCCAAAGACATCTAAAATGACACAGATGCGTTCCCGAAAGCGAGCTATTCAGGCCACAGTAGCTGTTCACAGCGCTCCTCAGAGTGGACACTGTCGGCTTTCGATGGCCGGTGCTGGGAACAGACCGCACAGGCAGACAGGACTGCTGCATCTTGTTTCTAAACAAAATATTCATTGTAGCCAATAAATAGATCACGTAGTTGTTCAGTATTGATTAATATGGCAAATACAGCCTTTTTGTTTTCGCTGTGTCCACTCCGCCGGGTCTCTGCCTGCCCACCAGAGAGCAAGGTGACAACAGCGATTTTTATCATTTCAATAAATACGCATAAACAAACTGCTTCACATGAACAATGTTGGTGTAATTAAGAAATTTGATGGGGGATATATGTTTTATATACAGATTTACAAATAAAAAAGCATCGGAAAGGGTTCATGCATTCAATTACAACCTGGTATCCCAGTCACAATGACATTGCTTATGTCATTATGGGGCCAGAGCTCAGGCACTGAGCTGGGCTCCGTTTTGATGTTGGCATTATTTTTCTAAAGTGCTGTCGCTTTTTACGAAACTCGGCCATATGGTAGTGTGTCATGAAAAACGGTCAAGAAATGAATCTCACAGTCATTCGTCAAAGGGCGCTATAGCACTCAATTGAAAGTGCCAACTTTGAACAGGTACAACTCAAGCCCTGTTTGACCTACAGCCATGAAACTTCGATACACACACGCGTCTACTCATGCCTAACAACTTTCACACTCTGACTTTTGACCTCTGACCTTTAGATCTCCCACCATTTTGAATATTATGAAAAGCAGTTAAAATCTATCTCCTCCTGGGATTTTTGAGCAATCTGCACAAAACTGTTTACACATGAACTTTGGACACTTTGGACTTATGCCGACAAAACGTTAGCGGCGGATTTTCCATAAGTGAAAAAATAAGCTTTTAAGAGCCAATAAATATTGCAGTTTTATGAAAATTATTCATCTGCCCCTAACACATACATGCAGACTCACATTTGTTTGGAACTTTGCAGTAATGTAGAGGGTCATTCCAAATATCACTGAAACCAATCTTACTCCAATTGGCCAAAAGGGGGCGCTATAGCAAGTTTTTTTAAATTCTAACTTTAAACAGGCATAAGTCATGCCTCGTTTGGCTGAAAGTCGTGAAACTTGCTTACACTTGTGCCTTGACTCATGAGGAACACAAGTATCACTTTGACCAGTAAGCTCCGCCCTTAGATTGTCCGCAATTTTGAGCAGTTTGAAAAACACTTAAACCCAGGATTTTTCAGCTATTTGCTTGAAACTGTATCACATTTTGAACTCCTTTTTCACTAGAACAGGTCTGTTGGTCCAATGGCTTCTCGCTTAAGCGTGTGCCTTACAACCTCAAGGTCGCCAGTTCAAACCTCGCTTGATGCAGACTTAATTTAAGTTGCATTGCACACAACATGATTGTGTCAATTAATGCATGTGCAATTGTCAAAGATAACCTGAAATGCTTATTTGAGAGTATGTTTTTTCAATGTATGTATGACATACTTCATTCTGAAAATAGCCGATCTACAATCTCACAACTTTTCAGATAGCAACGTGTTTCTGAGCTTGTAGATCGGCTACTTTCACTAGTTTTGGTTCCGAGGAGACGTACAATTTCTCTATCGGTAGATGGTTAGGGAACCAGTGATCTAGAGTAGTTAGTAAAACAGAGGCTTGGTCCATCAGGGACGGAAATACTTACATATATATCAACAGACACTACCAGGGCTATCATATCTCTAGCTCAATGAGAAGAAAGGCAGCCTATGAGTCCGGAGGCCACTGGTTCGATCCCTGACTCCGACGATGTGTTGAGGTGATCATGATTTGGCATTCGTAGGCTTACGCGCAGTATTTCTTGAGGTTAGGGGTAGGCATAGTTTTACTGATGTTAGAAAGAGCAGTCTAGTACAGAGCCCAAAGTCAAGTTTACTAAGTATTGAGGGTTTAAGTGGTTAAATGAAAATACACATTAACATGAATCCAACATACAATTTACAATGTATTAATAAAAGAGATAATGTATTAAAAAAATCACACCCAGTGTGAAGTGGGCGGTGTGGTCACAGTGGTCATCACAGTGATGGAAGTTCACTTAAAGAAAAGTTATATTGTGGACCAACCATTGTACACCCCTAACTTTAAAAAAAACATAAATGTGTTTTTTTTAAGTGCATAGTCCTATTTATAGGGCTATGCACATGTGTCATGTTTCACTAGCCAATCACAGTCCTGAATAGACTGTGATTGGCCAATCACGGTGCAGGGTTAGGGGGGTACACTGGTGGCCAATCACAGCGCAGGGTTGGGGGGGTGCAAATCCCAAACCTCACCGCCCCCAAAAACATTAATTTACACATAGTGCTGTCAAACAAGTATATGAAGCGATCTATGAAAAAGTTTAATCTACAACACAATTTTATACTATATAGTGGGGGTCCCTGCTTCATCTCTCCCTCAGCTGAGAAGTCCTTGGTCTGAAAAACGTTGACCCCTGACCTAAAGCATTTCTTCACTACAATGCATCAATGTGAGCAGTGGGCTGTTCATAAATTCTGGTCTGTCACTCACTCATAGATCAATGGTAGGTGAAGGTGCTATTTGTCCTCCATGTCTAGCAACGTTGGCAACATCAAGGGAAACTGAATTTATGCTCTATTGTACAATGGTGTTGTTTGCCAAAAACAAGCTCACGTGTCGCATCACATGAGCTTGTAGATCAGCTATTTCAACAAGCTTCACCGTTATATAACGATCAGGATCAGGATTTAGAAGTGTGAATACCTGAACCAAGAAATTACAATCTTCATGATAATTTTTTTTCATTTCATCTTACATCATCTAGGAAATTGCAGAGAGCTTAAAACGCTTGTCCCAAGGCCTTTGATTCAAGCTGTCAAATGCAATTTGTCTCATCCTTCAACAACGAATATTTCAGAAGGTGAGTAAGACACTGTGTTAAATCATGACATTTGACCACAATAGATAAGTTGGAAACCACTTAAATACATAAAAAGTAAGTTTAATGTTGCTCACAAAAGCTTGCAAAAAGCTTGTGCTAGCAGCATTTCAATACCCAATGGCACGTCAGGTGTTGAGTTAGAGATGGAATATATCTTTGCTGTTGGGTGGAAGCCTTGTATGTCCAAAACTGTTACATTTCAGAAAATGGAAAAAATAAAAAGTGTTCCAATGGAAGAAATGCAGTTATTATTTAGTCAGAAGCTCATGTTAATACTTTTCATTGGTTCAATATTTATAAAAACACTCAGACACTACTTTTACTCTCACTTAAAACAAAAACTAAAAAACAATATAGCAAAAATAGCACATTAAAAAATTTGTTGTTGTTTTTGTTTGTTTGTGTGTTTGGTATTGTTAAATATTTATGTGCACGATATGACCAGGGATGGGATCTAAAAGGGTTTAAAAGGCGATTGTAGATGTGAAAGAGTGGCTGAATGATTTTTCATACAAGCTCCCAACATTTGCTTATAGAGAAAGAAAGGAAACTAGAAAAGTGTAATCCTCAAAGCACAGGTCTCTGCCAGGCCAGGTTGCCTACTCAGGGCTCACAAACACATCTTGATCACATGATGACCCCAGAGATAATGTATACTGGTTTGTGTTTTTACTGTACGAGCTACCGTTCAAGAGTTCTTGGTCAAAACGTTAAGTGGGCTGTTGTAGCAGCACCATGGGACTGATGTGAAAAATCTGGGGAGGAGGTTCTTCCTAGTGAGTGTGAGTGCAAAGTTTCACAGCAATCGGGAGCTGTGATCATGATTTGTGGCATTTTGTGCCAAATGAGCCACTCCTGCAAACTAAGTTTGGAAGGCAATCATAACCAATTGGAATGGAATATGAGAAATCTGACAGATATGTCTTGATCACATGACTACAGAGATAAGGTGTATCGAATTGATTGAGGTTTGAACAAAATCTGTAGGAAAAATAGCAAAACAATTCTTTTGCAATAATCAGCCTCATGATGGCGCTATAACAAGAACATTAGAAAAATTGTTGGAGTGGAGGTTCTTCCTTGGCCTACTAGGGGTGTGCGTTCAAAGTTTCTCACCGATCGGTCCAGCGGTGCTTGTGTCATTTCGTGCAAAATGGGCCCCTCCCGCAAACTTTGAAAGCCAATCGTAGTCATGACTTGTGACATGACAAATCGGAATGACTTGTTTTCTTAAAGGTTTAGTTACAATAATGTAAAAGATACATACTACTGTCTTTGTTTACTTCTGAAAACTAGATGATAGTCCAATGTTGTTGTTGTAACGTAGGATGGTGAACACCCCCCCCCCCAGCAAAATGTGTTAATACAGCATCACAGTCATTTCTTTCTTTTCAAGATCTTTTTATTCGTTTTTTGTACAAGGCCCAGCATCACAGTCATTTGAACCACTTTATCGATTTATATGTTGTCTATTCAAAACATTGCAGCTGTACTGCACATTTTTTACATTTTTGAAAGCTCTTGAGTTGTAAAACTATTTTTTTTTTCACACAGAACCTGAGATAACGCTATCCGAAGATTTACTGCTCCATTCACTTCCTGGTTAACGTATTACTTAAAAATCCTGTGTCTCGGCTGCTGTGTACTTATTTTTTTTTACTCTGTATTTTTGTCCGAGACATGTTTTTTTCAAAGGCGGACAACAAATGTCAACGAGGTCGCGATGACCTTGTTGACATTTGTGAAACCACACAGTGAAACCCTCCCTGATTAGCAACCATCAGGGGATCGATCATACTGGAGATAAATATTCGGTGACTACTTGAAAAGGTTATAAAACACAAAAAAATCGCTGGCAGTGGGTGAGTTTATTAATGTATATACTCTGGCAGTTAAAGAGTTAAGGATCATGCAACCTTTGTAAAGTTTGATTACTAGAAGAGCACTTGTTGCATAGTCCCCAAGTTTGATTACTTGGGGACTATGCGAGTCGGGAACGATGTAAGTCGGGAGTTGGTGCGTCCTCCACAGACCCGCAGACAGACAGACACTTGTGGACTGTCCGAAACACTCTGCACTGCACAACCCCAGGTCATCTGCCACACACAGACACACACAGTTGCGAGTATATGCTCGCACTCCCTGGGGTACTCTGCGATGCGCGCGTCGAGTTTGAAGTCGATTGGTCAGGCGGTTCTCTGACAGATACGCACACCAACACGCACCAAATGTAGATATTTCACACATTTATAGTAGCTTACTTGTGCTGTTCCATTATGCAATGCACAGTCCCCATCCAAATGGTAAATGGACTGCATTTATATAGCACTTTTCTCCAAAGCGCTTTACATTGTATTTCACAATCACCCATTCACACACCGATGGCGGAGGAAACCATATAAGGCATTAACCTGCTCATCGGGAGCAGTTAGGACACTTTGACATGTAGCCAGGAGGAGCCGGGATCGAACGTGGAACCTTCGGATTCCAAGACGGACGCTCTAGTCTACCACACTCTGCCGCCACCACAACACACACAAAACAGACTATGTATAGCAGACAAAACAAAACACTGGTTATCCGTCGTAGTGGGAAACATGGGTATGGCAGGGGGTGAGCAGATTTAAAGGAGCGAGCGAAGTGTTCATTTGTATCGACAGATCAGAGAGCAGTCTAATAATAATGAAAAACAATTATAATGCTCAAGTGGTCAGACTGAGTGCAGGTGGGGGAGCAGTTAGGGGTTAAGTGTCTTACTCAGGGAAACTTCAACACATTGCCGGGGCTGGCAATCAAACCTGGGACCTTCCCATTCCCAGACAGCCTCTCTACCCATTCAGCTATGGCCGCCCTAAGTCTAAGTGTGGTGCTGTAGGAAAGGCCATTATAGGTCCCCAAAATCTGTAGTGGTCATCAACTGGGGTTTATCAAGGTGAAAATTCCATGGATAGTTGGCAAACCATATGTTGCTTGGGACCAAGTGGTAGAGGGATGGAGGGAGGGAGGGAAGGAGGGACGGACGGACGGACAGACAGACACAGCCATCCTTAGAGCCCTGCCATTATTCTTGGTTCTCTGTATTCTTACCAGAGGGGACCATGAATACAGTATGAATCTGAAGTTTTGATTTAATATTGATTTCATTGCACAGCTATAAGACCCTGGTATCCTTGAAACAATACCTCATCCTTATGAAACACAGCCGAGGGGAAAGTGGGTGCATATTTTTGCCGTAACCTCTGCTCTCTCTCAATCAATTTTTTTTCAACATTGTTCATTTCTCTTTCACTGCTCTGGAAGTGGTCTCTTGAGATGCTAATGTACAGGACCAGAATACCAATAACACATGAACTGAACTGCTTACAGGTCAGTAAATCAATTAAATATATACACACACACACACACACACACACATATATATATATATATATATATATATATATATATATATATACAGTATATATATATATATATATAGTATAGTATAGTATAGTATAGTATAATATAGTATATATATATATATATATATATATATATATATATATATATACAAATATATACACACACACACACACACACACACACACACACACACACACACACACACACACACACACACACACAGTGTGAGTGTGTGTGTGTTCACTTATATGCTATATATAACATAATACCAACCTGCTCCTCCGTATCTATTCTCTCAGACAATCAAAGCAATCTGCAGTACAACAGTTGCAGACTGTGTCACAATAACACTTGGCTCTGGTAGTGGTCTCTTGGGATGCTATCGCACGTTCAGAATACCAATAACAATGTGAAGGCAGGCAAATCCAATACACTTCTAACAGGTCAGTAAACCAAACTAAATGTGTATATGGGGAGACCGGGGTCAAAAGTAACACTATTTACATTTTCCTTCATAATTCATCTTTTGGTATAAGAGTGTGTATGTATGTGTATATTTTTTAATAGAGCATGTAAATACATTGGTATAGCCATATGGTGGGAGGTGGTAAGGGTCTTCCTTCTCTTTACAAATATGCTATACCAGCTCTTTATCTATTCTCAGACAGTTGAAGCAGAATGCAACACAAAACAGACTCTGATAGGCTACAATATGAACACTTCTTGAACAACAGACACATGGGATTCGTAGGCCCCAAGATATAAATGTATTAATATTGCACTCACATACAAAGCCCCCAACTTGTATTGGTAGTTCCAACTGAAGTGAATGAATGGATGAAGTAGGCTATATAGGGCTTATGCTGGAAATGCAGGTTGATAGTTGTAGACAGCAGTGGTGGAAAAAGTAAGTACACCAATGTTGTACTTAGGTAAAAGCATCAATACTGCAATGTAGAAATACACTGTTTCAAGTAAAAGTCCGGAATTCAATATTTACTTGAGTAAAACTACAAAAGTACAGTACCAAAGTAAAATTACTCATTATGCAGAATGTCCCATTTCACAAGTTTTCAAATGTATAAAATGTATAAAAACCTTTTGAAAATAGCAGATCTACAAGCTCACAATGTATGGGTGAAGCATTGTGAGCTTGTAGATAGGCTATTTCAAATGGCCGAAATGTATATAGGGGCTGCAGTGGTTAATGTATGTTTTGTAATAATAATCGAAATCTACAAAGTAACTAGTAACTTAAGTTTTCAAATAATTGTAGAGGAGTAAAACCTACAATATTTGCCTCGGAGATGTAGTGGAGACTGGAGTAGAAGTTAAAGTATTGAAAATTGGAAATATTCAAGTAAAGTAAAAATGCCTCAAAATTGTACAGTACAGTACTTGAGTACATGTACTTAGTTACTTTACACCACTGGAAAATAAATGCATAGCAATGTAGCATAGCAGACTATGTAGGCACTGACTGACAGATCATGTGAAATCAGTCCCAATCAATGCACCTGACAACTAGCTATTTGCGCAGCTGGTTGCAATCATAATGAGAATTAAGAGATTGACTAAATCATGATGCCAGTACCTGAAGGCAGAACTGTCCAAAAAATAATACCGAGGCACTGAAAAGCGTTCTCTTACCTGTCATAACTCCATCTACTGTAAGACAAGCTCCTGTTGCTGCTCACTCCGTCCATGACTCGACTTTTCTTCGGCGAGAAGAGAAATCAAATGATACTTTGCTGACTGACAAAGACTAACTACATGTAGTGTATACGAATAGAATAGCCCTGAATAAAGAGTAGAGGGTCTGTGGATACATCGTGTTACGGGCTAAACCATTATCGAGTGGACAGGGTACCAAGTCTAGCCCTGAAACAACATGACTGTCTTCAACCTGGTGTTTGCACTTTCTCCATTTACGGCCCGTACATCTACATAAACGTTCAGATTTCAAATATTAAGTGCTTACCCCATAGCCACGGATGTTACAATTATGTACAGTCCGCCAGAAGTACCCGTATGTTCCATATTGTCCAATAAAAATCATTTTAATCCGGTCGGTGGCACTTTTCTCATAAAGTTATAATGTATCAGAGTGCAATACACCTTCCAACCGATAGGGTCGCGTAGTTGAAATATGGCGAAAAAACTAAGAAAATGGCCACCAATCGGATTAAAATGCTTTATATTGAACAATAAGGAAGAAACAGGTACTTCTGTGGTCCCGAACAGAATTGTAACATCCGTGGCCACGGGGTAAGCACTTTATATTTGAAATGTGAACGTTTATGTAGATGTAGGGACGTAAAGGGAGAAAGTGCAAACACTAGGTTAAAGTTCCATGACGGTCCGTCGTGTGATCCATGGCTAGGTGAAGTCCTGTACGCCAGGACACGATGATGCAGATTTGAGTGTTTAATTTTAGTCTGCATTCACAAAATATCATACTGAAAAACTACACATAACCGTAATGACATAGGCTACCGCTACAAATAATCGTTGTGATTAGGCTGTAAGAATAATGTCTCATTCACCTGCGGGCTGTGGTGATGGTTGATCTGGCCATCGATTGCGAAACGTTTTTTTTATTTTTTTCTGTATTGGACCAATGGGCAAAAGGCGACAGGGATGAGGTACAACCATAGAGTTAAAGTACAACAGGTTCAGATGAATAGATCGGTGACAGTGACTCTCTCTCCCCCTGCCCTGTAGTTCCTATGCCTCTATGCACCGGCATTGAATATGAAGGTAGTGTATAGCTTGACAGTGTGATGTGTACTGCCAGTGTTGTTGTCCCAGTTGGTAACAGGATAGGTGGGCACTATCTGGGCACCTCGATGTAAAATTGGCTTCCAAAATGTTAAAATATATATTTGGAAAACGTTTTTTAAGTGATTGATTGATTGATTGATTGATGTACTTTTATTTAGTAAGACATGAGAATCACAGTACATGGAAGTACAAAATTCACAATACAAGGTCTACTAAACTGGAAGACTCAGTTAAGCACGCAGCTTGTTTAAGATGAGAACTCCATGCACACAAATCATGATGAAGTATAGTAAAGTATACATGATTAGAACATGCTTACACATTTGACAATTAAGGTCTAATATTTTTACAATTGCTACAAATTGCTACAAAACCTGTATAGCCTATCCATGCATTTGGGGGCATAAACAAGAAGTTGAAGGATAACATTAAGTCTGATAATGATGTACTGTGCATGTTCACATCATGTATACTTTACATTACTTAAGACGATTTTTCAAATATTTTATTTTTAAACATTTTGGACAAAATAGCCAATTTTACATTGAGGTGCCCAGATGTCCCTAGTGCCCACCTATCCTGTATCCGTGACAGTTTACTGCTCTACTTCCCTGTCAGAATGGGTCTTTGTGTGTGTGTGTGTGTGTGTGTGTGTGTGTGTGTGTGTGTGTGTGTGAGAGAGAGAGAGAGAGAGAGAGAGAGAGAGAGAGAGAGAGAGAGAGCTTGTAGATCGTCTATTTTTGGAATTATTAGAATTTATTTTTTAAAACATTTTAAAATAGTGAAAATAGCCGATCTACAAGCTCACAACACGTTGATGTATATCGGCTATTTTCACAATCTCTCAGATTAGGCATAAGGGATAAGGCACAGCCCAAGATGGGGCCCTTAAGTATAAAATAGGGTTAAAGTGGTTATACTGACTTATGGTAAATTAAAACATTTTCCAGGGAACTCCCCTGGGGGTCCCTGGACCTCACTTTAAGAACCACTGCTTTATTCTCTCTCTCTCTCTCTCTCTCTCTCTCTCTCTCTCTCTCTCTCTCTCTCTCTCTCTCTCTCTCTCTCTGTGTGTGTGTGTGTGTGTGTGTGTGTGTGTCTCTCTCTCTCTCTCTCTCTCTGTGTGTGTGTGTGTGTGTGTGTGTGTGTGTGTGTGTGTGTGTGTGTGTGTGTGTGTGTGTGTGTGCGCGTGCGTGCGTGCGTGCGTGCGTGCGTGCGTGCGTGCGTGCGTGCGTGCGTGCGTGCGTGCGTGCGTGCGTGCGTACACACATGCACATACTATATCACAAGTAAGACACGCGAACGCTGGAAGCGAACGCAGCTTGACTGTAGCTGCTATATTTCAGCCACACTGTAGTAGTGCACTCTGGCACACTCTGGCGGCTGCACACAGGCAGTGCACACAGTGCACACAGACAGAGCCGCAGAGCCTCACACACACGATTCACATTTCTCTAGCTTATCTGCCTTTTTTCTTTTTGGGCGGTGAAACCGCCCCTATATGTGAGGTTTGGACATTTGCACCCCCCAACCCTGCGCTGTGATTGGCCACCAGTGTACCCCCCTAACCCTGCACCGTGATTGGCCAATCACAGTCTATTCAGGACTGTGATTGGCTAGTGAAACATGACACATGTGCATAGCCCTATAAATAGGACTATGCACTTTAAAAAAAACACATTTATGGGTTTTTTTAAGTTAGGGGTGTACAATGGTTGGTCCACAATATTACTTTTCTTTAAGTGAACTTCCATCACTGTGATGACCACTGTGACCACACCGCCCACTTCACACTGGGTGTGATTTTTATATAATTATTTAGATATAGCAAGATTGCGAGAAGAGAACCTCCCTTCATGTTTGGGTCGACTGCTGCAGCCTCCAGGAAGGGTGGTTGCTCACCAGAATAGGACGATATCTCTCATTTTATCTGAAGGTTGGACCAGTTGAAATGATCTCCCTTATCCTACAGAACAGCTATTGCTAAATGTATTAGCTTTTGCTATCAGTGTTAGTTGATACATATTACAGGGAGCGGGGAGTTTGACCACATAATCCCACATAATAGACCACCATCAGAAACCAGCCTCTTTGATGTGGGATCCCACAAGGGTTGCTGCATGACACTATAATCTGGACATATGATACACGAAAGAAGAAGATGCACATCAGACAAAATGTGTGCACATTTTCACCTAGTAGCCCATCTAGTAGCCTATTATGAAACGCTTAATTGCTCAAAATTACTTTACTTTTACTTATCCTCTTCCTCCCGGTTGGGGCATAAGGCCTCAATCATACAGTGCCACTGAACCCTGTCTTGTGCTTTGGCCTGTGCCTCGTCCAAGGAAAGACCCATCTCACTAAGCTCCAATCTCAAGGCAACTTTGGGTGACCTTTCATTGGGCATCCTGGAGCCGTACCTATGTTCCCCAGGTTCTATGTTCCCCAGGTTCTATGTTCCCCTCAAAAAAGGTTCTATGTTCCCCACTTACCAAAAAAGGTTCTACAGTATGTTCCCTGGGTTCTATGTTCCCCTTTTACCTAAGAAAAGGTTCTATGTTCCCCGTTTACCCCAAAAAAGGTTCTATGTTCCCCGCTCACCCAAAAATGCAGGAAAAATACATTTTTAATTTCCAATTATTAATAACATCTCTGAACACACACAACTGAACATAATGGGGAGAAATTACTATCAGAAACTTGCCCGCCCCTTTCCCCTGGCGGCCATCTTGGACAAAAATTTTACCATATGATAATAAGCATTGGTGAGGACCAATTATATGAAGATATGTTGAAAATGGGTGAAAATGGGTTGTCCTTTAAGCTTGCATAATTGTCTCCACCAGGCCGAAAGGCATGGCGAGAGAGTATGTTTTACCCCCTGTCCGTCCGTCCGTCCGTCCGTCCGTCCGTCCGTGTGTGTGTCCTGTCCGTGTGTTACCAGCTAATCTCCGGCACCATTGGCCCGCTCGCTGCGAAACTGTGCACATACACTCCCTCGATACCAATTCAGAACCTCTGCCACAAATCTTTCACATGGGCCTGTTATAGCGCCACCAGGAGGCCGATTTGTGCAAACCCAATTTTTTTACATTACTCCTACAGATTTTATCCAAACGCCATGCAAATTGTTACACAGTATCTCTATAGTCATGTGATCAACCCGGATCTGTCCAATTTCCCATATTCCATCCTGATTGGCTAAGGTTGGCTTCCAAAGTTTGCAGGATTGGTCCGTTTTGAACAAAATGCCTCGAATCATGAACGCAGCTTGCAATTTCCGTGAAATTTCACACGCACATTCCCACTAGGCCGAGGAAGAAATGCCACCTATTTCACATTGGCCTGTTATAGCGCCACCAGCAGGTCTAATTTAGCAAAACAATTTTTTGGAACAAAATGCCACAAATCATAAATGCAGTGCCCGATTGCCGTGAAAGGCCTAGGAAGAAATGGCACCCTTTTCACATTGGCCTATTATACCGCCACCAGGAGGCCACAATAATGTACCTGACCTGGCGTAGACCTGTGCTCCGAGGAGCACTTTTTCTAGTTGTATTTATTTTTGTGTGTAAAAAACTTTGTAACTTTTTTAATATGCTTTATAAATTAAGCACTTTGAAACTGAAGATGATGGCCAATGTTGATGATAGTAAAAATGATAATAATATCGTATCGATATCGTGAGCCCAAAATCGTGTATCGTATCATATCTACCGTGAAATTAATGTATCGTGACACCCCTAAATAGATTTTGAGTCATGTCAAAGAAGTTTTCTAAACATGATATTTTGACACTTTAAAAACTGAAAAATTACAAATAACTAATGGGTATAAATACATGTATTTAAACCTTTTTAAATGTCTCACCATTTCCTGCATTTTTGGGTGAGCGGGGAACATAGAACCTTTTTTGGTTGAGTGGGGAACATAGAACCTTTTTTTGGATGAGTGGGGAACATAGAACCCTTTTTTGGTTGAGCGGGGAACATAGAACCCGGGGAACATAGAACCTTTTTTGGGGGGGAGGGGAACATAGAACCTGGGGAACATAGAACCTGGGGAACATAGGTACGGTCCCGGCATCCTCAGTACATGACCGGCGAGCCATCTTGCATTCTTGCTCAAAATAACTTGGCTTTACTCACTTGTGTCAGTTGTGTGTCTTGCTCAAACATGAGTGATTCTTCCTCAATGGAATGAAGTTATCCCAAAGAGGAATTTAGTGTTTGGACTGGGCTGGAGCCCAGTGAGTAGGTGTCTTTCAACATAAAAAGGATCACTCTCCTCCATTCACAACATTTTCAATACTGGATACAGCCAGAGCCAGAGCATTTGAAGAAGCATATCTCCAGGATCCGCCATTCCCATTCTCATCTGCCTCTTCATGTAGAAAGTAATGTGACTTTTACAGAAATATGCATTGTTGCACATATATTTTTTGGGATAATACCAGCCACAATCATTTATTAATATGGTTACTAGATCAAATAGAAAATGCAATTCTGTTATCCATGAATTCAAGGCTTCAGGGGGTGTGTAATTGATAGAAAATAAGTGATTTTTGGGTGAACTACTCCTTTAACTTGATATAGAATCTAGGATTGAATCGACATCGTCCGCATCTGGAAACATTGATATACAATGTATTGTTGGTCCAGAAAAGTCAACATTCAACGACAACGTATGTGTGGTTTGCGGAATACAATGGCAATGTTTTTCTTTGGCGACCTTGTTACGCGTATTGCATGCCTGCGATTGATACACATGAGGACAGGAGCGTTGTAATTGGCTAGTGTAGATTTAGTTCTGGTCCGTAGCCTCGCGACATGTATTCCATAGCCTGGAAGAATGATTGATCTGCGATAATTACTTCACAAAAATTGCAGTTGTCTTTGACGGATTTGAAATAGTTGTAGCTTAGCAATAGCTTGAGATTGCACACACGCACGCACATAGATTGAGTGCAATATCTCCATCTGGCAAAAATAACAAGGATAGGTGAAACCAGAGCCATAAAGAGAGTTCTGACACTAGCGTCGACTCCCATTGTAAGAATGGAATGCGGAAGTGCTCTGTCTATCTCAATGAGATAGTTCCAATGTTTGGAACTATAGCCCATAGGAGCCCGCATTGCGGCGAGATCAAAGCGTGTCGTTACTCTCTTTTCTACACTCTGGGTGAAACCTAACATGTGGCTGGCCTGTGTATACATGTTACAGTATGATTGGAGAACCAGTACGATTGAAGAAAGCGCGCTCGTTTTTACCACCCACCCAGCACTAGAGGGAGCCACAAGCCAGGCTTGTGCACAAACATATATGGCCACACACACACACACACAGTCTCACACACACACACACACACACACACACACACACACACACACACACGCACACACGCGCACGCGCTCATGCTTTTTTTGGTTTATTGAAAGCAGGACTGTTTAGATACTTTTATTGTGTTCTGGCTTTTGTTTTACTTTCTCCCTGACACACACACACACACACACACACACACACACACACACACACACACACACACACACACACACACAGTGATCCATGAAAAGAACTATTCTGTCCCTATCGGTTTACAAATCAAACGGCGCTGAGTCGACTAGTGGAGCGTCGGCCGGTCAGCGCGGGCACTCGCGCCTCGAGGCGCGAGGGCGCGCTTCCTCGGCCTCAAGCTCCACTAAATCGGCGCGCCTCCGTCATGGACAAGCGTGTGCGTGTGAACGCGTGTTCAGCGTTCCCCTCATAGATATTATGGTTCCCCTAGCGTAGCTTCCTGGTTGCTATGTGGGGGGGAACAACAAAAGACAGGTCCGCTCGGCGCATCAAAGCCCCGCCTCTCCGCGTTCTCCTTCTCCTCCTCCTCGGAGGAGGAGAAGGAGAGAAGGAGAGGACGGGACGGTTTATTACGCGAGGAGGAGGAGGAGGAGGAGGCTCCTCTTCCTCGCGAGCCTCGCGTAATAAACCCACGCCTCGCAGCGCCGCATCCTCCTTCTCCTCCTCGCGAGCCTCGCTAATAAACCCTGTCTCGAAAAGCCCCGCCTCCCCCCGAAGGAGCCCCGTGCCTAAAAACGAGCGCTCTGTCTTCAATCGTACTGGTTCTCCAAACGTACTGTGACATACATACCCATTATGTGCAAAATTGTGCTCAATTTGTCGGTATAATCAGTGGTAGTAAAAATGTAGCCTGGTAAACCCTCCCTCCGGAAATCTAATTTCTATTTGATTCCTGGAGTGAGTCTGGCATGAACCGCCTCTCTGCAATATTGGCTGTGTATGCCAAACGGACGCGCCTATCAGCGTCGTCGCACATCGTTCTGTGATTGACAGCGACAGTTGGCCAATCAGGTGGCGAGTTCGAGTGAGCCCAAAACACGAACGGCAGCCATCTTTTTCTGTGGGCAGTTTTCTCCGCTATTTTTTTACTTCAAAAAGCTCTCTAACTTCTATTTTGAGGCACGGAATTTACTTATAAGATATCGTTTGGATAGAATTGAGTTGTTTAACTTCATATATGTGGTCAATTAATCATGACAAAGCCTATTTAAAAAATAATAATTAGAGAACCGGTAGGGGCGGGCAGTGACACCATTGTACCCGAAAAAGGCAACCCATTTTGGGTATGGCTGTCTCAAAAGTCCCGTCGCGTCACATTAAGACTGGTGAACTGCTGATTGGCTGAAGGGGAAAAATTATCATTGGCTGAAGGGGTTGTCAGTCAACGGTATTACTCCCGCCCAACTCCAGCACAGCCAATATTGCAGACAGGCGGATCAGGCCAGACTCACTCCTGAAATGAAATGGAATTGAGATTTCCGGAGGGAGGGTTTACCAGGCTAGTAAAAATGGTCTCTCACACTATGTCTTTATTCTTAACATAATATATTACAGCAAGAATCATAACAAACATTTTGATGTGTATTTTGCTGATCCTTGAATAGTTTTCTGTAGACGAAAAGCCCTATTCATTTACCCTTTAACTTTAGACAGGACTTTGAGGGCAAATACATTTTAAGGGACATATTTGCTTTGACAGTTAAAAAAAAAAAAAAACTCTGAACAACCAAACAAATAAATATTATTTACGTCTGGGATAAGTGTTTACTTCAAGTTCAATATTGAGAATTACATTTAATTAAACTAATTTCCTAGTATTTTGTTTTGATCAGTATTTTGATCATTTTGAATGAACTGAAAGGTTTTGTCACTCACTACTTTGAATCAAATTTTATGAGGGAAAACATATTCTATTTTACGTATGAATAATTGTGTGAGTATTGGAAGTACAGCACCATCCTTCAAAGTGACCTGAATAGTCCAAATGTATTGTAAAGGATATGTTTCACACTCACAGTATGACATTTTTAAGAATATTCCTACAGTATGACATTCCAACAATCTTTGATGTAGATAATTTTTCACAATGACTTTAACTAGTGGCAAGAAAAAGTACGGTAGTGTAGTCATATTCAGAATGACATTAATGGCTCAAGATAAATATGTCACCCTGTTGCTCATATTTTATCGTCCACCATGAATCTATTTTAAACAGAAGTCAACAACACATTTGCATTTGAAACAAAAAGGAAAAAAAATCTTCCCCTTTTGGCTCAATCACATATTTTATTATAGCACCAGAAGCTATACATGGGGCAAGTGCCATGGACATGGAAATACACCAAACAAAACTGTATGATTTTTGATGTATACTGGAATCTGCAAAAACATGGGTGGTGGTTCTTTCAACCTTCATTCATCAGAATAGGTTTTTGTGACCTAAAACTTCCTTGTCCCGAGTAGAGCTCACCAACCATGTCCATCTGATGAACATTTTACACCAAGGCTTTTCCTGAACATCTCAAGGTCAGTCATTTCCATGACTACGCCACTACACAGTAAAATCTGTGTTCATTGACACTCCAGATATTACAGCGTATAAGGAAAACATTCTTGGTCACATCTAAGTAAAGAATCCAATTTAGCTAATTTTGGCCAACAATCATCTTCAGTTAAAAACAATCAAGAGAATTAAATACGCCTCTTTACATATACACACATCTGTTCTGTGCTGTGAAAGCATATTCACTTATAAACATATAAAAATACTTGTCAACTAGTTTGATAAGAAAATAATGTATAAAAGTAGAGTAAAAACATTTAATCAAGTCTGTTACTTCCATCATCTGATTTTCTTTTTTGTTGTATATTACAAGGTGATTTAAACAAACAAGATTGCAGTACTTCATTTTTATGCCCAAACAGAAATACAGATGTGGAAAGGAATGGCAGAGCAGTATCCAGGCGAATCCATGGCGATTAGAACTTGACAGGTCAGACGAGTTCATGTCCCATGATAGACTGACGGTGTAAAGGCGTGCATCTCAAAGTGTCTGCTTGTCATGGCTTCCCATACAGTAGAAAGGCCTATAGGCATGGGGAAATATCATATCAAATGTTTCAAGGGACTTAAAAAAAAAAAAGATTGCCAGCCATATTATTGGAATGATAATGTTGCTCTATATTAAAGACCTAATAGCCAATAGACATGAATAAAAGATACATTTTATGGGAATGTGAAATTATCATTCTGAAAGGTTCTTCATATTAGTTATTTTGTACTGATTTTCATTTGAATACAGAGTTTACAAATGTTGAATTTTGGTCTGAAATTACTAAAGACTAAATGATAAGCTTCAAATGATTTTGCCTGTACTGCTTGTCAGGGTTTGAAAAAAGCAAATGTGTTTAATTGTGATTGAACTGTGACTGACAGGAAAGAGACAGAGAAGAATGGATTCAGAAAAAAAGACTACCTACATTCAGGAGAAATGGCATTTGATTTAAAATCTACAATCTGTAAGACTTGAAATGCAAATACATTAGACAGTCCATATTTGGCCACTGAGATGAAAGCAGAATCCACAGATAAGGTTTCGAGTCCACTGTCATTATAACTTTAAGGGTAATCTAGATGTTATGTTACTATATATATATATATATATATATATATATATATATATATATATATATACATACATACATACACACATCCTTATATATTTCTTTTTCATATATGTAAAACCAAACTCAATCTCACACACTGTACTGTGGTGATTTAATAAGTCATTAGAAATACACTTTGAAAATCACAACAAATATCACATATGTACAGTAGCAGATTAGCACATGGGAGTAAAAATGAATATGGCACAACATACACAAAGCTTAAGATAATCTCTGTTCAGGTGAGACGGGAAACAAGAACAAACTAATTAACATTCTGGCTATATGTTTCTCATTCAATCTCTGCAAAAAAGTACAAATGTCACTACAAGGCAAGAGAAGTCCTTCAGAATATAAAAACAATTAATTTGTTAAGCGGATTTAGAAGGCAATATTTAGTGTTGGGGGACTCTCTCGTGTGTATCAGATTATTGTTGAAGGTAGAGTGGTGTTAACATTTGGCATTGTCAGTTGTCCTGGGAACAGCGGCTTCTGATCAGAGCATGTCAGAAAAAGCTGTCTGAAGTCATGCACGTGGAAAAAAGGCAGCGGTCAGTCATCCACATTGGATGTGATGTCAGGCAGAGGTTTGGGGTGATTGGAAGTGGCTGCATGAGTTACAGTGATAAGGCCCACTCAGACGATCACACAGTGGCAGCCACTCTTGTCTTTTTCTTTTCTTGTAGGTTCTGGCGAGGGTGGGCATTCCTGTTCCTGGAATTTCCTGGGAGATGGGGAGGGGGGGGTAGTACAGTCAAGGAACAACATCATTGTTTTTAATCTCATCATTCTGACAGTTTTTTAAAATCTCTATGCATTCAGAAAAAAATAAAACAAAAATGCATATAGATGTGTATGTATTCAATCTGGACCAGAGTCAAATCTAATGTATATAGTTGCTGTCGGGCAGAAATCTCTTTTTATGTTTTTAGTGACTTAATGCCCGCATTTCTCACAACGTGAGAAAAATAATTACAGTGAAAGTTAAAGTGGTCAAGTGTGTCTGTGGGTTTTACACATACATTATTTTGCTTGTTTTTTCATTTCCTGGAAAGTTTTGGACATACAAGGTTTCCACCCGACAGCGATGATATGTAGGCTAAATAGGCCTCGAGGTTGATGAATAATAATAATAATATGACACAAGTATACTGCCTGGGATGAAGGAACCTACCTGATGACTCTAACCAGCTCGTGGAAAGCTTGGTCTACATTCATACGGATTTTGGCTGACGCCTCCATGTATGTGACCTTCAGCTGTCTGGCCAACTGCTGGCCCTCCTCCTGGGTTACCTGAGAAGGGAAGGCAGAACTATGTGTTTTGGGTGTGTGAGCTTGTCGCCATTGTCGGGCATCATCTCCATATTTTAACTTTTTGTGTTTTTTTCCCCGTAAATGAATGCCCTACTTGATCATACTACAGCGTCACACAAAACAGTTTTGGACATATGAGGTTTCCACCCGACAGAGACCAATTTTGAACACAACCAAAAGTATGTACAGTTGAGTTTAGTGATTGCTCCAGAACAGATCACTAACAATTACTATATGAAGCACTGGTGTCCTCTGTTGGCTGGGCTGAGAAATGCACCATGAACTCCACAGCAGGCACATTATCTTGTTCTGAGGAGGACTGTTGTATCAAATCAAGGATGTTGAACTGTAGCTCATAGCCCCGTCACTTCACGCCACGCTATGTGATTGTAGATCTGCTATTTTTGAAAAATGTTGAAAATGTGTGCAAATCATAGATTCTTTTTTTTTTTTACACAAATCTTCTCATATGGGGGTCGCTGGCAGAAAACATTTTCAGATGGGGGTCTGCGGCCAAATACATATCAATTTGGAGGTCCTTGACTTTAAAAGGTTTGAAAACCACTGACTTAAGCCCTATACTTTGTCATTCGACATACAGAAAAAAACGGCAACGCATCATGATGGAACGCATTGGGAGCTTGAAGATTGGCCATTTTATTGTTTTGTTGTACTTTTGAGAAAGTGTTCAAAAACGTTTTTGAAACATTTTGTACATTTTTTAAAATAGGTACGCTAAAAGGGACATACATATATTTGATGAATGCCACTGTTCAGCCATATGCCTGCAAGGCACCAGTCCACCATGAGGGGGTGATGTGGATTGACGCCAGGGAGTGAACTGCAGCTGCATACCAATAAAGACTACAGCAAAATAAGCTGCCTCCTTTTTAACCAACTCCCTCCTCTCTATCCCTCTATGCCAGTATTTTACAAACAATGCCATTTTTGAGTGGCGGACACATTTTTATTGGGTCGCAAATAAAAAAATACTTATTATTATTATTTCAAAAGATAAAACAAACAAACATAAAGCAACATTTTTCAGAAATCTAAAATGTTCAAAAGAATTTCAGAGGTTTTCATCAAAAAACTAAGAAATACAGAAAATGGCAGATCCACAAGCACACAACGTGCCGCCAAGCTTGTAGATCAGCTATTTTCACTATTAAATAGGGCTTAAGTGGTTAATTCACAATGTATTATTGTACGCTTGGGTCCCGGGAAACAACAAATCCTCTTTTGGGTCTCAAGTTGAAAGGTTTAGGAAACACTATACTCTATGCCTTTCATGACACAACCAATTCTAGAGCCTTTCTTTTTCCTCTTTCACTCACAACCTCCTCTTTCTTCATGTCTAATTGTAGCTGCAATTCCCGTTTTTTTATGTATAAATATTAACACCACAATAGGACAGAATTTCTAGGCGGTAACAAACTACATTTACTTGAGTACTGTACTTATGTAATTTTCTTTTTAGTATCTGTACTTTATTTCTTACTTTCACTTAAGTACATTTCAAAGACAAATATTGTACTTTTGACTCCACTACATGTATAGGGAGGGAAAACGTACATTATGAATTAAACACTTAAAGCTACTATATCGTCTCTGTTGGGTGGAAACCTCAAAAACGGTTACTTTTCAGGATTCAAATTCAAAAAGTAGCAGATATACAAGCTCAAAATGTGTCGCAAAGCGACAATTTACAAAAAAAAAGAGAAAAGGTTTCTGCCCGACAGCAACGATATAGAGAAAACAGCAGATCTACAAGCTTGCGTGGTGAGCTTGAAGCTTGAGGTTTTTCCACCACTGCTTGTTCTTTGGATGGACGGACATACACACTTACTTGTCTCTGCTGCTCAAGATCTGCTTTGTTCCCTACGAGGATCATGGGGAATTCATCTCGGTCCTTGACTCTGAGAATTTGTCTTTGGAATTTGTAGATTTCCTCAAAGCTGTGGAACACAACATTCAATAAAACAATTTGGCTAATGCACTTTACACAAAGAGATGACACTGTGTTTGTACGCACACTTGTCTGAATACGTGTGCATACATGTGCACGCATTCCTGGGCGGGCGGGCGTGCGCGCACACACACACACACACACACAAACACACAAAACCACATGTATATGTGCATGTGTGCAGAGAGATTAAATTGGTGCCTCTGAACTTCAGGATCTCAGTCAAACCTCCTAGGAATGTAAGCTCTTCACCACATACAACCCCCCCCCCACCCACACACACACACACACTCTCCCTGGCACCAAGTAGATGAGGTCAATGCTTCTGTGAATCAAGCTAAGAGGGTTAAACACGGGAGCAAAGAGGGAGAAATCCAGACATCTTCTATGGTGCTCCGTGAAGCATTGCAGAAACTCTGAGAGCTCCGACACTTTCTGAGTTTTTTGTTGTCTTGCAGGCTGTCTTGCTAATTCAGTGCTTCTCAAAGTGGGGTCCCTGGGGTCCTTGAGAGGGTTCCAGGGGGTCCTCACCTCAAAGTGGGGTCCCCTGGGGTCCTTGAGGGGGTTCTCAGCAAAATTAGGAACAGTTTAATTTCACTATCACCCACTAGAAGATAGCCCAATGAGAGAATGTATAAGAATGACTATTCCGCTCTCTCTCCTGACCTACAGTGTAGACACTAGACAGTTTGTAGAATTCTGTTCTAAAAGTCTAATCTGACAATGGGGTCTGCGGCCTAGTACGTACGTATAAATCCTGTCCTTGACATGAAAATGTTTGAGAACCACTGCACTGTCTCACAAACGTCATGTGCACCACCGGAACCAAACAGCACACAGACAGTGCATAAAAATGTCACCCAGGAGAAAAAGAAGCACAACTCAAACCACAAAACCCAGGACAGCATTCCAACCAGTGGCCCACAGACAGCTCAGCGAGCACACAGTCAATCTGGAAAGACTTGACTAATAGAAATGGAGGAAGGAAAGACTGTTTACAACGTAAACACTAGGAGGGGGTTGTAGAGTACGGGTGGGGGACTACAGCTCACTGCACTGCTGAACACACACACACATACACACACACACACACACACAGGGGGGGAATGTAAAGGACAGACTACTACACAACAGTACAATATTACACAGAACACAGAAAGTAATCACACCCAATGAACTCTGTTGTATGCGTCACATCGCGACACATTGTGAGCTTGTAGATCGGCATTTTTTTAATGTTAAAAACGTAGAATTTGATGAAAAATAAGTACAGCATAAAATAAGTACAGCAAAATAAGCAAAATAAGTACAGCATAAAATTGTGTTTAACCCATACCCATTATGACCTGAGGCTGATTCTACAAATGCCTTCTAAATCAGTAGTTCTCACTTTTAAAATGTTTCTAAATATCTGCTATTTTTGAATAGCCAACGCAAAACTTTTAAATGACATAGATGCTTCCCCGGTTTTAAAGGATTAACCAATTTAATCCCTATATACATCGGTTATTTGAAAATCTTGGAGAAAAAAAAGAAATTGGAATATTCTTTAAACATTTTAACAACACAAATCCTGTATGGGGCTCTCTGACACATTATTTTCAGATGGGGGTCTGCGAACAAATACATATTAATTTGGGGGGACTTTGACATGAAAATGTTTGAGAATCACTGGGTTAAACAACATGAGCATAAGCAACTAGCCCAAGAAAAAAAGAAAAACGCAAACCGCAACTACCAATATTAACAAGGGACACTTTACAGATAAACAAGACCAAAGTCGCTTATAATAGGCAGACTTGGCAACGCTGTTGGCCGCCTAACAATGGAACCAGCTTATCGGGGTCTTGGTAAACAGTTTACTTCAGGCTTTAACCCACTGAACCATTTCTACACTGACTCAGTCATATAATCTTCCATCAGAAGTTCCCATAGCTATAATACAGTCATAACATAAAACAAATCTTGTAGATAGATCTTGTAGAGGGTAGATGAGAGAAAGTGGAACAGGGAAAGATCTATCTACCAAATTTAAACTAAAAATGGTTACTGATTAGAAAGTTTTATTTTGAACATATTGACATAACAACTGGACTTTTGATGTCAATATTTTCTAAGCATAAATGCTGTAGACGAGTAAAGGGTGGCATTTGGATTCATGAATTAAGGAAAAAGGAGTACTAAAGCCAAAAAAAAAGTTTGAGAAAGTTTTGAGAACCACTTTAAACTCTATTGTTAAAAAACTAACCGTGTTAAGAGAAACCTATGAGGGAGGAAGTAGTGAAAATGACAGAGAGAAAGAGAAAGACAGAATCCGGAAGTCGTGAGAGTTTTGAGATTTATGCTTTGAACAAGAGTGAGAAAAGGAGGTGGGGGGGGGTTTGGGGCGCGATGCCCGATTCTTACTTAGTCGAGCTACGGCGTCGCCGCCACTTCGGGCCGCGCTGCGAGCTTGTACATCCGCTATTTTTGACTGATTTAGAAGGCATTTGTACTAGAATGGACCTCAGGTCTTAACTTTGAAAAAAAGGTCCAGATGGAGAAAGTGTCACTCACCTTCCTCTGTCAGTGACTGAGAAGACGAGCAGGAAGCCCTCCCCTGTCCTCATGTATTGTTCTCTCATGGCTCCAAACTCTTCCTGCCCAGCCGTGTCCAGTACTACACACACACACACACACACACACACACACACACGCGATTGCATTACTATACTTGTGAGGACATAAGTCGCAGTTATAGTTGCGAGCCAGTGTCATGCTCAGTGAATAGCAGATCTACAAGCGCTCAACGCGTCACAAATGTGACGCGCTGTGAGCTTGTATACCGCTATCTGCTATTTACAGCATGCAACACCAACGTGCAACCAAGTATAAATCAGGCTATAGACTTTTAGGGTGGCGATTTTATGAATGCCATTCTTTACAATCCTAACCCTAAACCCCTAAAGCTCAGAGCCTGTGGTGTGAGCTTATAGGTCGGCTATTGTTGTGGTACGCGACACCAGCGTGAAACTAAAGTATAAATCAGGTATAACTTTAACCACCCAACCCGCTATACCTAACCTCTAAATACCTAATCCTTACCCTGTCCCCAACCTGAACCGAAGTGTAACTCTTAACATCTTTTTTAACCATAAAACAACCATTCTCTTGTGAGGACCAGGAAAATTGTCCTCAGTGTCCATTTTTCACATTAACACATTAACTAATATACTTGTGGGGACATTTGGCCCTCACAAGTATAGTAATTGCATGATGAAGAAAACTTTATTGTCCATTAATGGAAATGGAAATTTGCCTTTGGCTCACTGGCAACCAGAATACAAACAACAAAAACACAACTAATACATAGAATACACAATGCAATAAAATACAATATATTACAGGCACACACGCACACAGCTCATGTTGATTTTCTTCATTGTCACATCATAAGTGAAAGTGCGAGTGAAATTATTTTTTTATCATAAGCTTGCAACATTTCACAGTTTCAAGAAAAGAGACATGGGCGGAGAATAGAGGAAGTAACAAGGGAAACAAAGTCAGATAACAAGAAGACACAATATCAAACATACAATGTCAATCGTGAGGTGCTTTGTCAATATAGAAATAAAATGGCAGAGCGCTGTATGCTTCTTGTGCAGTAGAAAAACATTTTTTGCAGCAGATATAAAAAGCAGCAGATATAGAACTTAGTAAGTATAGATAGAAGCATGCATTTAGTTTTATCTTGTTTTTAAGTAAAGCGTTATTTTGTAGAACAGGGGTCTTCAACGTTTTTCAGGCCAAGGACCCCTTAGCTGAGAGAGAGATGAAGCAGGGACCCCCCACTACATATTGCAGATTCAACTTTTTCATAGATAGTTTCAAAAACTTGTCTGACAGCACTATCATCAGTGTATGTTGGATTCAAGTTCATGTTTTTTCAGACATTTAACCACTTAAATTGTCAATACTTAGTAAACTTGACCTTTGACTCCGTACTTGGTCTGCTCTTTTTTCCCTCAATACCAAACCTCTTTGCCGAAAATAGCCAATCTACAAGCTCACAACGCCTCGCAGTGCGAGGCGTTGCGGCGCGAGGCGCCCCTAGGGTGTCTGAGGACTCCCTAGGGGTCCCGGAACCCCTGTTGAAGACCCCTGTTGTAGAATATACAGTGACACACACACTGGTCAGAGTCCTAGCGAACTTACTGTCGAGCCTAGCTGCCCTCTCATCGATCACACACTGCTTGGTGTACGAGTCTTCAATCGTGGGATCGTAGTCGGTGACAAAGTACGACTGTAGGAGACAACAAAAAAATGTACATGACGTGACTCAAAGAGACAACCGTGACATAGATTAACACTTAATATACTAGGCCCCCCTCAGTTTTCCCTTCCCTCTACACCAAATCCCCTCGCCGAAAAATAACTCATCTACAGGTCACAACGTGTCGCAAAGTGACGCGTTGTGAGCTTGTAGGTTCGGCTATTTTCTACAAATGTTTTCCCCAGAATAGGTAAGTGCTAGGGTTAATGTGGTTAATATATATATATATATATATATATATATATATATATATAATATGGATATATGATTAGATGATATATGATATGGATATTCTGTATATCAACCACTTCCTACTTATTTGCAAATAATGCACAGGGCCTTGATGACCGATGCTAGCTCGCACTGAGGAAAAACTGATAAATATGGCCTAACATCAATCATTTTGCTTGTTGTCACTGATTTACATTCACATACAAAACGCATGCTAAAGAGACAGGACATTAGCACATTAGCTTCAACAGTTACACCAATTAGCCTACATCTAAAGCCTGAACATTCCGTTGAGACTTGCATTCTGGCCCAAAATGGTCTCCCGGTAACCAAAACTGGAAGGAGTTGGAAAGAGGAGGAGTCATGCATTTTTCACATTTTTCCAATGTTTTGTAGTCCTCTCTCTCCTCAGAGACCAGTTAAGTGGTGACAGCTGAGCCGAGTGTTCAAACCAACACCCAAAAACACAGACCTTCTAAGAAAATAACAACAAAAGGTCTCTGTCTCCTGAACAACGGAAGTAGGCTACAGCAGTAATATTACAGTAGCATGGTGCTGTTCTGTAAAGTGGCATCGGTGTACTAATAGGCCCATATTCTATTCCAATACCTTTATTCTTTCTATAACTTGGTGTCTGTGATATCATTACTTTTCAAATAGTATAAATAGAGCTTGCGTTGCGTTCTTTGACTGGGAGAAAGCAGACGGTTGATGCAGATAAAATGATGAGGCAGTCAAATCACTTCCCTATCCATGATGTGTGCAGACTGTGCACATTTTCAATCTCTGCATTCGTATTTTCTCACATTTTCCATTATACATCCCTGGCCTGTACCACGCTATGCTAGCTTTTTGTTGTGGTATATGCCTTAGTCAGACACACACACACGCATGCGCTCACGTCACACACACACACACACACGTATGCGCTCACACACACTCTCCCTGCAGCACGTTAAGTACGCTAGCCTCCTCAGCGCTGTGTCACATTCACTCACCACTGCTCAATAATTAATCAGTACTACGCTAACAGTGTGTGTATCCTAGAATGCACTTTACTGCACTGCACTGCACTGCCCTGCGTGTCACTGCAGACACCCAGACCGAGGAAGAGAGAGATGAGGAACCAACTTATCACATGACCTCATAGCTCCACCGCAACCTCCTATTCCAATTCTGTCATCTAACTCTCCCTCTTTCTCACTCGCTCTCTCTCTGCATCCTTCCATGGGGCTAGCAACTGTACAATCCTCAGTGTTAACGTAACCCCCGAGAGAGTACAAATGGGACCAAATGGACCCGGGTCCAGTTGTACTCTCCCGGAGTTAAGGGTTTTTACAGCGTAAGCGCACTATTCGGTAAGAGCTGCTTCCTGTGATGGATGAGGTGCTTTGCAGTGCCAGCAGCAGCAACAACAAGGCCAGGCAACACCACTGGGGGCTGGAGTCTGGCCGGTCACAGTTATTACATAATCACCTAATGGTCATTATTTGAGATAGGCTAATAGCAATTATTTTTGCATAAATCTTCAGAATAGTTTCCATTCATCTGTTGAAAACAAATGTCTATACATTTTTCAAACATTCTCCAAAATAGTGGAAAATGTTCACTTAAATTAAATTCAATGTATACATTTATTAAATATGGCCCGTTTTGGCCGTAGTACATGATTTATTTTGATTCCAGGCTGGAGTTTGGCCTGTGAGTGGTGCTGGCCACTACGGGGGATTCCGAGCAGCGATAGGGCAAGGAGAGAGGGGGCTGGGAGGAGTGCTGCTGGGCACGTTATGACTCAGGACCAAGTCGACAGGAATTGTGTGACATAAGCCAGCCTTGAGTGGGATTATGTCATGTGTGGTGGTCACCCTCTGACTCATGGAGTTTACCAGCCATAATGGAAACACATCCATCACTGCCATTATACTTAACAGATGCATCTGACTGTGAAGGAGACAACGTTAGGCCTTGTATGTTTGTTTGCACCTTATCAGGGCTGCGACTAAAGATTATCTTCTAAGCAATTATTCTATTGAATAATCCAGGAGCATTTATTTAATATATTTGTTTAAAAACAATATAGGCTACAGTATATATCAACAAATCAACGTGAACAAGATTCTAATAGATTTTGAGTAAATAGATTAGACTGATTTAAACCCTTTTTATACTTCGTCGTACAATGGTGTCGAGCAAAAGCATATAGCCGATGCACAAGCTCACAACGAGTTACATGAGCTTGTAGATCTGGTATTGTCAGTTTTTTTTTTAAATCAATGATTTTATCTAAATTATTTAATAAATCAATTAAATCCATTAGTTCCATTTAACAGTCTCACCCCTGCACCGTATTACAAGCATCTAATGGAGTGATTCAGTATCTTCTTTGGGTTTAGTCTGGGTTCAGAAGTGGCCCACAGAAGCAGTGGCGTTCCCAGGAATTACATTTAGGGCAGTACTCGGGAAAGAATCTTGGGGGGAAATCTCGGGGGAAACAAGTTACACTGCACTACACTGACTACAAAACTGAAAAACGTTAATAAAAAACAATATGCAAGTATAATCAATAAATCAATTCTTCAGCGGTGGCCTCTTCATGTTGTAGTTTAGTAATGAATGGCTCAAGCTGCTCTCAGAGACCCTTTTATGCCAGGTGAGTACAGGTGATGGCCCAGACCCCCACCCCTGGCACTCCTGGCGAGGGTCACTATACTGCTGAATGGATACGGTGGTGATTAGCTGCCTGCCCGCGAGAATGGACGAGGAGGCGTGCTAATGGTCCGACGGCCACTATTCCGATTGAATTTTTTTCACTGCCTGTTTTTCAGTCAGTCTTTTACTTTATTTTCTAGGGGAGGCGAGATTTTATTTGGGCAGGCGGCCGCCTGCCCTGCCTCTATGGTGGGTACGCCACTGCACAGAAGTGTTGTGCGTTGGACTTTGATGTGTGCGTGCCATGCTGTCCCCAGAGGCACCATGTGGTCACTACAGTGAATGTGAATGTGATATGGGCTGTGGCTGTGCAGGGCTGACTGGCCAGAGGTCACAGTCACTGTGTCCTTCCTCTGACACCACAAGTGCACAGTAGGGCTGGGCATTAACCCAAAATATGTCACAACTGATAAACAACTTCATCTTGCTCATGTAGGTTCATTGAATAACCGAGAAGCAGTTTTCTTTTATATATATATATATATATATATATATATATATATCAAGGAATCGACAAAAAAAAAACATTCTAATGGATTTTTATTATCGACTAAATCGATTAATCTGATGAACCACTTAACCCTGCATTATACTTTCTTGTACAATGGTAGCGTCCTTTTTTTTTTTTTTTTTTGTCGATCTACAAGTTGTAGATCTGCTTGTAGATCTGCCATTTCCCCCTTTGAAAAAAAAAATGTGTTCATTAATCGTAATCAAGGCAAAAGTTGAACTAATGGTGATATTGATTTGAAGTCTTAGTTCACAGACCACAGACTAGGTGTTGCAGCCACAGGCAGAGACCACCAGACCAAACCAAACCACTGCTGAACATGTTGACATGAACACACTGGACAGCTGACACCGTTCACTGGGCGAAGATAAGCTCCACTGATGGCGGCTGACTGTAGTGACACACACACACACACACACACACACACACACACACACACACACACACACACACACACACACACACACACACACACACACACACACACACACACACACACACACACACACACACACACACACACACACACACACACACACACACACACACACACACACACACACACAGCTTGGAATTGGGGGGCTCAAACCCCCCACATAAACAAACCTCATATAGTATAAATGGCCGTTCACACCAAGCACTATAAGTGTAATGATAACTAAAGAGATATGGTTTTAAAATTCCACACCAAGACTACAACAAAGACAATGGTGAACGATATATAAAGCCTAGTTATAGTTATCAATGTAGTTATAGCGCTTTTATGTTGTGAATGGCCCTCATCTAAAGCCCGACTTATACTTGGTTGCGTGCTGGTGTCGTGCTCAGAAAATAGCAGATCTACAAGCTCACAACACGTCACGAATGTGACGCGTTGCGAGCTTATAGATCTGCTATTTACCGCAGGCAACACCAGGGTACAACTGAAGTATAAATCAGGCTAACTAACACTGAAGATTGTACGGTTGCAGTGGCAGGGGGGCGGGGGGGGGGGGGGGGGGGGGTGACCGTCCATGCCTTCCATAGGGCTCCGCTCAGCAGGGCCGCACTCAGCCTTATACAGCGAGCTTTGCAGGAAGGAAACTCCACCTCTGCAGCAGGGCAGCTGGCCCAGTCGAGCCCTGGAGTGTGTGTGGGGGGGGGGGGGTGGAGTTGGGTGGGGTGGGGGGTGATGTCACAGAGGATATGTTCCCCATCCCCACCTACCCACTGAAGTCCAAACCCTGTCACTCAGTTTACCCCCCTCAGCATTCCAACCATACATACCACCCACGCACACAGTCATATGCGCGCACAGTCGCACACGCACACACACAGCAAATTAACAGTCACACAAGGAAAACATTAGAGTCCTGTTCACCATGAAAAGAGGGTCAGTGGATGATTCTCAGCTGCAGTGCGGCTCTGTGTGCTGTACTGTTCTGTGTGTATAGTGTGTGTGTGTGTGTGTGTGTGTGTGTGTGTGTGTGTGTGTGTGTGTGTGTGTGTGTGTGTGTGTGTGTGTGTGTGTGTGTGTGAAACAACTGGCAAGCCATCTCTTGGGCTTCCAAAGCAAGGACTCTTGTTTTGGTTTATTCAACATTTCAAAAGGTGTAGCAGTGCTAGTCTCTTTCACACACAGGGCACCAAGAGCAGATCTGGACAAAAGATGTCGCCGAATAAAGCTGTGGATTATTCCATTTCATGGTCCTACCATTTAGGGTTATCGTAACTGTACTAGCCTTTGTAGCCTTTTGTACATTATCTACACACAAACTTGACCTGAACCAAGCTTAGAATTAGTTCAACTTCCTAGTAGGGCTGGACGACATAACTTCAAATCAGTATCACGATTATTGCAAACTTCTGCCTCGATTACGATTAACAAACGATTGTGTAAAAAAAGTATATAGCTAAAATAGCTGATCAGCTATTTTCAATTTTTCTGTATGCCACCATAGTACAACAAGGTATAATACAGGTAATCTGTAGCCTGGAATCCAGACTGACTCTGTTCGAACTTAAGTAAAAAGAAAGACGCTGAACCGAGCGAGTCAGTCTGTATTCCAGGCTAGTTAATCAGATGAATCAATTATGTTGATTATTTAAAAAATCTATACATTTATTTTGTGTTGATTCTTTGATATATCAAAAATAAAAACAAAAAAATTCACTGCTTCTTGGTCATTTGATTACCCTACACGAGCCAGATTACGTCGGTTATTGGTTCCAAATATCAGCTTTGATACATTTTCGGTCAACTGCACACTCACAGCCATACTTCCTAGATAAGTAGTACACATACATAACCTACTTCTCAGAATTGACGCACAATGCAACAGACTCTGTCTGAGACTGTCTCTGTGTTACAACTGTTGGCTGCCAGTCTCATCTCAACTAAAAGGAAAACAAGGATGGGTGTGATGTGTGTAGGCGTGCAATAAACGGCACGCTCGCCTCACACCATGCACCCACTTCCTCCGCACACAAGCAGTTTTACGCAACACTATATATAGATCCTTTTCTATCTCAGCCTCTTGTCCCACTTGTTTGGTTAAAGCAGCCACTTTAAAATGTGAACTGACGTAAGAGCAGATAAACAGACCCATGCACAGATTTAGCTGTAGGTGTGCAACAGTTAATCAAACTAATCCATTATAATAATAATAAAATCGATAATCAATACTTTTACGGAATAATCCATTTGTAATCCATCCGTATTTCGGGCATGTCATTATAGGCTAAAAGCTAAATGGAAAAAATAGTGGAAAAAATGGGGGAAATAGCCGACCTACAAGCTCACATCGCTTTGCAATGATACACAGTTGTGTGATCAAGTATAAAACATTGAGAACATCAAGTAATAGATTCGTTGATACCTTAAATCAATTATTAAAAAACGTGCTTCCCAATTATCTGATTAATCGAAAAAGTAATCTTTAGAATAATCACTATTAAGAAAATGATCGATAGTTGCGGTTGAAAAAAAGAAACCAAGCAATCGATTAACAAATGCACACATAGTTGAGGAGGAAAGGGTATGCCTGCCTACTTCATTCAAATTATGAGAATGTCGATACACAGTGAGCTATTACAAATAGTTGTTTCCCTGCCCTGAAATCCTCTCTGAGGAACCACGGCCAACGATTTAAAATGCAGAAGCCGTTAATTACAAAATGTAGATTTAACACCTGGAAATGTAATTATTGTAGAGGAAATGTTGCCAACAGCTGCAGCTTTACAATATCCCTCCCATCCCACCTCATTCCAACACCGTCAGACCCACCCTAGCATACTGTACACCCCCCCCCCCAGTCTCATCCTCGTAAGCTTTGGCCAATCCCTGCCTCTGCTCCTAGTTCTGCTGACAGAGCAATACAGAGCCCTGGCTGTAACCCAGATGTAAGCACCAAGAAGCCAGATAGAAGGTAGTGTGCTGGGTGATATGACTTCAAATCAATATCACAATTATTTCAAACTTTAGCCTCGATTGCGATTGACAAACGATTCCAAAAACATCTAATGTACAAGCTCACAACGCATCACACAAGGCAAACTTTTTTGTATACCAGCATTGTGCAATGAAGCAGCCAGCATTGTGCAATGAAGTATAATACAGGGTTAAGTGATTAATCAGACTAATCGATTTAGTCGATTATAAAATATATTATATTTGAGTTTGAGATCCTCGCGGGCATCCTACAGGGTGACACCCTGGCCCCCCTTCTTGTGTATTGTAGCAATGGGCCATGCGCTGAGACTCAGCAATCAGTGGCAGGGAGGAGACACTGGGGTTCACGCTGGTCCCGAGGAACACTAGGCACAGAGTACATCCCATCGCGAAATCCCGACCTTGGACAATACAGATGATATTGCCCTAGTCTCACACACACAGCAGAGAAACAAAGAGAACTACTACTAGCAGTAGAAATGAAGTGCTGGAAGATCGGCCTCAAGCTCAATGCCAAGAAAACAAAAGTAATGGCATTCAACACGGAGGACAAAACCATTGCCACAGCCAATGGGATGGTGCTCGAGGTAGTCGAGGAATTCAGATATCTCAGTGCCTAGACTGCCTCGACCGAACAGGATCTGAAGGTCTGGAGGGCGCTTGCCTGGAATGCCTTGCATGGGATGAAACCTGACATGGGAGATGACCTGAAAGAGTTGTCTGTTTGTGGCTACGGTGTCGTCAGTATACTGCTGCATGGGGCCAAGACATGGATGTTCACAGGACAGCAGGAAAAGGCCCTGGATGGCGTCTACAAAATAATGCTATGAATGGCACTTGGTGTCACATGGGCTGACTACATCAGAAACGTGGACCTCTACAGGGGCCTCCCACGGGTCACATACAAGGTCAGAGGGTGAGACTGTCTGGGCACTGCGTCAGCCACCCGGAACTGGGGGCGCGCAAACCGACACTGTGGGGAAGGGAGAGGCGCGCACCACCTACGTAGACACTGTGGCACGACAGCAGAGCTAAAAACACTGCAGACTAGAGCTCAAAACCCTGATGCTAGACAGCTGGGTGTGGAGGGCAGCGATTCAGGAGTCCCGAGTTGGTGTTGGCTAATCCGCACTCTCGCATTGCATAACCTAACATGAGCAAGATTAAGTCGGTTATTGGTTCTAAATATCAGTTCAGATATATTTTCGGTTAAATGCCCAGCCCTAGGGGATACATTGCAGCTGACAGGTGAATGCAGGTGTCATGTAAGGTTTGGTCAGTGAGCCAGGACAACCATTTTGGACCCGTCAACAAAAGTGCACACATTTCATTTTAAGCATACAAATGAGATTTTAATGATACATTTTAAGCATACGGATGAGATAACCGTGTTAATAATGTAGCTCTAAGCTACATAAAAAAAGGCATTGCTGGGCTTAAATGTCATCGTCTTAATAAGAGCATGCACATTAAGAGGTTGAGAGCGTGTACTTCAGAGCTCACCGTTTTATAGGAGATTTAACAATGCCCGCACACAGCTGAGCTCTATGAGGCACGTGCTTCGACTAAGCAAGCTCCCTAGACGCTGGCACACAACTGGCCTTGATATGTCACACAGCTGCAGTCTTATGAATCATCAGAGCCCAGGAAGGAACTGGGCATTGTATTGGAAATGACAAATTTGAGTCAACTGTTTGTTAACCACTTTAAGCCCTACTTTATACCTCGTTGTATGATGGTGTCGTGCATAAATATCTGATCTACAAGCGATGCGACACATTGTGAGCTTGTAGATCTGCAATGGTCAATATTTTTGAAAATGTCTGCATTTGTTTTTGCCTATACCGACCAATGCCCAAAATAGTGGTTAAGTATGGAGAATAAACCAGTCACTAGACAGATACCCCTTACTGTAATGTATAGGCCTACCTTAGAAGACAAAATGTATGTCGTGGCTTTTTGTTTTACCATTTTGTTTCTTTGAGTAAACTTTGATTGGGAGCATATGCGTTCAACTTCCTGTACCGCAGTCATGCAGGTTCAACCCCAGGGGCTGGCCGGACCCTCAGCAGCTGTTGGTAATCAGCCATCACCCCGCGCAAATGGCCACCTTCAGAGGTTAACGTTAAGCAGATGGATGCGCACAGCCACTCCTGGCTCATTGCTGCACTGTCTGTACATCTCAATCCCCACATTTGTTTCCTATATCGCCCTCTGGAATCCACACCACCAAGACTGAAGCTGGAGCCAAGAGACAAATTACAATTTGCATTGTGGCCTGTGCACATGCTTGTACGTACAATAGCAGAAACATAAGTGTGAGGGAGTGAAAAGAGAGGGAGAGCAAGAGAAAGAGAGGAGGAGGGAGCGGTACGAACTTCCCGTGGAAACGCCCACTTTTCCCATGAGCTCATGCAAACCCAGAAAGGTCAATTATTCAATACCTAACACACAAAGCGAGCAAGAAAATACAATGTGTCCACCCGCCTTAAAGGTTCACTGGAGAACATTGTCCTCACGCCCAGGGAAGCCGGCAGCATAGTAAATGCTACTGCAGTGCTTTAGTCCAAAACAACAGGACCTCGTTAACCACTTCAGAACTGCTGTACAATGTCATTATCACTCCACATTCACAAGGATTCATTTTTTCACACTTTCAAGAGCACAGCCCGAACAGAGCAAATGAGCCAGCCGTTCCCACACGCTTTCCAACTGCCAACACCCCAATTGATCAATATCTTATTCCAGGAATCAACCAAGGTCCATCTCATATACACACTACTAGGGCTAGACTGGTCGGTGGTGCGATATATGGTCCCAACCGATATATTAGCCAGTATCAGTATCTGCAATTATGCAGCCAATGTGACCCGATTTCTAACCACTTATAAAAAATAAATAAAACATATATAAATAAAATGCAGATCTACAAGCTCACAACACGTGTTGTGAGCTTGCCTTGTAGATCGGCTATTAAAAATAATAATTTGAATAGGGCCTAAGTGGTTAAGTAAAATAAAGTTCTGTTAACCCTAACTGTTTTTATTTATTTGTTTGCTTTTAAGTTAAAGTTGTACAATGCAAGAATCACAAATAACGATTTTTAGCAACCTCTGCTGGTCACTACCGTCACTGCATACAATTTCCCTAGTCCTCGATTACCCAGAATTCCATTCGTTTTCACCGGAAGCCGGAAGTGTTTCAAAAAGCGATCTTTTAATTGTTTTATACTATCTACGGATCGTTTCTCTTAGCCAGTGGAGCATTAGTTACCATGAGCTGTGCTTTCTTTTTCTGTTCTTTTTCGATCTTCCAATCCTACATTATCTTAAAATCAGCGTGAGGTTCCTTTTTGTTAATAGCGCGGTAGTTCCTGGCCAAACAGGAAACCGTTGCGGTAGTTCCTGAGGACGTCGGCCACGACGTCATGACGTTGGCCAGGAACGTCATTTTCCCGGGAAAGTCCCCCCCGTACACGTTCAATAGAAAATATATAAATAAAAGGCTTCCGGGGGTGAAATTCACGGAGTGGGTGTTGTGAAACTTTTGCCACTCGCAAAAGATATACAATTTAACTTTAGTTTTGTTGAAAACGTTACCTAGTATTACTTTAACGGTCAAATACAAACTTATAACAACGTTTGCACTTTTTGACAAAAAAAGATCAGTCCACACATCGATAAATCGGTTGCCTAAGACATCAGCTCAATCAAACTCCAATCAAACTCTATCTGCCCCTCCAGAGAAGCTTGCAGACACCTGCCCTGAGCCTATCTGTCTGGAGTGTCCAGACAGGTAGGCTCAGGGGACTGAGTGTCCAGACACACTCAGTGTCCCCTGAGCCTACAGTACCTGTCTGGACACTCTGGACGTTTGCCCACGTCAAACCACAGGAATGACATGTCCTCAGTGGGGACACCGAGATCCCTGTTTGCCTTCATCATTATAAAACTGCTTGGCTATTCAGAGCATCTGCTTTAAAGTACTATGGTAAACCCTTACAGTAAAAAAGGATGTTGTTCATTGCCTTAACTGACCCAGCATTCCTGCAGAGTATAAAGCAGTGGATGAATGCCCCACCAACCTGGCCCACTGCTGGCTCTGTTTACCCCCTGCTCTTTCCTAGCCTCTTTGGCATTAAGTACTTCAATCACCCTGCTAAATATCAGCGTGCACTGGACTCTGACCTCTTTTGAACCCACTCAAAAGCCCACAATCAAAGAGTTGCCATTTAAAGGCCTCTCTCCCCGAGCTCAAAGCAACCATCCAATGTAGTATGCCTGACTCCACAGTGGTCACACAACACAACTTGTTTTTAATCTCCATTTCACATATATATTAGATTTTCTCATAATCATGTACCTGTGTAAACACCAAAGAGGTTCTCTAACAGGTTACGCGAAAACAATTCACAGAACCTGAGCTGTGTAAACAACCGTTATTGTTCCAGTTAATCATGTGACATCACTAATGTTCCCCTTCCCCGCATTAAGCCTACCCTAAGCCTGGCCATTGAGGGGTTATTGATGTAGCTTTCTCTGTGGCCCTTCAATGTTTTGCTGTGAGCGACAGGAAATAAAGACTTATTATTATTATCACAGTCATTCTGTTTGGACATGCTAAGCCCCCCTGACTGCATTCTGCTCTGCTGAATCTTCATCAATGGCTGCTTTTGTGGAGGTGGGAGAGATCTAGCTCATGTGACACTCTATACACAAGCTGCACACATCATCCAGAGGATGAAACACAGAATAAATACACAGGGAAAAGTGAAGGTGGCTGCTGTATAACATATCCCAATAGTCAATAGTTTTGGGTTGGGAACAGAACAGGGTTTCTTATAGCCTATATGGTCGTTGCTGTAAATAATGTTCTCCTAAGGACAGGAATCAGCAAGAGAGAAACTCAGAGAGAGAGAGAGAGAGAGAGAGAGAGAGAGAGAGAGAGAGAGAGAGAGAGAGAGAGAGAGAGAGAGAGAGAGAGAGAGAGAGAGAGAGAGAGAGAGAGAGAGAGAGAGAGATAGAGAGAGAGAGAATCGGAGGGACAGAGAGAAAGAGAGAATCAAGAGGGAGAGAGATATAGTCCCCTTGCTAGCTGTTGAATTATTGTGATATACTGACCGTTTCAAGACTTGTAGAGACAAATACTAGTACTGCTACTACTGTTATTGTGCTATGAGTTATGGGAAAACAGAGTGTTCCCCTTCTGCTCATTTGTACAAAAGCACTTCTGCAAACGATCACATCAACAAAGTATGAGTGTAACTGAGAGCGACTGAGGTAGCTGGAGTCACTCAAACAGAAGTAAAGGAGAGGATATATGAGTTAGGTATACTTTACCACTGTCCAAAATGCATGGTTCCCACTTCACAGTCCTGCTTAGTGTGTACAGTGTAGGGCAGGGCAATTAACCGAAAATAAATCTAAACCGATATTTAGAACCATTAACCAACTTATAACCGAACTAGAAAAAGTGCTCCTCGGAGCACAGGTCTCCGCCAGGTCAGGTAGGTTATTGTGGCCTCCTGGTGGCGCTATAATAGGCCAATGTGAAAAGGGTGCAATTTGTTCTTAGGCTTTTCACTGCAATCGGACACTGCATTCATGATTTGAGGCATTTTGTTCCAAAAATGTGTTTTGCAAAATTAGACCTGCTGGTGGCGCTATAACAGGCCAATGGTAAAAGGGTGGCATTTCTTCCTCGGCCTAATAGAAATGTGCGTGTGAAATTTCACAGAAATCGCAAGCTGCGTTCATGATTTGAGGCATTTTTTTGAAAACGGACCAATCCTGCAAACTTTGGAAGCCAATCTTAGGCAATCAGGATGTAATATGGGAAATCGGATAGATCCGTGTTAATCACATGACTATAGAGATACTGTGTACCGATTTGTGTGATGTTTGGACAAAATCTGTAGGAGTAGTATCAATAAATGTGTTTTGCACAAATCGGACTCCTGGTGGCGCTATAACAGGCCAATCTGAAACATTTGGGCCAGAGGTTCTGACTTGGCATCCAGGGAGTGTGTTTGCACAGTTTCGCAGCGGCCGGGCCAACTGTGCCGGAGATTAGGTGGTAACGGACGGACAGGACACACGGACGGACGGACGGACGGACAGGGGGTAAAACATACTCTCTCGCCATGCCTTTCGGCCTGGCGGAGACAACAATTGAGAAGCTTTTTTTTTTAATATATTTATTTTCTCAATGAATTTACACGAAATAATTTTGATAGATTTTTTTGAATAGACTAAATCGATTAGTCTGATTAGCCACTTACTGTACAGCGGCGCGTTGAGCTTGTAATTTGTAATTCGTTCATTAATCGTAATAGAAATAATCGTGATATTGATTTGAAGCCATATCGCACAGCCCTAGTACAGAGTATGATTTCTGATGAGTAATATGTCACCTGGCGAAACATATGGGTCTAACCAGGTGATCATCACCTGAGGAACTACCCACCAGATTTGAAAAGAAAGAAGGAAAGGATAGCCTGCCCTATACTTTTCACAAACTAGGAGTATAAGAAAGTCTCACTCTTGACCATCACCATTCAAACAGAGACTGTGACCATCTCCACAGCTACAGAACAATAGGCCTACATTATGACAAAAACGTACACATCACAATTTCTTCAATCTAAACGGTTCCTTTGCTTCTTGTATTTACTGCCAGTATGGAGGAGGATTTGCATTTAAGCTAACAAAAAAACACTACATTGTACTCTACAATAGGCTATTGAAATTATTATATTCTTTTACACTCCATCCTGTGAGAATAGTTCTTATACTTCATTATTTTTAAGTGATTATATTATAAAGCACGCGCTGGAATGTTCCATCCCTCTCCTCTGTTACAACTGCTGAATATGTATTTGATTAGAAGTGTATTAGGCTGTAGACTGTGGGGCTGAGCAGCACAGCACAGTCTGTCAGAGGGAACAAGGCTTCTCATTGGCAGCGTGATAGATACACTGCACCATTACCGTTTTAGGTCAGCCGTCGCAAAACACAGACAGCGGAAATGTTATTACTTCAGCATGCAACTCCTCATAAATAAGACCTAAATGGACATTCTCAACCCTGCCGTCTCCCAGTGCTGCTGCCATGCCGGCCCAGCAAGCTGTGCTCAAGAGTCCTTGCTCAATTTTACAATACATTTAAGTACAAAATTGGGGGGGGGGTATCCTTGTAAAGAACATTTGCTATTCTAAATCAAACAAAGAGCTGTGCATTTTAAATCCCTGTTAACACATGTTTAAATGCTGAAACTGATCATTTAGACAACAGGAATGGCCTCCGTGTTGTGCATGGGGACTTACTGTAAGTTCCCCAACAGTATATCTGACATTTAGAAACGCACTTGTCCAGCAGCTGTTGGCTTGGTGTACATTGGCTTGAGCCAATTAAACATTCTACAACTAAATTGTGTTGATAGCAACTGGCGTAGAGTATATGGAGCCACATACAGTGACTCTGTTTCTTAGATCAGCTGTCCTGCAACAGCTGTGTCACTGCCTCGGTTAAACCCAAACACTACCCGCGTCACGCATCGGACCTTGACAGCTGCCGACCGCCGATCGTGGCCCTAAGATCTACACCCCAAGACAGACTCAGGACCAGTTGTTAGGGGTATATGGAAGCCACACTTTGCCCATTGTCGTCAGCACAGATGGACAGTCATTCCATGGCTGCTCGATCACCTGTTGAAGGTTTGTTCCACTCCATGCCTCACCTCCCTCTGACCAAAAGCAGGTGCCCCACAGTCCAGCTGCCTGGGGTTCTGGACACCGTCTGCCTGCCCAGCGCCAATTGTCTAACCGCCTGGCAGCCAGCTCAGTGCCAGGCATCAGGGACAAACAAAAATATAAGCCCATTCTTGGGCCTCTGAAATGACTCTTAATACATTTTGTATATTGAACCAAAATGGGTTCCCCTGCAGGGGCAAGTCTTTGATCATTTACCCTTTTGTCGGTTGATGAGGTCAAATGTATAAGTCACTCTACATAACAGTGTCTACTAATTGCATACATTTTTAATTGCATGCCACACAACATAGTACATGGACAAATAAATAAAAAAAAGTAATGACAATGACAAAATTAACTGTACTATTTCCTCTAAGAAATTAAATGAAATTAAAACAATAAGTAGTATGGTAAAACACAATGTAGACTGATTAACATGCATAAGTCTGTTAACAGGAAATGTTAGCGGGCAGTTATGAGCGGGATAGTGAAATTCCCACCATGCCACTTTCCCAGAGCCAGTGTTGTTATATGACTCTAAGAGTAGCGATACTGTGGCCAGTTATTCTAAAAGCAGGCAGATGGCTGCATAGAGAGGGATCATCAAACACAACAGTGAAGAACCCACTGCCCTTTCGCTCTGTCCACTATACACTAGTGACAAGCAACAGGGATCATAAGATTAGCATAGGTGAACGTAAAAATGTTTCTCTTTCTTTACCCCTGTCCGGAGTGAAAGACCTAGCTAATAGCTAGGCTATTTCTTCAGCATCTTCATGCTATGCTCTGTAATTTACGCACATTTGTCAAAATAATATTGTCAAGTACGTTTTTCTTTTCTTTTGTGGTAGTTCCTATGGGCCAAAGAGGAAGCCCTTTTGGAGGTGTGCTCCACAAAGGCCCTTCAACATGCGATTCCAATTGAAGGTTGATGTGGGGTTCATGAGGTGTTTTTTTGTAAGAAATAGTCCCCATTGTTGAAGCCAATTACAGGCAAATCCTACTATCCTATCCTATCCTACAATAAAATGACAACTTCTGTCTGTGTGTCCTCATCCATTTTTCTCCTCGGCTGACCAATCGATCTGAACTTGCACACGGGCATTGATCATTGGCACATGAAGAGAGTGACGAAGCCAATTGGTTCACTTTCCCCAAATTTAAGCTGTGGGACCCAAATTTGGGATGATTGGTTCATGATTTTTGCCATGTTTTGTAAAATGGGCCACTCCTGCATTTTCTTGAAGCCAGTCATAGCCAATCAGAATGGGATATGAAAAATCTGAACGATACAGTACATGTTTATAACATGATTTCAGAGATGATGTGTACCTATTTGTGTGAAAGTTTGCCAAAATCTGTAGGAGTAGTAGCAAAAACTGTGTTTTGAAGAAAATACTAAATTGTAAAGATGCTCCTTAGCTTGATATATACTTCATCATATGACGTAATGAGTTGCGAGCTTGTAGATCTACTAGTTTTGATGACAGTATGAGTACAGAAAACAAGCTGGCAGTAGATCAAGCACTGAAACACGCTGTGACTCAAATGAATCATTTTTTAGGTGGACTGCGTCATGAATATTATCTTACCAGCAGATGAAGGACACTCAGTAGAGCCACCATGTAATGTAGTGTCCTCAAGTTACAAATCTTGCCATCTTGATTTATAATTGCACATTGCATGTGGTTATTTTTAAAGTATCTCACGTATCTAGCTGCAGTAACTCAAGTATTTCTCAAGTAGGCTAATTGCTGTGAATGTGTAGGCTTGTATTTGATGAGATGATGGGCTAACATTATTGAACACATTATCCTCCAACATGGGTGGCACATATGCACTTAATATTGGCAACAACAATTAACTACAATTTATTTTCTAAACATCACATGACAATAAGGTTGGCCTATTATGTGATGTAATGCCCCAGTCAGATACCAAGTCATGTTAAACATTTGAGTTAGATTTTTTTGTTCGATGCCATGCATCATGCCTTTCGGCAAAAGTATGAATGAAAAGGTAACCTATGCACAATTTGTTAGCTTTTGACAATCATCAGATCAAAATTATATGACTTAATCGCAATTATTTGTTTCTATTCCTCTGTATAAAACAGCTGGATTAAATTGATAGAAATGTCACAATTCCATCATTATTTGCCATTGTCATGTCATTGTCCACACTATTTTAAACACATCTGGTGTTTCTATTTTTTGAGCATCCAAAATATTGAAACATTTTCATACATTTTCCAATTTCATTTCTTTGTATATTTCAGTAATAAGTTGTGTAAGTTATTTGTCATATCTGTTCTGTGCAATCTTTCTTTACAAAACCTAAAGGAAAACAGAAATCTTTTTTTAATATACATTCATGTTCCAGTGTTTAATGTCAAAAACACAATTATTAATGACAATAATTTGGATGACAATTAGTCAATTAAAATGTCATGACCGTTACAGCCCTGCACACAATCCAAGATGCTGGCATAACTTACAAATGATAACAACATCAACAAGGCAGCAAACAAAGCAGCTTCATTATAAAACCAACTGTCACTCTAAACATGTTTCAGGGCATGTGACTGAGCATGCCAGGATGGCGTACACCCACACCCACACCCATACCATACTGTAGGTATGCGGCTGTTAGCACCCGCATGCTAGTACGCAGTGTTTCTGTAAACAGAGAGTCTGTATGTTCAGGCAACATCAGCTACTATAGTCACCAGGTGTATAAGCCTACAGCTAATGACAATAAATAATGGTATTTTGAATGTCATCTACCTCAAAACCTTCATATGATACACATAATCAGCTGCATAAACAAGAGGAAACCATTTTACAGAACAAGCCAGATGAGAAATATCATCCATTGTTGTTGGTGTCTCTTTGGTGTCTCTTTCTGTTTAACATTAACAGCGCACGTCCCGCATGACTGTGTTGATTTGAAGTCAAGATGTATTAATGCTTTTGCCAAACATGGTTTCTTGCGGCTGCCAATGAGAGTGAACGATATACCCAATTAACCGATAAAGAAAGACCTCAGAAAAAAGTAAAAAGGACAGAAGAGATGAAAGTCCAATCTTGTGTAAAAGAAATATCTGGCTCCTGGTGGAGAGGACCATATTGACTGGTAGGACATACGGTATATATACCCAGCAGGCAACTATTTTACGCCAGTATTTCTGCTGCTATTTATTTTTTTCCCCAATTCTTTTTTCCTGCCTCATCCCTCTGCTATTTTTTACTACGCACCTTTTATATATATTTCACACTGCCACCTTATTATCTGATCTGTTCTTCCGTTTCTCTTTCCACCTTTCTTGAAACTGCAGTGATGGAGCTTGCACTAGAAAGAATTTCACCCACAAGTAACTTCACACCTCTAAACCTGTGATGTGACAATAAAGTTGAGCTGAGAAGCTTAGAACTAATGGGACAACTTGCTTGTCTCTGTAGCATTCCAGAAGACCTCGTCCAAATAGGTGGGAGTCCTGCATTCCCTTGCTTGTGGACATTTCTATGGTCTACCGTCTGACCCATGGCAGTTTGCCAGATTCTGGTGGGTTACCTTGGCAACAGGGAAGGAGCCTGCTATATAAACTTAAGTTGAGTGGGACACGGCACGTAAAATGCACTCATGACATTTGTCACTCTCCACTGTGTGCCGTCTAATTAAAAGAAAGCCAAAATATTCCTTCATCAGTGGTCTTGCGGCTACCATTGTAAAACCACTTTTGAATGTTACATTTATGATATTGAAATCTATGCAATAGTAATTATACTGAGAAGTTAAAAAGACAAGATAATACAGGAACCTGATGCCATAGAAGCTGTGTGTTTACATATCAATAGAGAATTCGTAGGACTCTTTCCACTACAAACTTGTTGCTCAACGGCTCCAACGGGCAACAACACCAACAAAAGCCTTTGCTTATTGCTGAAACCTGAATAGACCCACACCAGCTCTTATTAACAGAACACCAGTGCTTAAAGTAATCTATATCTAGTGACAGGCCAATACGACACAATTCTTTGAACTGAGACAATTGTAGACACATAAAAGGTAGATATATTTATTCAGCCACAGTGTGTGTACAGGTGCATGTTTGACATGCAAGAAACCTGAAAGTGAAACAAACAACAAGTACAATGAAAGAGAGAGGTCTGTCAAATGATTCAAACACTGCTGAGATGAAAGTTCCTTTTTAGACACTGGATTTGTTTTGGTCTATACTCTATAATACCACATGATTTACATTTTCTACTTATTACTGTAGTTATTACTAGAGGGAACTTTGAGATCATGTGAAAAAAATTGTTTTTCACAACACTTAATTCTATAAACTCTATGAACCCTGAGTGAAAACTCCTTTGATCTCATAGGGTTTCACACTGTCAAGCAGCCAGCGTTGTGAGAAATCAACAGGTGACCCTCCTGTAGAGCTGGACAAACAATTTACTCTGGCCAAGGCAACAAACCATGTAGGCTCAAATAGAGCATAATGCCCAGTAGCTCCTGAAGCCTTCAATTATATGTGAAGTGTTAATAATTCCTTCAAAGGGGAAAAGAAAATGGCAACAGTAACACAAATGGAATTCTGTCCACTCTGAATCAGTGGCATGGCATGTGACATATCAGCCAGACAGAAAACTGCCTGTGTCTAGAAATAGGCTGAAGGTATGCTGCGTGAGATGCAACCGCCTAAATATATACACACACACAAACAAACAAAGGCACGCGCAAACACACGCGTGTGCGCACACACACACGCATTGTCAGACCATCAATGTCTTCTTTTGAGAAATGCACATGAAATATCCTCCAGCCCACCACCCTCATCACAGCACCTTGTCTCCACATGCCCAAATAGAACTGCCCTCAGAAGTTATGTTGATTCCATTCAATTACAATGCAGGGCAGCATTCCTTCTGAATGACCTCACATCTAGGTAATCAAAACCATGCCAGAGAGGATGAGACGGAAGTAGAGAGGGAGTAATATGCATGTGAAGGAAGGAAGGAAGGAAGGAAATCAAGAAAGAAAGAAACAAGAAAGAAGTCAGTCTTTGGCATATAGGATCTTACAGTGGTCTATATTGGCGCTTAGCTAAACTACCAGGCTATCCGGATAATTCTATCATGTTATATCTTTTATGTGCTTACCACCAGCTTCATATTAGCAAATATGATTGTGAACACATACACCATGCATAATAATCAATGGTGGTTGCATATATTATAGGCCATCACGACTCCGCTTTTGAGCTTGAAGGTACCTGGTTCAATCCTCGGTTCCTCCTAACTTTGTTTCTGGTTTCTTCTTTCTGCAAGACACCGAACCTCTGCTGCTCATGAACAAGTTGGTGCCTTGCATGGTGGCCTCTGCCATAGGTGTTTGAATGGGTCAAAATGCACATTGTAGTGCTTTGGACTGCAAGACTTCCATCCAGACGACCAATTTGGAAGAACTGCTTGGCCAGCCTTCACAAATGGGGCAGTAGCCCAAGCCCACTGTGTGTTTGTGGAGAGGAGCAAACTATGGAGCACATCATAGAAGTTTTTCCTCTCCAAAGACTGAAAGGAGGAATAGTCACCCTCCATACATTAGACCAGGAGGAAACTGCTTGGCTTAAGGACTTTGCATTTGCTAAATAAAGTGCTTTGGATGAAGGCGCGATAGAAATAAAGGCTGTTTACATCTCAGTCAGACAATCTCAACTAATTTAATCTCATATCATGCCTTGGTTACTCAGAGTAACTTCACTGTTATTTTCTAGTAACATAATTTTTGGGACAACATGGAATGATACCTGCCTGGCCTCAGTAGCATCCCACACGGCCAAACTGACTCATGTTTTCCCCATCTTGGCACACAGACATCATTCCAAATGACTGTGTTCTACAACTTTTGTCTGATGACTCAATGTTATGTCACCCCTATGACATTTCAGCTTGACTCAACTGCATGGCATTAAATGTCACCAACATTTCCCAGGAAACCTGCCATTCTGTTGGTGACATCATCCTTTATCCTTCAGATTCCCCAAAATACCTATGTCAGCATTACGTGAGCGGATAATTCTCATCACCACTCTAATCTTCATTCAACACACACACACACACACACACACACACACACACACACGGGAAAAAAACAATAACTGGGAGTAGATATATAGAAAATGCATCCGTTTCTATACATGTGGACTCAGACTGCATGATAAAAAGTGCCCTCCTCTGAGTGCAGATCTCCAGCAGGCCGGGTTGGCTACCCAGGACTGTGTCAGTCATGGGTCAAGAGAAAGCTGTGGGGGGGAAAGAGTTTGTACAACAGACGGGGCAACTGTTCGCATTCGTGGCGCCCCCTATATGCAGAAGTTTTGGAGGTGCGCTCTATATGAGGCGATTCCAATTTGGGTACGACTGGATGTTGGGTGCATGAGATGACACTTTTGTAAGAAATAGGACCTGGCCTATGTGAAGGCAATTGCAGGTATAGAGTATCACCCTGTTTGACAGTCATTGTCACATGACTCACAAGACAACTTGGGCCTAATTTGGTGGGGGAGCATATTTCGGCAACATTCAGTGACATTTGGAGCATTTGTAGCACAGCCTATATGGGTGTAAGTGAAATCGCTTTTCGTTCTGCATTGTTTCGAGGCTCGGACAGGAGCGAAAATATAATCCCCGCTAATCCCCGATAATTAAGCAATTAATACTATGTCATACTATGTGGCATGTATAAAAAATACTAAGCAGGCTCAGTTGGCCTTGATTTAGGATCAAGATGGCAAGAGAAATAGATCTAAGACACTATTAAAGAGGTGGCAGGAGCTTCACTCACAAAGACAGCTCAACTGGCAAGTGTTTCAATAGGAACAGTCTAACTAACTTAATTTCAATCTATGGGTATGACATCAGTAAATAGTATTGGAAATCGTGGCTGAACGTGCACATTCAATGACCATGGAACAGAAGAACAACTCTATCTTAAGCCTGATTTATACTTAGTTGCATGCCGGTGTGGTGCTCAGTAAATAGCACGAACGAGACGCGTTGTGAGCTTGTATATCTGCTACTTACGGCATGCAACATCAGCGTGCAACTAAGTATAAATCAGGCTTTAAGTGACTGAGAATGTCAATGCAGGACGCGATAAGACCGTGTCAGCAACAAACAGTCTGTCGGCAACTACATGGATAGGGATGTTATAGTAGGGTTGCATTGCATAAACCCCTCATTACAAAGACCAATGCACATTTGAGAGTTCAGTGGTGCAAAAGCCATAGGCACTGTTCTACAGAGAAGTGGAAAAAAGTGATATAGACAGATGAGTCATCCTTCATCATATTCTCCTCGAGTGGGCAAATGCATGTGTGGTGCAAACCAAGAGAATCGTACAGGCCTGAATCCTTGACCCAATGAGGGTGGCTCTGTTATGCTGGCAGGCAGGGGGGGGGTTGATTTGCACTTGTCACTGCAAATCAATACAAAGTTTCTGAGTGATCATCTGTATCGCATGATTAAACACTTCTATCCTGATGGGAGTGGTCTCTTCCAGGATAACAATGCCCCCATCCACAGGGCACGAGGGGTTACTGAATGGTTTGATGAGTGTGGAAATGAATGAATCATATGGCCTTCGCAGTCACCAGATCTCAGCCCAATTCAACACCTATGAGAGGTTTTGGACTGGTGTGATCGCCTCAGTCTCTCCACCACCATCCTCAATTTAACACCAAATGAGTGGATTTATTTTGTTAAAGTGGTGTTCCACCGCTCCAGAACAATTCCAGAGACTATGCCAAAGTGCCTTGAGGATGTTCTGGTGGTCAAAAACCTTACCAAGACACCCTTCTGTGTCTACTTAAAAATGTCTATTTTGTACTCATAAAAGGTTGAACCACATTTTTATGAAAATAACAGAATGGATGTAATGGTCAAAATGAGCATACAATTGCCAGTTACTATTATTGGATGATTTGAGTAAAATGACAAAGATTTCTATCAAAAGGCAAAGACTGAAACAATATTGAAAACGCTGCCAAGATTAACACTGACAAAATACATGGTTCCAAGGTATCAGGAAGCAGATTGTGTTTTCCCATACAAATAGAGGCGGTCCTGTGTGCAGGAGTGGAGATTTCCTTTGCAAAAGGCCCAGATTCCGAATGGTCCACGAGCAATAACCCACCCAGCATGACTCAGACAGCCCCCCAACACACCCCATCATTCAACACAGTTCTGTGAGGGGAAATCCTTGACTCAAAAACCAGCTGTTAGTCTTTCCCCCTGACAGCTGACTTCTAGAAACTTCTGCAAAGGATATAGGTGCTTTTCTGCTGTCAACATCTCAATTTTACTCACGTTAATATCCCCAGACAACAAGCAATTGTGAGAAAGGCAGGGTCTGTCTCCTAGGAAATTTAAGTGTGGCCCAAATGGTATATTAGGTAAAAACAGATGTCCAAGAACAATCTCAACTGAACCCATATCCCAAATTCATTTTGCTAATTTGTCAGCACACGTTGACACATTGGTTGTTTCCCACAATATATATTCTATGCACTTCGGCCTGGTGTGTGCACAGCTCAGCCTGAATGGTCTGCTGGGTTCTTCCTCATCATGACAGAAATCTATGCTAGTGCAAACTGATCCCATTAACAGTTAATGGACACACACACACACACACACACACACACACACACACACACACACACACACACACACACACACACACACACACACACACACACACACACACACACACACACACACACACACACACACACACACACACACACACACACACACACACACACACACACACACACACACACACACACACACACACACCTCTCTGTGGAACATGTGCCTGCAGTCTAGTCCAGTGGTTCTCAACCTTTTCAGGCCGTGACTCCCCAAAATAATCATATTTGAACTGAATAAAATTGTGAAAATTGTGAAATTATTGTGATAATAGCAGATCTACAAGCTCACAAGCTTGTAGATCGGCTATTTTCAAAAGTTTTGCCTCTTTCTTATATTATTGACAATTTGACCAATGTTTGACCAGTTTTTATAGTATAGTTTGTTGATTACTTGTGATGCTCTAATGGTAATTTTTTAGGTATTAAAAAGCTCTTAAAAGTCCTTAAATTGTCACTTCACTGTCATCTGGGGACCCCCCCCAAATCCCAACCCACAGGTGGAGAACCACTGGTCTAGTCTAGTGGAATTAAGAGTCAGCATCAATTTCATATCCTTAACCAAATCCTTTCTTTCACATCCTATATTTAATCTGACTATAACTTCAGGTAAAAAAAAAACCTAAAAGGCATTCAGCTAAACGCGACATGTAGCTTAATATTGGTTTGTCAGCCAGCTGTCGTGTTGCAGCACATATTCAGGTACAGAAGGAACTGATACCATAATGGTGATTTACATGATGGGCACACAACTGTTGATCACATGCTGTGGATTGTGTGCTGCTGTAATTAGCAGCAGTGATTTAGGCTTAACAGTTCATTGCTAAATTCCACTAATTTATCAAGTGAACAGAATAGAACTATAAAGTTGAGAAGCTGACTCTCCTTTATCCCAGACTGGTCTTATAGCTTAAGGTGGCTCCTCAAGAAAACATGAACATCTTAAATCAGCTTAATATTCAGCCAAACTGAATGTTAAACGCTATTTACTTAATGAGTGTGTTTAATGTAACGGGCCTTAAAGTACATTTACTCAAGTACTGTACTTAAGTACAATTTTGAGGTACTTTTACTTTACTGAAGTATTTCCAGTTTCCAGTACTTTTACTTCTACTCCACTACATCTCAAATGTTGTACTTTTTACTCCACTACAATTATTTGAAAACTTGAGTTACTAGTTACTTTGTAGATTTTGATTATTATTACAAAACATACATTAACCAATTCAGCCCTGTATACATTTCGGCCATTTGAAAATAGCCAATCATGCTCACAATGCCATGCATTGTGAGCATGTAGACCAGCTATTTTCAAAAGATTTTTATACATTTGAAAACTTGTGAAATGGGACATTCTGCATAATGAGTACTTTCTACTTTTGGTACTTCAAGTACATTTTGATACCAATACTTTTGTACTTTAACTCAAGCAAAATTTTTGAACACATGCCTTTTAACTTGTAACAGAATGTTTCTGCATTGCAGCATTGATACTTCTACTTAAGTAAAATATCTGAGTACTTCTTCCACCACTGCCCATTATTACCCACGGTATCCGCATAGTAACTGGGTTCCCAATGCCTGGCCTGATCTCTCTTGTTCCATGTTCTCAGCTCAAAACAGGACAGGAGAATAAACCAGGACAAAGCTATTCTAAGGGGAGGTAGACAAACTGACCTGGATGAACTGGATAGTTAGGGCTGATTTCCCCACGCCGCCACCACCGACCACCACCAGCCGATACTTCTCCTGCACCGAGCCGTCCTTCCAGCCAGCCATCGGGGACACTTCTAGTGCTCTGATCGCCGCTGCCCTAAACAACCACAGTGAGCCGAGGCAGAAACACCCACTTTTCAGCTAAAACTGAAAGGCCTTGCAGTTTAAAAAAAAAGGAAAAAAAAGAATCAAGAGACCAAAAAAGCAGAGACCTAAATAGGCTCCAAATCAAGATTTTTTTTTTTTTAGATGATCGGCAATAAATAATCCGTTGTGGGAAACGGACGATCGGATGGGGATTGTGACGGGGTTGCGTTTACGTTACGGGCTCCCGTCCATACATGCATACATACGCCCTCTTATTTCAATCGTGTCTGGTCTACTCTTCTCGTCTCGACGCTGCCGATGCGAGATATACGAGTCCGATTGGAGTAAATGAACTGCTCGAGTGAAGATGTCTGTCGCTAGGGGGCGCTTCTACACCCCCACAGAGTCCAGAGTCTGCAATTACACTTGCACTTTAATTCCAAATCATATAGGGGAGAATGGGGTATGGTGAGGGTGAGCCACTTTTTCTTGATTGATTGATTGATTGATTGATTAAATACTTTATTAACAGTTTGCCAAAAAAAGCACAGAAAGTACAGTTCAATACAAAAGGATGCTAAAAGGATTAAACCCAAGAAATCACTATGGCTTGTTTCCATTGGGGTCTTGTGTATTCAATTGATAGAAACATTTAATGACACACAATAATATACAATACTATGCAAAAACATCATAAACGAGTTGTAATCAAGAAGTACAATATATACAGTAAACAGTTCGGGGGGGCTTTCTGGTGATAGGCTTGGCCTTTTTACAGGGGCCGCCAGTTCCGAATTGCAGCCACCTGTAAGTGCTCTTTTAGAGCGGTTTTGAATGATGGTTTTGAAGCATGGTGGTTACCAGAGAGTGCAAGTGTGCAACCATAGACCCCCCACCCCCCCTCAAAATACATAATGCAGGCCTAGTGGACAAATTATTGAGCACTGAAAAAAGTGTTCCTTTTCGGCACAACTTAAAGTTGCTCTTGAAAAAAGAAGAAAAAGAAGCTGGTTTCCATCCTATAACATTAATAGAATAAGATTTTGTACCACACTATTAAAAGGCCATGTGGCGTAGCTATAATCATGAAATCAATATTTTGTCACACATGTAAAAAATATGGTTCACTACATATTATCCAAACCATCACATGCTGCTGTTAGAAGCTACTGCATTCATGCATACGTTGGTCATCATTAATGAAGACTGTGGTTTGTTTGGATGCATGCATCATGTAGATGTCGTCACGTGATGTGGGGGGAAATAAATGGATGAATTGGCTTTTTATCATTGCAAAACTGATATGTTAACTTAACATGATAGATTGACATTCATTGTTTGACATTGTTCATATTACACAAGACAGTAAAAAAAAAAAGTTTAAATTTCTAAATGATGGTTTTATGCATGTAGGTTTGCAGCATTAGCCCACAGTAGGGGTTACAGCGTCCTCTGGTGTCAAAATAAAATACTAAAAAGAGATGGGCGTTTGAGGTGTAAACTGTGGTTTATTCAGGTTTAGGGCCAAAGATTGGTAAGTAAAAATAAAGTTTACAAAAATTGTGTCTGGTTATGTGGCTAAAATGTGAATAAAATACAACATGTTTACTTGTTTATCCTAACCATTAACTTGAGGAAAAAAGAGACACTTATTTGTCTGGAATATGCATAGTAGAAGAACCACCATATTTGTATGGATTCAAGTAGTTTGATATTTCACATCTAAATAAATGCAATATTTCATATGCTAGACTTTAGGGTCTTGCACCCAAAACGAATTGGTATTATACAGTGTAAAGCTATGCTATCTATACCTGGTGGCAAAGCTCAGCAATGTTTGTAATCAAGTGTACTACTAACACAACAGGAACAGACAACGTAATATGGTGGGAAGACACCTGTGCTGCTTTTAAACATGTATACAGGAAGTGCGTATGCTGCTACTATTTTCTGACCTCAAAGCCCCAAAGTCAAAGCCACATTCAGTCACAACAAAGTTCCTGGAGTGACAGCTCTTGCACATATATTGTCAGTGTGTAACTGGTGCTGTGAAACTTTAATCCAGCATATTCCCTTTATTTGATTAGAAAAGATTAGAAAACATGGGTCTGTGTGAACACTAATCCATACTGATGTGGGATTACCCACACATATGGGGGTAACATTTACAGATAAGAATGAACTACAAAGGTATCTCATATTTATGGGTGCAAATGTAAATTAACATGATTACACCAGATTTTCTCTCACGCCCATGTTATATAACTGTTTTAGGAAGACCCAAATTACTCCAACTGCAGCATAGCATCAGGTATTCAAGGTATTTCAGCCTGAATCACAATCCACAGTGTAAATGTATCAATTTGTCATTCCCAGAGTGTAGATAAATTAACACTCAATATTTACAGTGCACAGCTATGGAGCTGAAGCCTGCAAGAGCCAGACAAGAACCTGACACTCTGGATGAATGAGAGAAATGTGTTAATCTGCTATTTTATGAAGAAAGACCTCAATGTTTTTACCATATGATATGGATATTCTATTTCTAACTAAACAGTTCTTAGACTAGAGTAGGTTATCAGACAGACAGTAAAGGGGAAGCTGTCTGGTTTCAAATTACAGTACTCTAAATTGACTTTTTTTTATGGATAGGTCATGCTACTTTTTCATTGATTTACCAAGTAAATCAACTCTAATCAACTAATTAATATAACATAACATTGATCAGCCTCATGCATGCAACTGTCTAGAAATTATGTTGCACATCAACAAGGAACTAGTTCACAGCTGTATTTTCATCCAAGATTGCACCATATCCTGTTGGGGAAAAACTCACTTGAGTTTCACTTTATTTCCAATGCTGGTCACAATTCAACTAAGCCAATGTTCACATAATCTAAATTGAAATAAATAATAAAACAAAAAAAATCTTTATTTAAAATAAGACTTATTGGCTGACAAAATGCAAGAATACAATGGAATGTGTGTTACAGTCCAAATGACACCGACATTATGACTAAATGAAATAATTGGAAATTATTTTTTAAATGTTTATTGAAAATCAAAGATATGACAGGTCAGAAACATTACTTGGAGGACTATAATAAAGGTTTTTTACACATAATAGTGATGGAAAATGGCAAAACTGTGTAGAAGAGATTGACTGTATACTAGAGCTCTTATTTGACTGATCAGCGGCAGTAAAGATGGACAATATACAGTGAGAGAAAAGACAGATTACTCTTAGAAAGTGAGAGGGATCAGCTTGTTTGACAGATAGAGATGCTTTTAGACAGCTGTCTTTTTCTGGGAAAGGTTGATCTTGTCACCCAGACTCAAGGCCATACCCTTTAAATGAAGAAGGGAGAAATTGTTGGATTAGATTCTAAAAAAAAACTTAAAAACTCATTTAAAACATTCAATCAAAAAGTAACCATTCATTAGACAAAAACAGCCGATCTACAAGCTCACAACGCATTTTTTGGCGAAGAGATTTGTCGTAGAGGGGAAACAATTGTCCAACTACAGAGCAAATTCAGGTCCGTTTTACTAAGTCTTGAGGGTTTCAGTGGTTAATGAAATTTGTTCAATCTGCACGACTGACAGTAGGTTAATGTTCTCCTGTGATCAACATATTGACATCGTTGTTCAAATTAATTTCACCTTCCCTTTTCTTCACAGACACATGCCAGAGGGCTTTAGAGGGCAATAATGGTATAGCTGCTGAGACTCACCTGGCTTTTGGCTCTGATGCGAATGTGTCCATTAACAGGTGCATCAGGCCCCAGGTGGATGGGCTTCTCAATGCTGACATTAGCCAGGGCATCTTCTCCAAAGATGGAGCGTGCATAAAGGTTGGCCGCCATGAAGCCACAGAAGCCAGACAGTGCCTAGTTTATGTGAACAACAGAGGATATTAGAATATTGTCAAGCCACACAAATACTTGCCAATATGAATACAATTGATGTCTCAATGGCCTTGCTGTCTTCATCAGGATATTCCATGCAATGCAGTCATACTGACCTTCTCAGGAGTCAGGCACTTCATGTTAGTTGAACCGAGGATGTGGCGGAGGTACTCATTCAGGTCAGTGATGTTGGTGTTCACCGTCACCTACAGTAAAACAACAATGTTTTTTGTTTTAAAAAATATATATTTTAAAATACTTTTATTTACATCATGACTACATTTTAAAAGTAGTCATGTTTCCTTGAACATCTTAAAATCAAAGCTTGGCTGAATTCAAATAATCAATTGTGTAGTGCACAACAAATAAACAGAAACAAAAAATAAGGAACTTGATTAAACCACAAAGTACCAAATCTGCTCAACCAATCTGGCCAAATAAAGACCCAGCATACCTTGTTCTCCCACTCAAATTCGGCCCACATCTGTCTGAACTCAGCATCAGTACACGAGGCAGGCTGGATGTAGTCCATAATGTCAATGTGGATGTCACTCAGGACAACACAGTTCCTATCACTTGCTGCTCCCGACACGTCATAGACTACAAAAATACATATGGTCAACATGCGAGTGACAAAATAACATTTGGTTCATGACTCAGATGAAAATAAGTGTGGTATTATTTTGTACAATGAATGAAAAAAAAGCTTCAAATATGACCTCTTACCAATGTTGCCAAATATAATGCCATTCTCTGTGGATGCCACCTTTACGTTAGCCTTAATGTTAGCAAAATCATGAGGAGCTAGAGTCAGCGGAGAAGGCTTCTCAACCAACTTTAGGTCACCTGTGAATTGAAAGGTAACAGTTATATATACAGTATATACAGTACTTGGTCCTTCGTGGCAAGAGTGAACACATGTAGAAAGAATGAAAGACAAAACTAGCAAACATTTTTTTCCAAGGAGATAAAACTCAACTCACCCAAAGTAGCAAGCTCCAATGTACAGTTCTGAAGAGTATCATTGGTTTGGTTGACCACCAGGACATCCAGTACTATGTCATACTGGTTGACATGAACATAGGCCTCAGCATAGACTGGGTCAGAGAAGCCCGTCAGCTGGGTCACCTGTAGAAGGAGGTCAAATTAATTCAAATATACTATATATGCTGATTTATAAGACACAAATGTTCCATTTGTATTTTATGGTCTTGTACTACTGACATATGCAACATGTCATCCATTTATGCTGCCCTAAAAAGCCAAAGTGCCGTAATTACGATTTTGGACACACCGACTTATTTGTGTATCCCAAAGGTCAAATTAGCCTTCGTGATTTGGGGGGATAAACAATTACCTCAAGAACAGATATACAATTAGTGTAATATCACTTATAAGCTGATATCTAAACCCATTTATCAGTTGTTTTTTCCGTAGTTACTGCACTTTGGCTTTGTAGGGCAGTATGGTTGCTGACCATTAACAACTTCAGTGCCTTTTGCTGGTGATTTAAATAAGAATTAGCATTCTATAGTCAGAAATAAAATATTGCAAATTAGAAGCAGGAATACTAAGCCATTTGCAGGCATGAATGGCCAGGATTCCAACATGAAGAGTCAACCACACACACTAATGTACATTGTAAATTATCATGTCAGTAAAGTAGGGCTGTACCTTGTTGAGTTTGGAGGCCAAAGGATCAGCAGCCTCCTTCCTTGATGTGGTGCCCATGGCAGCTAACAGACTGAGCTGAAACTGGTCCTCCTTAGAAGATATTTCAGACTTAGCTGTCAGCTGCATGAAGGAGATGGGGTCGTCGGCCTGAACTGTTACATTGCGCTTCTCAGACTCTTTCTATTGGTGCAAGGAAGACAAAAATAAGGTTGATTAACAACACGCAGCATTTCATGTGATTATCCCCTGTGCTATAAACCATAAGAATCAATCTTAAATGGCAATAAAACGGCAACATGAGGTGAAAATATGATGAATGAATAAACATCAAGGTGCAGGGACAGAAATACTGTTCCTTATTAATAGAGCTGAAAATATCTCCTAGATCAAATAAACATGACATAAATGTTCACTGCCATAGCATTGTCCTTCTCATCCTTGAGCTCTACAAAAATGTCAAGAAGTTCAGCATTGAGTTCAGCCCTGGGAGTTTAAAGCAGTTACCTTCTGTGACAGCTTCTCTTCCTCCAGTCTGACAGTGAGCATGTGTGACAGAGATTTGCGGCACTCCTTGTTAAAAATGTCATTCATGAGCGGTGAACACTCAGACAGGACCTTGAGACACAGCGAGATGCGGTCCACGTCATCATCTGTGATTGGCTTCTTGGGCAGAGTGGACTTGCCCAGGTGAAGCACTGTGACCATGATCAACATGGATTCTGCAACGAAGCACTGAAATAGAGAGGCCAAGAGCATGGATTAGAGGGATATATTCATACCACTTTGTTGATACAGTAGGTAGCAACTACATCTCCATTACTGAGTGACCAATGATAAAGCAGGCAATTGGTTGCATAATAATAATAAAGCCTTACTGAGAACTTACAATTTAACCATTTAAACCCTATTTTGTTGAACGGATTCCCTCAGGGGTCTATACTAGGCCCTCTCCCTTTTCCCTGTACACCAAATCTCTTCAATGAAAATAGCCAATCTACACACTCACTCACTCACAACACGACACGTTGTGGGCTTGCAGATCTGCTATTTTCATGGAATGTTCGCCCCCAGAATAAGGATGCTAGGGTTCAAGTGGTTAAACATTTAGCAATGAATGCTTCAAGAATTGAATGCTTTAGAAATTAAGTGAGAGCGACTCACATTTTGTTTCTTTTTGTCCTGTACAATAGCAACATAGCGTAAAGCCGCTTTGGTCAGCGTTGTAGCCAGGGAAGCGGCCACATAAAAATCACCATCCATTAGGAAACCTCGGAGTGGGGGTCTGGAACACACAAGGATCAGACACATAGTAACAGCTCTTTTTAAATTTAACATTGCTATTTCTTTATTCAAAGAAATAGCAATATTTTACTTTTCATGTTTTGTCTTACAGTGATGAAAGAAATGTAATCATTTAACAAATTTGTACCTGTCCTCCTCTTTCTTGGAAGGTCGAGAGGAGCTGAGGGCACTCTGTGTCACATATGTCCCCATCTCTGTCACCAGCTTCTGAGCTGGGGCTGCGTTCACCTCCTCTTCTGGTTTCAGCTCTCCAGCCTCTTTCTTTATCTCATTGTCTACTATGGGGATCTGAAGATATCAGACAGACAGGTGTTGCAGATTCACATTCTCCTTGCAATGCTGTGCAAGTAGTGTTACAGTAACTTGATGCCTGATAATTCAACAAGACAATCATACCTCTCCCAATGACTTGCGGACTTCTGTCATCACATTTTGAATATCATCCTTTGTGCAGGAATATTCCCCCAAGATCCACAGTGCTCCTCTGTAGATCCTAACACAAAATAAAGGTCACATGTTACCAAGATCCACAGCTCTGAACGCACAAAATCCACTGTTTTCCAATATTTATTTATTTTAAGTATAACACAAGGCTTTTAGCGAATAACTGTTTGATTGTCAGAATCCACCAATTCACTAAACGGTTTACAAAAGTCACGTACCCCATTATTTCTACCAGGACAAAAGGGAAGAGGGACGTATTATTTGTTTGCTTGTTAGATATGGCCGTCAGTTCTTATGTGACGTGATGTTAGAATTGGATTTAGAATAGAGAAAACAACTCTGTGACCCAGGGGGCCATAGAAGTGATGTCAAGAACAAAAACAATTGACTGCTTCAAAGTAACTAGGATGTCAAACCTAGCGTCTCTCTAAAACTGTTGTGATGTTTTTATAAGTGGGACTATGGATGGAAATTAGCTTCTAGCTAAATCCAGCATGTTTACATGAGATCATGTTCAATTGGTTGAATTCTTGTACATGTATTGAATGTTGATTAACGTATATCTGCATAGTATAACTAGCATCTATCAAACAAATAGGCAACTAGAAGGGATACAAGGAAAGAGTGCTAGAGGGTGAGGTGTTGTCTGAGTTTTCAGACTGTTTAGGTGGAGTTTATTCCAAAGCTTGGGAGCCAGGAGGGAGAAGAGTGTAGGAAAAGTGTGTTGGCCAGGATGATTTAGGGAAGATGATTTAGGGAAGGGACGAACGCACTTCCTGTGTTAGCTGATCTACGGTAAATGAGAGTGAGTGTACATCCACACAACACCAGAAAACTAAACACAGTGGCAGGAGTGCTACCGGTAGAACACCACAACATGTTTATGAGGCCTTACTTGACCGTTTTGATGGCATGGAAAACCTCCAGCATCTTCTCTATGATCAGGGGCCTCAAGTTCTCAAATCTCTGAATCGCCTCCCGCACAAACTCCAGCACATCTGCTGCAGCCGCCTCATTAGTGTCGCTTAGGAACTCCATCAACTGAAACACGCACACGCACACGCACACGCACACGCACACGCACACATCCATACATACATATATAAATACAGGAACAAAGAAAGCACACTGTATGCTTAAACCACATAAACCCTATTCTGGGCATGTCATAATAGCCGAACATTCAGCCAAAATAGGCCAAAAGGCTGCGAAAATAGCCCATCTACATGCTTTGCTCACAACACGTCGCAACGTGTCATCTTGTGCTCTTGTAGATCAGCCATTTTCACTATTTGACATACAGAAATATATAGGGTTTATTTAACCCTACGAAATATAGAGGGTTTAAGTGGCTAAACCAAATATCTGGCTCTCTCACACAGATAACTATCTTGGCGACATCAGGATCCATTGTGTTTGAATAGTAGGCAAGCTCACCACAGGAATGACATTGGCAGCCATGTCAGGGAAGCGCACGCTGCAGGAGTGGAGGGTGCGCACCAACAGTTGCCTGTATTTATCAGTGTCCTCGTGCTCCGTTACATTGTTGGTTTTGATGACCTCCTTCTTCAGCACGATCACCAACTGGAAACCAACAGAGGGGCTTTAGAATTTGACTCCAGGTGTCCATGTTGGCACAGGCAATGACAACATGCACAAACACGACGTACCTCTTCTACGTTACGAGAGGAGACGAGGTCCAGGGCCAACTGCAAGGTCTTCTTTCTCACCTCCAGGTCGGGTGTGCTCAGAACACGCAGGATGTCCATCACTAGGTCCTGAAGTAAGAGGGGAAATATAATATTTTTTTTAATATACAATATAAACAAGACTGAAAATCCAAAAAACAATCAGGTTGTTGAAAATACCTGAAGCACTCGCTCATGAGTAGGATGATCCTTTAGTTCAATGAGACGATCAAGGACAATCAGCTTCACATTGTTGTCACTCTCCTTGATGATCAAATCAATGTAGCACTGGGCAGCAGCCTGGAGCCCAACAAAACAAATTCAATAATTAAACAATACCTGGCTAAAATATATAAAAAACACCAGGCCCTATGTTATCACACAATGTGTGAAAAAGAGTGTTGAAATCAGTTTGGGGGAATTAAGCACTATTTATGGGTCCATCAGATGCTCAACATCAGAGTCAAAGCCTTGGTAGAGTACCTTGATGGCTGTGGGTGCACTGGAGAGGGTGACAAGAGTACCAGCAGCTTCATATTTGACAGCTGGGCTGGATGACTGCAGCAAGTTGTAGATACAGCGGATAAATCGGGCACGCTCAGATGGGTTGGCATGGCACACCTGACGGTGGGGAAGACAGAAATAACAAGGACACAGGTGTCAAACCGGCTGTTCTGGCAGTGTGCGGTTTTGCTATCCAGCTTTAAAGCACCATAGAGGCATCAATACATGTCATTGTCTATTCACAGCTTCAGCCATATATCGTACAACAACAGAAAATCGTTATTTTTAGATTTTGCGTTTGTTTTGATTTTCTCCTAAGTCATTAAACATTACCTGAATAACTGAGTCAATGCTGACTGAAAATAATTGAGTGTTTAAAGGTATATTGGGTAGGATTTGTTGGCTGCGGTTTGCACTACTACCTACTGCCCAAAGGTTGACGCCCAGAAACATCCTCCTGTACCAAGTAAAATAAGAAAATACAGGCAGAAGGAAGGGTACAGATAGATACTGCCACACACTTCTAGTGGGTCATAAGTGATGATTGAGAGGGATTATTTGAGTACGAGTCCTATTATTTTATCAATTACCTTTTAGATTAATCTAATAATCGAGAAGCACGTTGTTTGAAAATACGTTAATAAAATTGATTAGTTTGATTAACTGTTGCAGCCCTATGAATTCCACAGACTATGAAAGTATAGTAGTTCAATCATAGTCAATGGGCTAAACATGCCAGCCCACCGGTATTTAAGCATAATAATAAGGTATCTGACTCACTTTGTAAATCAGCTCCACGATGACTAGCTGGAGAATATCACCAAATGTGTGCACTTGATCGATGCATGTGCTCAGGTAATCCAGAGCTCTATCCTGTAAAATTAAAATGATAGTTACTATGTTTGAATAAATGTTATAACAAAATGATACTGTATGTCTTGTGTAACAAACAGAATGAGAAAAGGAAATATGCTACAAACCTGGTCTGCATGGATCAGCATCATGAAAGCATTTCTTTTACAGCTGGCATCTTTCTCATTGACAAGGAAATCATGGATCAGCTCTGGAGCATCTGGGATGAGATGTTCAAAGTTCCTGGACAAAATAAATGATTAGTTGATGATTAGTTGTTCTCAAACAATAGAGTCAAATGGAAAGGTTGAAGAGAATATGGTATTTTATCAATTCAAGTGAACAGCAATACTATGAACAGTGTGTACTACCTATAGATAGTGTAAATTGCCAGGACAGCATTGCGGCGAACATAGCTGTGTCGGTGTTCCAGGCAGGACCGAATGGCTGGCATGAGAGGCTCCAGTAACTCCGACTCCTTCAACTTGCACAGGAAACGCAGGGTAGAGCCACGAATGAACTCATTGGGGTGCTGCAGGTCCTGAGATGCAAAGGAAGATTATGAACTAAGATTAATCTGTAACTGATGTCGAAAAATAATAAAGACAGCATGCCCGCAGAGTTACCACCTAAAACGGAAACTCATTGAGTGCCATTAACGTGTTTCACGTGTTTTAGCGCTATGGTGCAACGTGCCATTAACGTGTTTCACGTGTTTTTGAAAAAAATAGAAAAAAAGAAAAAAACCAAGATATCATTATCTGAAGATTTGCAGCTCCATCCACTCCTTGTTTAACTTATAACTGAAAAAGGCTGTATCTCGCTTCCTAAGCACTTTTTTTTTACTTTGAAAAAATAAAAAGATAAAAATTGTAATGGCCAGAAATAGATAATAATAATTTGGGCACTCAATGAGTTAAGAAGAGGCCAATACATTTTGGATTGGATGTTGGGAATGTTTTCTGTGAAAATAGCCTAGGTGCTTGTGTAAGGTTCTCGCATATGGCAGGGAAATCAGGACAACCACAAAACAAAAAATGTCAACAAACTCTTCGGGTTTATCAACAACTGCTCAATTTATATCACGTAATCATGTCTTATGGACCTGGAAAATATAAAATAAGGGGGATAATCAAATAAATTATAGTGTGCGTCTCCCTGTTGGGGAAGACATGTCTATTTAATCTTCATCTTAGATTTTCTGCTCTACCAAGACAGTACAGCGTAGAGAGACAGGAAGCCACTGGCAGAGAGAAGGAGCATATGGTCAGTGCATAACTGGCTGCACGACTGCACCACCAGGCACCCCTTCAGGAACCTTACTTACCATCTTACTTAGTTACCATTGCTTTCAAACTACATTACAAAACCTGACTGAGTATGTTTAGTTTGTCAATTTAACTCTACACTCTGTTGCACTGTTGCAGTATATGTACCATGCCTTCACCTGCAGCCTTAATAGATCAGCATTAGTAGATGTACTGTATGGGAGCAAGTTATTATAGAACTTGGTATAACTTAGCCTACCTTTCTGTAGGCATCGCAGACCAGGATCATCTCTTGAAGCAGTTTGCCATCTGGGGTTGTCTTAGGAACAATCTCCCAGAAGATCAACAGCAACTTCTTGATCGTGTGGTCTTGAAGTGGCAAGACGAAGCGAATTATGGTCATCAGCAGTCCAGGCAATTTCTCGCCATTCAGTATCATGATGATCACCTTTTTCAGAGCCTCCGTCTTTGATTTCATCTCTCCCTTTTCTATGGACAAAATAATCATAATTACATATTCATCACTAAAAGAATGCACAGGATAGTTAGAACTACATTTTGTCTACATAATATTGCTAATTTCTAAATCAGTTTTTGACAGCAACATAAATGTTGGGAAAGGGTCAAGCAAACATTGCATCTGGTATACTATAAATTGGTTAAATGTTTGTTGGTGAAAACTTTAGAAAATGAGTTAGTAGCATTAGATACCAATACCAGTATCGGAAAAGCTGCCGATACTGCCTAAAATGCTGGAATCGGTATTGGCGAGTATGCCAGTCTATGCCATTCCGATACCATGTCATTTATCACATGACGAAATTACAGAAATAATTTTAATTGATGCTGCACTACTGTTTTATATTCTTACTGTACAATTTACATTATTATTTTACTAACTTTGAACTATTATTAGTGGATTTTTTATTTATTCCTAGATCAGTGGTTTTCAAACTTTTAAATTTCAAGGTCTCCCCATAACTCTGAATGTACAAATGGAACCAATGGAACCAAATGGACCCATCCATTTGTACACTCTCAGAGTTATGGGGGGAACCCCCTCAAGGCACCCTGACGCCCACTTTGAGAAACACTGTCCAAGACATTTTTTAATTACACACTGGTAATGGATCTGTACTCGGTATCGACCGTTATGCAAGTATCGGAATTGGTATCGGGAAGGAGAAAGTGGAATCGGTACATCTCTAGGGAAAAAGTTGGTGTAATCTCTCAAATGTAGTTTGAATTAGTAGTTGAATGTGTAGTTTCAAGACTCAAAGAGTCCAAAAAGTAAAGTTTATAACCACCGCCCAATTTTCTATATGGGGACTTTGGGGAAATACTTACCCAGATCATTTTTAAGGCTGACTTCAGATGGGGGCTCCGAGTCATTGGGAACGTTGATGAGAGTGTAACAAACATTTTCTGCAGCTGTCATTTTGCCGCAAAAGGTGCCTCTCTGAAGAATCCAAACTAGGGTGATTTCTGAATAATAAATGAGATGTGAAAGCAAAACAAATTAAACACATTAAAAAAAAATACTTTTAGTTGGTGGAGAACACATTAAATATATATTATTTGTACCATAATTAATAACATTTCAATTGTACAGTTGGACTGAAAACAACAACTGCACATGATAAATATGCAGTTAAGAGCATACTTCAGTTTTCTTTTTTGTAGTATACAGCAGCAAAGCAAGACATGTAGTGAATAGTGATACAAAATTATACAGTTATAGTGGCAAATAATCAGTGTGATTTTAAATGGTGGCTATAATCTTCTATAATCCAATTTATTTCATGAGTTCTTAAAGAAGTGTCTCTTCTTCGATATACAGATTCATAACATTGATTTAAGTGTCCAAGTCACAGGAATAACATGACAATTCTTTAACATTCCCATTTGCCACAGGAGTCTCACTGTATGAATGACACTCTACAGACCTGTTGAGAGAGCAATGGCTCCGACTTAAATGCACTGCTTACTAAATGCACTGCTTGCACTGCTTACTAAAGACATTCAACTGGTCTGTGCCCACTGCCAGACCATTTACGTGCACTGGGTAAATAAATACAATAAAATAAAAAACAATAATAACATATAATGCAACATAAAATCCTGTTATTTGTCTATATTATACACAGAATGTAAGTATTTGTACATCAGTGGTGTAAAGTAACTAAGTACATTTACTCAAGTACTGTACTAATGTACAATTTTGAGGTATTTGTTTTACTTTACTGGAGTATTCCCGATGAAATACTTTTACTTCTACTCCATCTCAGAGGCAAATATTGTACTTTTTACTCCACTACAATTATTTGACAACTTTAGTTACTATGAAGATCTGGATTATTACTACAAAACACACATTAACCACTTCAGCCCTATACTGTTTATGATGCCAATACTTGTATACTTTTACTCAAGTAAATTTTGAATACATTTCTCTACATTGCGGTATTGATACTTGTACTCAAGTAAATAAATGGAGTACTTTTTCCACCACTGACTGCTGTACATAAAACAAGGGTCTTTGGGGGGGGGGGGGGGGGGGGGGTACCAGGGGGTCTACAGCAAAATTAGTTAATAAAGCGTCACAGTCATTTTAACCCCTTTATCCATGTTTTATACTTTGCTGCGCTATGAGCTTGTAGATCTTTTTTTTTATCATGAAAATCTGTGCAAATCTTTGAATATATGTTTTTTAAAGTGAACATTTGTAACTCAAATCTTTGCTTCTGTAGGGTCCCTGGAACTAAATAGTTTGAGATGGGGGTCCGCAGCCAAATACATATAATTTTGGGGGTCCTTGACATGAAAACGTTTGAGAACCACTGGTTTAACATAACCTATAACATATATTTAACATAATATAAACAATCATGTGCAACGAAATATTAGGCAGCTCGAGTAGTTTACTTTACAGTGGAGAACAAGACAGAAACTACAAGCTAACGACGTGTAGCGTTTAGCTTTTAGAACAGTACTTCTTGTCAGCAAGCGATCGTAAGCAGGTTTTGCAAAAAAAAAGCAAGTAAGTTCTAATGAAACTAAACGACCTATTGTTTGATCCACAGTGTAAACAAACAACACTGAGCTGTTATGGATGACATGTCGCTAAAGCTAGCATAGTGCATGTTAAGCTAACTAGCTAACTCTGCTGAGGGAAGCAATGAAATGGAGGACAGTGACTTTCTGCTGGACAAAACACACGTTACGCATTAAGTAGTGATTAAACACACATACCTATAATAAGATTATACTCCCAAAGTGTCTTCGGAGGTGTCTGGTCTTGTCTATTTACATGAGTAGGAGCGCTGACATTCTATCCTCTGGGTCTAGGCTGCTGTTCTGTTGGACTTCCTTAGTGACGTGGAGGATCCGTGTTGTGAGCCACATCACTGCTACGGAGCGCCAACAGGGTCAAATGCATGCATGATGGATGGTAACCGTAAGCAGTGGTGGGAAAAGTACTACACTTGTTTACTTAAGTAAAATTATCAATACTGCTATGTCGAAGTACTAAAAGTCCGGAATTCTAAATTTACTTCAGTAAAAGTACAAAAGTATTGGTATCAAAATGTACTTAAGTACCAAAAGTAAAAGGACTCATTATACAGAATGTCCCATTTCAAGCTGTATACAAATCTTTTGAAAATAGCAGATCTACAAGCTCACAATGTGTCGCATCGCAATGCATTGTGGTGTAAGCTTGTAGATCGGCTATTTTCAAATGGCCGAAATGTATATATTCAATTCAATTCAATTCAATTTTATTAAAGTGTCAAATCACAACAAGTTGTCTCAAGACACTTTACATGTAGAGAAGAGACCCGACATCCCACCCTGAGCAAGCAATTTTGCGACAGTGGCAACGAAAAACTCCCTCTTAACTGGAAGAAACGTCAGGCAGACCCTAGGCTCTAGGGTGGCGGCCTTCTGCCTCGACCGTGTAGGGGGAAAGAAGAGAGAGAGAGGGGGAGAGACAGACAGAGGAGAGACAGAAAGAGATACAGTGCAAGTAGTAACAATAACACTAGCAGCAAATATAATAGTGTAAGATAGTATATGATAATATAATATAGTACAGCAATAGTGTGTATGCAGTATATAATGGTATAATAAAAGAATGTTAAGATAATATACAGTATAGTGTAGTGGTATAGTGTAATGTAGTAGAAATCCACGGTCGTGCTCCATGGAGAGGCCCGGTCCGCAGTCACAGTGTTGAGCCGCAGCTGGGGGTCCATGGACCTGCGACGTGGGAAATAAAAGAAACTCCGGGGAGCAGGTCCCCGGTTGTAGAATTAGTGGCAGGCCTTACTAGAGCGTGAATCCGTACAGGGTTGATTACGATTGTACCAATGGGACACAAACCCACACAACCAAAGGGAGGACGAGAAAAGAGAGGACGAGAGGAGAGAGGAAAAGGGGGGGGGGGGGTGGGGAGGGGGGGGGAGAGGATGACTATAGGGTGACTGAGTCTATACACTTTGGCTATAGGCTTTATCATAGAGAAAGGTTTTTAGTCTAGTCTTAAATTTACAGAGTGTGTCTGCTTCACGGACTGAGACTGGGAGAAGGTTCCACAGCTGAGGTGCCTGAAACTTAAATGCTCTACCTCCTGTTCTAATTTTTTGGGGGTTTCTTGGAGCTGTAAGCATTTTTTCATACTGTGGACGCAATGGTGTTCTGGCTGGTTTATAGGGCTCGATGAGTTCTTTGAGATATACTGGTGCCTGTCCATTGAGAGCCTTGTATGTGAGGAGGAGAACTTTAAACTCTATTCTGTATTTAACCGGGAGCCAGTGCAACGAGGCCAATGAAGGAGTGATATGATCTCTTCTTCTGGTTCCTGTCAGTATGCGCGCAGCGGCATTTTGGACTAGCTGCAGGCTTTTTAGGGAATTACTTGGGCAGCCTGATAATAAAATTTGCAATAGTCCAGCCTAGAGGTAACAAATGCGTGGACAAGTTTTTCTGCATCATTTTGGGACAGAATGTGCCTAACTTTTGCAATATTACGCAGGTGAAAAAAGGCATTTCTTGAAATTTGTTTTATGTGGGACTGAAAGGACATATCTTGGTCAAACGTGACTCCCAGATTCTTTACAGTGGCCCTGGAGGTCAAGGTAATACCATCTAGGTTAAAATTCTTATCGGCTAGTTTATCTCTGAGGTGCTTAGGGCCAAGTACAATAACTTCAGTTTTGTCCGAGTTGAGGAGTAGGTAATTACGGGTCATCCAACTCTTGATGTCTATAAGACATGCTTGAAGTTTAGCCAGTTGATCTGTTTCATCTGGCTTCATCGATAGATATAATTGTGTATCATCTGCATAACAGTGGAAATTTATAGAGTGTTTCCTGATTATCTCACCTAAAGGAAGCATATATAGAGTAAATAGTATTGGTCCAAGTACAGAGCCTTGTGGGACTCCGTATTTAACCTTTTCGCGTAATGAGGGTGTGTCGTTAACGTTTACAAATTGAAATCTGTCAGACAGATAGGACTCAAACCAGTTCAATGCAGCACCCTTAATGCCAACCAAATGCTCTAGCCTCTGTAACAAAATATGGTGATCGATAGTATCAAATGCAGCACTGAGGTCCAACAAAACCAGTACAGAGAGAAGGTTGTTATCGGATGCAATCAGGAGGTCATTTGTGACCTTCACCAATGCCGTCTCAGTGCTATGGTGTGCTCTGAATCCTGACTGAAAAGCTTCAAATAGCTTATTGTTATGTAAAAAGTCACATAACTGCTTGGCGACTGCTTTCTCAAGGATTTTAGAGAGAAATGGAAGGTTCGATATAGGTCTATAGTTAGCCAAAATGCCTGAGTCGAGAGTAGGCTTCTTGAGGAGAGGTTTGATGACAGCTACCTTAAAGGACTGTGGTACGTAGCCCGTCACCAGGGACATATTGATCATATTGAGTAGGGATGCACCAACCGGGGTCAGGACCTCTTTAAGTAATTTAGTTGGGACTGGATCCAGGAGACAGGTCGTTGGTTTGGAAGATGTGATCATTAAAGTGAATTCGGAGAGCTCGACCGGAGAGAAACTGTCCAAATATACACTGTGTCGCACAGCCACTTCTGAGGATACCACATCGGAGGGTGGTCCAGCAGGGGCCGAGAGCAGAAGGTTATCAATACTATCTCTGATGGTATTGATTTTACCATTGAAAAAAATCATGAAATCATTGCTGCTAAGGGATATAGGAATACGCGGATTAGTAGAGTCATGACTTTTTGTCAATTTGGCTAGAGTGTCAAAAAGGAACCTATGGTTGTTTTTGTTTTCCTCTATTAAAGATGAATAATAGGTGGCTCTGGCATTGCAGAGAGCCTTCCTATATATTTTAAGGCTATTCTGCCAGGCTATACAGGATTCTTTCTGTTTGGTTGAACGCCATATTCTTTCAAGCTTACGTGAAGTTCGCTTGAGATTTTTAGTTCCAGAGTTATACCATGGGGCTAGCCTCTGTTGCTTTATTACCCTCTTTTATAGGGCTGAAGTGGGTAATTTGAAATAATAATCAAAATCTACAAAGAAACTAGTAACTAACATTCTCAAATCATTGTAGTGGAGTAAAAGTATAATATTTGCCTCTGAGATGTAGTGGAGTAGAAGTAAAAGTATTGAACATTGTAAATTATGTTACTTTCCACCACTGCTGGGCACCTCAATGCGAAATTGTTCAAAAGGAAAATATCGGCTGAAATAATGTAAAATATACATGATTTTAACATGGGAAAATATCGGCTGAAATAATGTAAAATATACATGATTTTAACATGCAAGGTACATCATTATCAGAGCTAAATGTACCCTTCAATTAATTGTTTATGCCATAATGACTGGCATCCACAGGTTTTGTAGCAATTTGTAGCAACTGTTGAAATATTAGGCCTCAAATGTGAAATGTTCAAGCATGTTCAAATCATGTATAGTAGTACTTTACCTTATTTCAGACAAAGCATACATTTTTAAAAATGTTGCAAGAAAAAAATGACCCAATTTAACATTTAGGCGCCCAGAATTCTCAGGTGCCCAATCTTCCAGTTACTGTTGCACTTGCAGGGCTGTGTGTCTGACGTGGTGATGAGCAGCACGGAGACAGTTCCTGGTTCTCTTCCTGGGAGCCTCTCTGAGTCGTGTCACCTGCAGGCTTCTCAGATGACACAACAGTTGTGGAGTTTATAAGAGGGGGCCAGGACGAGGGATAAAGGAGCGTGGTGGAGGTCTTTGTTCCAGGGCCCCGCTGGCTCCTGTCAGTATTAACAGCAAGGATGTGGAGACAGACGTGGTCCTACAAATACCTGACGGTGCACCAAGATAGCAGGTGAGTTGGAAATATTGAGGCCGTGCACAAGAAGGTTCAGAGACGCTCTCTATTTACTGAGGAGGCTCCGGCTCCTTTGGTGCAGGAAAGTGTTGCAGATGTTAGTCTGGGGAATGTTATCTTCTATGAGGTGGTAGCATCAGGGCCGGCCGGTGATGCCAACAACAGGTCAATAGACTGATAAAGGCTGTTAAAGGAGCCAGTCTGGACTCCCTGGAGGCAGTATTGCAGTAAAGGACACTTTCAAAGCTACATGCCATCATGGACAACAGCTCCCACTCTCTGCACACAGAGGAGGAATATCAGCAACCGACTGATCCATCTGGGCTGTTCTAAGGCCCCCTACCTGAGGTTATTTCAGCTGGCGGCCACTCATTGTCCTGCATATAAGAGAGTATAGAAGGCTTTTTGCCAGACCCAAGGGGTCGGGCTTACATGAGGCTTTGTACCTGTTTCGTCCATACATGGGCATGGTCACTTTGTCCTCCGGCCCCAGCCAAAAAAAAGTCTGTCACTTTGTCCTCCGGCCCCAGCCCAAAAAAATCTGTCCCCCAAAAAAGTCTGTCCATACATGGGCATAGAAGGGACACACGTCGTGCGAAGCCCGGCCATTCAAAAGTCTGTCCCCTTTTTGTCACGAACTATTCATGACATCATTATTATGTCACAAGTATGTAATTAAGTAAAGCTGCCAGACCCAGACTTCATTCTGGGTCTGGCAGAACCAGGTCTCCTGGTCTTGTTTAATAAACCCTTTACTTGAACACTATTCTGCTGGTTGTGGCTCTGCATTTGGGTTCAGCACATTCTGCTATCGTGACAGTGATGGTGCCAGTGATCAATTTACCATATTAGGGAGATCAACAGTCATCGGCTTACTTGATTGGCCAACCCAACTCTTCGTGCTTTGTGGATTGGTCAAACTTTGGGTGACATTTGTGCCACTGAACAGGTGTAGTGGTTTTGCTCTGTGAACCTTGAGTTGCCCTGGTGTTTGGAAAGTGCAATGAGTGACTACAGCTTGATCTACGGTGTAAGACATTTTCAGCTTGGCTGTGCATCTGTATGGTTACCTTGCGATCGTGCTGTTGCAGTGGCGGACAAGGTGTACGCTTTCATAGGGTGTCTGAATGAACAAATGTCGGTGTATGTTTTCAACACCAGTGTCTCTACGATGGTTGCCCCCAGTGACAAATGACCTTGAGACTCCCACCGTGCGTGATGCCTTCACAGCGGTTCTCATCGAAGATGTCATCTACGTGTGGGGAGGGGAGCTGTTCGAGGGCTCCTGCAACGTGCTCTATGCATTTGATGTCAACACCCACAGATGGTTTAAACCCAAGGTTTGTGGGACTGCTCCAAAGGCGAGGAGGGGCCACTCAGCCTGTGTCCTGGGGAAGGTCATGTATATCTTTGGAGGAGTGATGACTGACGATGATTATCCTAATAATGACCTCTACAAGCTGGACACCACTACAATGTTCTGGTGTTTAATTAAGGCCACAGGCATTTTACCACCTGCATCCTCAGATCACTCTGCCACCGTCATCGGGACAAAGATGTTTGTATTTGGGGGCGATGGCCTCGACCAGGCGAAGCTCTACAGCGACATCAGAGTGTTTGACACAGAGATCAACTGCTGGCTGAGCTTGCCTTCTTTTCAGACAAATAAGCACAAAGAAAGATGGGGGTCAAGTGTTTATTCGGCCTTTTCCTACAATGGAGAGCTGTACATCAACAGGGGCGTGACCTTCAATAATCTGTGGAGATTCAATCCAGAGACCACCTCCTGGAAGAATGTTGAGCTGAAGGGGAAGCGCCTGTCTAATACGCATGGGATGTGCTGCTGCATGGTGGGAGATCGTATCTTCCTCTTTGGAAGAGGAAGATACGTACAAACAATCGGTCTACCACCAATAATCGGTAACCTTTACATCTTAGACTTGTGTCCTAGCTTGAAGACATTATGCAAGCTAGCAGTTATTGACAACAGTGTGGAGCAGTCAGAGCTCCCACATGACATCAGGTGGGAACTGGCAACCATGACTAACAACAGCAAACAAAAACCAAAGAAAATAAAAATAAACTGACTCGCTGGCGGTAAGGAACATAGGCCTACATATTGAATGGGGGGCACTGGGCAAGAAAAGGTTGAAAACCACTGGTTTAAACTGTTCTGCATTTTGCTGGGGACGCCCTGGAACCCCCTCAAGGACCGCGGGGGGTCCCCAGATCCCACTTTGATTGTGTAGTAAAAATGTGCGGTAGACACGGAGATAGTGTCTATCTGTTAAATGAAACCAACTACTGAGACGAAATTAACACTGTTTGGCACCTTCAATCCAGGGGTCATCTGAAGCTCACTCCCCAAATCTGGGACCATTTGGTCTATCTCTCCCGATAGTTATGCCCCGGGCAGGAATTTGCAAACAGACACCTTTTACTGTAAGGCAAGATCTCTTGCCTTACAGTAAAATTGTAGTGTTTTGCCAATAAGCTCTATGCACAGCAGCCCACGAGACAAGTAAGACGCGCGAACGCTGGAAGCGAACGCAGCTCGAAAATTAAATTGGGCCTCTTCTTACTTCCTTCACAGGTGTTACCAATCATACTAATGAAGGCTTGGTTCCTTTCTGGTGTCAGGGTGCTGATATTGTGTATGTTGGCTCACTGGAAACACTCTGTTACTGTTTTTGCCAGTGGGTCTCAAAGTGTGGTCCAGGGACCCTCATGGCTCCTTGAGGGGGTTCCAAATGGCCCCTTAAAAGGTGTGTAACTCTGAGAGTGTATGGGTCCATTTGGTTCCATTTGTACACTCTCAGAGTTATGGGGGTCCTTAAAACAAGGGAACCAGGGGACCTGGTACTGCAAGACCCCTAGTGGTTGAAATCTGAATGGCCGGAAATCTGAATGGCCGACAGAGCACTACGTCACGCTAAGCTTGGCCAATCAAAAAGAGGGACATGTAAGCACCATATAAGGACAAAAACGTTGAACCGGGAGGAAAAACGTTGACCGGGAGGAAAAGAGGGACCGACAAAGCCTCATGTAGGCCTGACCCCCTGGGTCTGGCAATTAAAAGGTTTGAGAACCACTGTGCTACACGAAATGGAACAGAGCCTTAGTATCATTGGTAAAACCTGTGAAGGAAGTAAGGAAGAGGCCCAATACCCTCGCGGCCCACCAGTGGTCCCCCGACCCACAGGTTAAGAATTAGTGGGATACAGTATGTCTAGCAAGGTTGGTAAAGTTGTGATAGCACCCAAGACGTAAGACAAGCAGGCTGCAGATGTTTTTAATATGCGCGCTGCACACACACACAGTGTGGGTGCCCAGTAGGTGAAGGGCCCGGCTGGTTGCATTCATTGACCCATTAAGACTGGGAGAGAATCCGAGTAATTTTTTTATTTATTTGTCTAATAAAAAAAATAGCAGATATACAAGCTATGAGCTTATAGATCTGCTATTTTTGAAAATTCATTTTTTATAGAAATCTTTGAATATATATTTTTAAAGCGATAATTTTTAACTCAAATCTTTGCTTCTGGGGATTCTACAAATGTCTTCTAAATCCTAACAGTTTTTCTTTTTTTTAAACGTATGTTGCTATATACTGTACTGTATATCAGTGGACCCAAGGGGTCGGGCTTACATGAGGCTTTGTACCTGTTTCGTCCATACATGGGCATGGTCACTTTGTCCTCCGGCCCCAGCCAAAAAAAAGTCTGTCACTTGGTCCTCCGGCCCCAGCCCAAAAAAATTCTGTCCCCCAAAAAAGTCTGTCCATACATGGGCATAGAAGGGACACACGTCGTGCGAAGCCCGGCCATTCAAAAGTCTGTCCCCTTTTCGTTCATGACATGTACACATGTGCACAGTATTAGTATTTCTATCTACGCATTCATATTCTGATACTATGGCCTGTCTTTTTGTGTAGCCTGCCATGTCCCTTTTTGTATAGTGTCTTCCTGTTTTAGTTTAGCGGTGTCCGTGACTATGTGTTGTTTTTAATACGGTGTTGCCTGCGGAAACATCTGCAATTTCCCTCTGGATAAATAACGTTTTTCATCCATCTAAAAATATATACAGCATGTCCATAAAATATAACCACCAAGTTTATTATAAAACATTGTAAAGCTGTTTAGTTTGTAGCATCCCACGAGCATCTGCAGTTAATAAAGGAGGATTGTTTTATATGGAAATTGAATCCCCTCGAAATCAATAAAGGGATTGTTTTTCATCATGTCAGCAGACTTCCTGAGCAATCTCGCAATCCCAGTGGTCTGTGTTTGGCTCACTTGGGGGTTATGTGTGAGGCCTACAGCGGACAACCTGTCAGAGCATTGTTCATCGCCAACAGACAATGTCCTCTTAAAGGGGAATTTTGGACCACGGTTTTCTTACCTTTTCTATGATATTATGATATCCTAGGATCAGATGAATGGTACAGTAGAAAAATGTCATAACTCCATCCCGGGTCCGCCACAGCTAAAAACGCGCGCCAATAGGCCATGCGCTAGATCGCATATTTTTATAGTTTTTTTCCCCCTTTTTTTTTGGTGAGATCTGACATTCATAGTGACATAACACTATGCAATCACGTTGCATCACGTTAATAATTTTTCTACTGTACCATTCATCCTAGGATATCATAACATCATAGAAAAGGTAAGAAGGCCGTTGTCCAATATTCCCCTTTAAGCTTCTTTCATCTTCTCTTGAAAATCTTTCAGTCTGCTTATCTTTAACAGTATTTACTTATGACTCGTCCATACAGGTCCTCCAGGCACTGTCTTTCTAGGTATTATTTGTTAAACATTTTTATGGGATTCATATGGATTTATGTTGGAAAGGACGGTGGAGACGGTAGAGAGGGAATGTTTGTTTTGCATTAACCACTTAAGTCTGATGTATATTTCATAGTATGATCCCGTCGCGCTGCTAAAATAGCCAATCTACAAGCTAAAGTTATTGCGACACATTGTAAGCTTGTAGATCTGCTACTTTCGAAGATTTTTGCCTTTAGTCACTAAGTGACATGCCCAAAATAGGGATGCCAGGTTGAAAGCGGTTACAAGACTAGCATTCCAGTTGTTCAATACTTGATAAGACTACTAAACAATCATGCATTACAAGTTATCTCTTTATTTTAACAGCTACTGTATCATCTGAGGCAAAAACAAAGTGTGAAATCATCACAGTTAAAGATCACAAATTCAGAAAAAGGATGTTTAATATCCAAAATATAATTTAACATTGGACAGTGCCAAACTCAAATGAAGGGAAAGATCATAGACCAGTAAACATCACCTTCTGTTTGAAATAAATATTTAAGTTTAAGTAGAGTAAAAGTTATTCTGACTGGTGATAAGGACTGTGATATTTACAACTTCCAACTCAAAGTTCCATTGGCTCATCAGGCTTCTCTGCTGCAGGCTCCTCTTCAGGCTGGGCCACCTGTTTAACAGGAGGAAATTTACTTTGCTATTATATCATTTTTGCTCTGATATCATCTGATGACTAAGGAAAGACCAGCAGATTTATAATAGAAAATAGTAGAAAATAGTTCCTTGTAGCCTAGCCAACACACTCTAAAATGCAGATGCTTCATAACATCTTTAAGAACGTATATCAAAGGAAACACAGTAAATTGAAACACCAATTTATTTTTTTCATGTTGTATACTTTTATATTATTTACCCTCCTCTGTGGCCTCTCCTCAAGACCATCAAGGAAAGGGGCAACATCATCATCATCATAGATTATGAACTCCGTATCTTTGCCAATAATCCCAATTGACACATTCTGAAAGAAAAGAGTTTAGAAAAGCAGTTCATGAGAACAGTTCAACAAACCAAAATAATGTGGTTAACACCATGAGGTATATAACACCAATGGACTCAACTCACTCCACATTTCAAACAACACATCTGCACATTCAAACTCAAATGATCAAGGAGGGCTTGGGAGTTAATCGAGTATATTTATTTATAATATCACTGAAATGTACGGTAACTGTCAGCTACACATGCAATACTTTATAACAAGAACAAAAGACATAACATTACAGTGGTAACAGTCTGAAAACAGGGCGGTCCCTCGACCTTCGCGCTTAGGCCGGCCGGGGAGTGACGGACAGACTCAAGCCGGGCACCGTTGGATGTGCCCCGGATCTAACAAGCAATTTTGGCCAGCTCTGAGGAGCGCTATGGCCGCCCCTCCAGAGCATGGGAACTTGGGAAGCGATAGCGAACTAATCATCAAAAAGTCCTGCGAAACACCCACATTTTGAAGAAACACCCTTTTTTCCGCCTGTTACCCCAGTCAATAATCACCAAATTCTTACTCACCTTTGTGGTGAGATCTTGCTCAGCAGGCAGGGTTTCTCTTAGAGCACGGAGACCATGTTGCACAAGGTCATTCAGATTACCTTAAAGAGAGACAACAACATTTAAAATTAATACTATTCTGGAGGTAAAACAATGTTTTGATAAAGATCCCCAGCAGGCTCACAAAATAATGACTTGTGACAACTTGAAAATGTTCCACAATCACAGCAGCTCTAATAGATTTGCATTTTTCACACCAACGTCATAATCCTGTTTGGACACAGATTCTGATGTAAGATAACAGTTTATTATCTTCGCCAGGCCGAGAGGATATTATGTTTTGCCCCTGTCCATATGTTTGCGTGTCTGTGGACAGCTAATCTCGAACACCGCTATACTGATCGGTGTGAAACTTTGCATGCACATTCCTAGTAAGCCAAGGCAGAACCTCCTCCCAAATGTTTCAAATCGGCCTCATGCTGCCACTAAAACATGTTGATTCCTTGGATTAGGATGCAACTTTCCATGTAGGCCACGCCCATTTCCAACTAACTTGACTTTTTGCCATTTTGCATATACTTTAAAACACAGATTTTGTCCAGAACTCACAAAAATCTGTACACATTATCTCTTGAGCCATGTGATGAACAAGTACCATTCAGATTTGTCATATTCCATTCTGATTGACTATGATTGGCTTCCAAGGTTTGCGGGAGGGGTCCATTTGATACAAATTGGTAAAAATCATGAATCGACCTACCACAAATTTGGGTCCCACATTGAGAGGCCTATAAACAAAACTAGCTCAACCAAAACTTGAGCTTGTGAGTGCAAATACACTTATAACAAAATGCACATAATTTCTAGCCCATTTGGTTCTACTTTGTGAAAACTTGATAGATGTATATTGGTTCATAAATTCACTGGTGATTGACTGTACATCATCTGTCATTCAGAGACCCAGTACAGATTGCTTTTGTCTAAGCCAACTATTTTATTTTATCTTTATTTTCATGGCGTGACTCTGCAAGAGGCTAGCCGGCTATGGGAGGGTCTGTGTGTGTGTCTGAAGCTAATCTCGCAAACCACTGGACAGATAAATGTTTAAAATAAATGTAAATGTTAAAATGCTTGCATGCACACTGCCAGTAGGCCACAGAAGTACCTTTACTATTTATTTATTTTTCTTCATAATTTATACTTACCTGTTCCTGTATTTTACTCTTATGATGTTGTTACTATGACATTAGAACTCGCCCGGGTGCTTAATCATGAGTGAAGCTCACTGATGCCACTGCTAAGAACTAATGCCCCTTACTTGTCCACATAATAGCTACTTTTTGTTTTCTTGGAAAATTTGGAGCATTTTAGTGGCATTCTGCTTCTTCAAAACAAAATTCGCGAAATTCAACAGAAACAGCCCAACTCTTTATCACCATCCTTGCTTTCAATTCTCACGTAAGGGTGAGAGCCAACCCCAGATTTACTTATTTATTTGGAATGAGCCTCGTGTGCCCGGCGTTTCGCATCGCAGTACAGAGCATGTGTGAGCGGAGCGTGTGTGGTCCAGGAGGATGTAATCCTTGTTCAACGTGCATCTGTTGCCCATACTGTTTCTGCTTGGATATTATTCGGTGGATTGCTGTTTGGATTACCGAAATTCTGAGGGATCTGACATGTAGGGATAATTAATCACCAGGACAAAAGGATCAGTCATGTGGCTGTGGATATCCCTTGACTGTCACAATCCCTCAATGACTAGTGATACATTTGGTGCTTGAGTACAATTGAACTTAGTGACTGAACAGATCAGAGGGTTACAGAACTTGTAGAATTTTTTTTGGGGGGGGGGGGGACCTGAGTGCAAAAGAGTGTGAAAACTATCGAGCACTCAGTAGAATTTCCCCCCGCTCAACTCTGCTCTGTACTGTAATTGATTTTTCATGTCTCTCTGCCATTATCATGCCTTTTTTGGTCTGTTTAGATCCCATAACTGGGAGAGATGGTCACGTCAGTCTTTTAGATCCCATAACCCGGACGGATGGTCACATTGTAATTGACTAGCCCGTCAAGCAACCGTCAAGGTCTCTGCAGTCACAAACTGACACAGACAAACAATGGTGGCTATGCTGTTTCAGGGAAATTCTGCTCAGTATAACTTTAAGTTAAAATGCAATTGCATTTTAAAAACTGAAGAAGAAAAGAAAAAAATACTCATACTCGCCATTGGTGAGTACTCAAAATAAAGTACTTTTACTCAGTCATGAAAAAGCGGTAACGGTGCACCCCCATTTAATAGTATGGTGCATCTAGCCATGCTAGTCTAGCATGTACATTGTTGTCCAAAAAAAAAAGGCAAAATGCTGCTTTGGCAAGCAAAATTCATCCTTCTGAGGAACACGATGTTCTTTTCCCTGGATCGAAAAAGCAATCAGTCACTAAATGAAGTTGTTCCACAAAAAATGACACGATACCTGTGTTCACCGCAATGATTAATTATGCTGACTAAAACAACAGTAAAGCTCTGTGACATGTTTTACCAATATCTTGGACAATAATAGAGTTCTAGGACTTTCAGATATGAGCTATATACTGCACACAGCACTGTACAGTGCACAATGCACACTGTAGAGAGCACTGTAAAGCATGAATTTTTCTGACATTCAAAAGTTCACAGAAACAATGCTGCGATGATGAAGAGTAGAAGGAATACACTAATAGCTCACAGTCAAGGAAAGCTTCCATGTGTCTCTCCAAATAGGTCCGTGCAGACTGGGAGCGTGCACCTATGGACATGGCCTTGCAATCAAAGTAGTTGGCAGAGGGGCAGGTCTGAAAAATGTGTGGACCCATATCCTGAGAAAGCAAGAGGAAATAAATATTTAAAAAAGACTTTAGGTACGTTAAACATATAATTTATTCACATCAGCTTACATCATATCCGGCAATGAGCAGCCCCACACCATAAGGCCTTCTTCCATATCTCTGTGTTGGTATTTGGGTCTCTGGGTCAAATGTCAAGGTGCCAATTCCAATACAGTACATACACAAAGTACCTAAAAACAAACAGTAAGGATGCTGGACAATACGGAACGTAGATGTGAAAGGATACTGCTGCCAATGAGTGAAACCAAGCGTGACACTGGAAGCGGCTGGTCGAATACAAACCTGGAGTCGAGACACTCTTGACGCATGAAGTTGCTCAAAAGAAAAATGGGGCATAAGACATTAGCTTTGATCTTATAATCATTTATTGAAATCTTTAGTACGGTAACATGCCTGGTGTGTATATATTATCTTACCAAAGAAGTCTTGCGTCAGCAGTTAAGCCAGCAATGGAGATACCCACATGGTTATCTACATTCAGAATTTTCTTTTGATGAGCAGCCAACTCTGACTGAGCTCTCTGTAGGGATAAAGAGTAGAACTGATACTAAGAGCAAGTAACCTAAAAGCACATTTTGCTCAATTGTTTTCCCACGTGCATAACTGAGTAAGAAATGTCACTTGTAGTGATGGGAATCGAGAACCGGAATCGTTAAGAGAATTGGATTAGAAACTCAGAGAATCAACATTGTATGACTCTGAGCTTATCAATTCCTTTTATCAATGCTGGCATGACAGATGATCATTGCAAAAACAAGGATGTCATGCATCTACTCTGCTGAAAAGGAAAAGATAAGGAGCAGTGTAATTTACTCTAACATGTTCAAATAAATGTTATTAGACATTTTTTCTTTTCTTTTTCCTTTTTCTATTGTTTCTACTCCCGACTTGGATAATAAAAAAGTAGAGAACATGTGTAAGCCTACTCTTTCCACAGTGAAAATTGATCAGGAATCAATAATTAATTGACAAAGGAATTGGACCGATAAGCACAATCGCTAATGGCATTGGCGTCAATAAACTCGTATCAATTCCCATCCCTAGCCACTTGGTGACAAACATAAAATCAAATACCTTCAATGCAACGAGGACTGCATGGGTACGAGATTTGAGACCCACGGTTGCAGATCCTTGCTTTACTGCCTCCATTGCATACTCAATCTGATGGATGCGCCCTGGAAAACAAGAGACATTTCAAAGTGGTGTCCGGGGACCCCCAGGGGTCCTCGGACACAATCGTTTTAACCCCTTTATCCATATTGTATACTTTGGCTATAGAGCGTGCCAAAAATCCTGAAGGGGGCGTCAACAAGAGTCTTTTGGTAGCTGCGGACATCTTTGAGGGGTAAAAACCAGGTTGACTTAACATTGCCCAATGCCACGCCCAATGCCTCGCCCCCGCAGGCTGATTTGCCCCTTCTGCTGGTGACGACACGTTGGCACGCTTAATTAAGCAGATATACAAGCTCATAGCTTGTAGATCTGCTATTCTTGAAAAATCTTGAAAATGTTTGTAACATACGACTTCAGTAAATATAAAACAAATCACTGTGACTTCTCTATGCAGTTACACCCAAAATAATACCGGTACATAAAAATACTATAACCACTTGGACAAATGGCTAGGTTTAGCTGAATTATAGCCCACAACTTTGTCATAATTTTATAAATATATATATATAATGTGTGGCAGTGAAGGATGCAGGAGTTTGCCATTACCTGGGGGCTCCAGACTGTAACATCGTTGTCATACTGGTTACGAAACTGAAGGAAGAGCAAATCAGATGGTTAATACCGTTTTTTTGCCGTTACATGGTGCTCTTATAACTTGACTCCTTACTATTCGTATTATTTTTGTATCATACGGAATTTTGACACAGCCTTAGCTAACAAACTCAGGCAACACTACAGCCTTACATTATTAGATAATAGACAATAAGTTTTGTTAACTGTTGTTCTCCAGACCACTCCACTGCTTCAACAATACTGGAATAATAATATTAATTGCAGTGGTGGAAAGTAACCATATTTCGAGGTATGTTTTACTTTTATTGGAGTATTTTTTCTTCAACACTACTACATCTCAGAGCCAGAGGCAAATATTGTACTTTTACTCCACTATAATTATTTGAAAAGTTTAGTTACTTTGCAGATTTTGATTATTATTACAGTGTTTCCCCTATATATATATATATATATATATATATATATATATATATTATTTTTTTTTTGTTTTTTTTTTGTCATGGACATATCCGTGATTGGCAGGTAATGTGTTAAGTAAGAAGTGTGAGTATTTCTTCCACCACTGTCTTTTTTGTTATGTATGACAGTTTGTCTACTTGGTCTAATAAAAGTATATTTTCCTAAATCTGGAGACAATTCATATGTAAACTAACAGATATTTTCCTGCTCATTACTGTGCACATGTACTATGTCTTTGTGTTTGAGCACAAATTTGCATTTTGAGAACCCCAAAAAAATCCAAATAATTCGCGCAACCTCCCCCACACCTTCAGCTTCTGGCTAGGGGAAACACTGTTACAAAACATAGATTAACCACTTAAGCCCTATAGGCTATTTTCAAAAGATTTTTTATACATTTTGAAAACTTGAAGCGGGACATTCTGCATAATGAGTACTTTTACTTTGGGTACATTAAGTATATGTTGATGCCAATACTTCTGTACTTTTACTCAAGTAAATTCTGTATACCAGACTTTTACTTGTAACAGAGTATTTCTACATTGTCGTACTGACACTGTAAGAAATATGAGTGTGCTTCTTCCATCACTTAAAAGGTAGGGTAAGTGATTTTCTTTGGTTAAAATAAGTGTTAAATACCACTATATTCTGATAGTAGTAGTACTCATTGCTGTAGAGTGTTTGTTCAGTAACAGGAGTCTCCATGTCTCTCCAGCTCTTTATTAAACAGAAAATTAGTTTTCAGGTCGGGATATCAATTTTATCCAATCAGGATAGAGAACTCAGTCAGGATACAGATTAAACTTATAAGTGAAATTGGAAGTGATGACACAAAGAAATGAGCAGACAAAATTGGAACTGGAACACTATTACAAACTAGACGCGTCGCAATTATGGGAAATTGCAAAGTGTGGTTGCGCCGACGCCGGTCGCGGCCGCCGGGACTTGAGGAATACGCTTGGAGGAATACCGTCGGAGGCCGCGCGACGTGCCATTCGAATTTGGTGATGATTGGATCCTGCGTTCATGATACATTGCGTTTTGATTTTAAGAAATAGGCCCCTCCCACTAAATAAATAGGCCCCTCCCACAAATGTAGCGGGCCAATGACATCGTCCTGTAACTCCTGAGATCACCTGCTTTTCATTTTGAGAGGAGTGATCCCCGCAAAAATCATGTTTTTGCATCAAACGGTTACGTTTTGTGCATTTGTGGCGCCCCCTGTGGATCAAAGTGGAAATGCTTTTGGAGATTCGTTGAATAAACCACCCTCGACATTTGATTCAAATTTGGGATTGACCGGACGTTTCGTTCGTGATTTCTGGCCTTTTTGGTAAAACGGGCCCCTCCTACTAACTTAGGAAGCCATTTACGGACGAACGGTACGGACTATCAAAATTCTGTTTCGCTCCAGATTATCGCATGGGTCCAGAGATCATGTGTACTGATTTTTGTGAAATTTGGAGAAAATATGTGGGAGGAGGAGCTAAAAGTGTGTTTTGAAGAAAATTCAAAATGGCGGAAAATCTATCCTGACGCAAATGGGCGTGGCCTATATGGGGAGTTGCGTCATGACCCAAGGAATCTAGGGGGGAAAAGATTTTTATTGTAGGACCTACGGTTCAAAAGTTATAGGCCAAAAACGTAAAGTGGGCTGTTATAGCGCCACCATGAGGCCGACTGGTGTAATGTGTTTTTTAAATAATTTCGGACTAAATCATGAACCTCACCACCAAATCTGGTAACTCTAGCTCTTACGGTTTCAGAGAAAAAAATACTTGAATTTGAGTTTTTTCACTTTTTCATTAAAGTGGATGGGGAAATTTAATGCACTAATAAATCAATATCAATAAAACTATGCAACCAATCTCCTAGCAAAATACAAGCACACGATTCCCGGTGAAGCCGGTCATTTTGACATATGGTAAAAAATTGGGAAAAATAAACTGTGGGAGGAGTAGCGAATAGAAATATTGTTTATCTAGAAACATGGAAAGAATAAAGTTTCTGTAAAACAATAGTCTGGTTGCCCATTCGGGCAACCACACTAATGAAGCTGATAAATGGGTACTCTCTCCTGATTGGCTGAGATTTTGTCACCTACCTGAAAATGTATTTTCTGTTTATTAAAGAGCTGGAGAGACAGAACAAACACTCTATAGCAGTGATTACTATCAGAATATAGTACTATGACCTTTTAACAAAACATATTAAAAAAAAATCACTTTAATACCCTACCTTTAAAAAGGCTGATCGCTCACACAGTGTCCCACAGTGGTCTAGCTTGTCAGCAGTGCTTACTCATCTGTTGTTGTTGTTAGCCTCTTGGCACGTTAAACGTGGCTAATGTTAGCTGGCCAGACACGTACTGTCGATACAGTGTCAGTTTTGAATGTGCTCTATGCATCTCACCAGTAGGTTTTTAAATAAATCATTAAATCATATTCTATATCTTACCATAATTTGCAGCAGTCAGCTGGGTAGATGTAGTACTACTCCACTGACATCTATCTGCGCTCTTCTGCTTTTCCTACACATCATTCTGCACGATTGGGGGGGAAGTGAGTCTATCACAGAGCAACATTGATCATAAAAGGGGGAGACATTTTTTTTCCAATTTTTTTTTACAATAAGTAAAAGTATCAATACTGCAATGTAGAAATACTCTTTTACAAGTACAAATTCGGAATTCAAAATGTACCTGAGTAAAAGTACAAAAGTATTTGCATCAAAATATACTTAATTTAAAGTACCAAAAGTACTCATTGTGCAGAATGTCCAATTTCACAAGTTCAGTATGCAAATCTTTTGAAAATAGCAGATCTACAAGCTTGTAGATCTATTCTCTATTTTATAATAGCCGAAGTATAAATAGGTGGTTAATGTAGTGGTTAATTAATGTATAATCAAAATCTACAAAGTAACTAGTAACTAAAGTTTTCAAATAATTACAGTGGCGTAAAAGTAGGCCTATAATATTTGTCTCTGAGATGTAGTGGAGTTACTGGAGTAGAAGTAAAAGTATTGAAAATTGTAAATCTGAAGAAAGTAAAAATATACCTCAAAATGTTACTTAAAGTAGCCTACAGTACTTAGAACATGTACTTAGTTACTTTACACCACTGTCAATAAACAATACTAGAAGAAGAGATAAACACACATGTGGCACACACCTGTGACCAGTCAAACACATGTAAGGTAAAATTACCAATCACAGAATATTCAAAAAACACCACAGCATCACGGGAAGGTTAAAAAAAAGAAGGCTAGAGAAGAAGAAGAAGGTAAATGAAACTGGGTCTTGGATACCAGTTAAACATGAACCTAGCATCTATCATCTTTTTGATGAATTGATTACACAGGACCCCAATGAAAACAAGTCATAGTGCTTTCTTGGGTTATCATTTTAACATCCTTTTGTATGGAACTGTATCTGTGCTTTTTTGGGGCAAACTGTTAATGAAGTATTCAATCAATCAATATCTAAACAACATGCTATCTAAATAACATTTTAATATTAATGGTCAATACTGGGGAAAAAACATATATAATCTTAGTAGCCTAACAAGAAAAAGCCTACCTACCCATGCACAATAAGCGTATTAGATAATGTGGTAACACTTGCTATGAATTCCATATCTATAATGCTTTATAAGCATACCTAAAGCATTATAGTATAGGCCTACCAGGCCTGGAATGTTGTCATTTTATGGGCACGGCCACTTGGCCTTTGGTGGTGTATATTTTTTTAGGGCACAAAGGCCAAATGCCAGGGCAGGAAGGCCATCAAATAAAAACAATGATTTTAAGTCCACAGAAATGATTACATTGATCATTTTTTCAACACATAGTATTACTCTCTGTGAAATATGTAAACAATAAAGTTGTTAATTTCACAAAATGTATTGGTATGCAAAAACTACTGTGTCAAAACTTCACACATGCTCAGCCCTAGTCTAATCAGAGTCACTGGACTGTTTTGAGGATGGAGAGGGGGGAGTTAAGAATTCAGAATCTCAAAAAGACACTGCCGTCTAAAAAAATATATTCACAAAAAGGGGGTAGAGGAGAAAAGAGTACAATCAACTGGGGCTGCATTGGCGGGTCATCAAGGCCACTGTGGCCTCGGTATAATATTTTTGAGGGGCAAAATGCCAAACTGTGGCTGTGACTGTGGCCAACGGTGGCCATGGCCTTCATGGCCTCCGTGAAATTCCTGCCCTACTTATAACACAAATTATTGTTATAAGAACTCATAAATACTCATAATGCATTATAACAATACTCATAACACATCATAAAGCATTTTATAATTACTTATAAGGTCAACACTGTATAATTTCAGTTATAAGCATCCATAATGCCATCATAACACATATAAAGCCTTTTATAATGACTCAAGCTCAAGTATCAAAATACTTCATAATCACTGGTCACTCACAGACTTTTCTTTTGGTCATGATCATATAGTTTTATTGTAATTCTCATAGTTGTGATAGATTATAATAATGGTATAATGCATTATAATGTGATTATAAGTGACTATAAGTGGTCATTGGGTGCTTTAGATAAATTAATAAAAATAGCATTCAATTTAGGCACAACAAATCACTTATGGTGACTTATAATCACACTATAATGCATTATAACAGTGATTATAATACATTGTAAGTTGTAACATTATAATGTATTACAACTATGGCATTTACAATAAGGATCCTTGCAAAACAAAGTGAGTATGAGTGTCCTAGCAATTATGAAATATTACAATATTTGGCCTAATAAGTCATTTCCAAATGCTTTATGTGTTATGATTATTGTTATAAAGCATTATGATTATATTAGTTGTTCTGCTGTCGGGCAGAAACCTCTTAATATCTCCAATGTTTTAACTTGATTTATTTCGTAAATGAATGTCCTACTTAGTACTTTGTCATTCTACTATGTCACTCAAAAATAGGTTTGAACTTGTAGATCGGCTATTTTTTGCTATTTTCGAATTGGAAAAGTAACATTTTTATATACACTCATGTTAACTTTATGAACTTAAATATATATACATTGGACATAAAAAAAAGATATAGACATGGGATACATGCCCTCCAACCAACACACACACACACACACACACACACACACACACACACACACACACACACACACACACACACACACACACACACACACACACACAGTTGTTCCATGCAGACTACACCTCCTTCCACAATGAAAAACTTAAGATCTACAATCTCACAATGCATTGTGGGACCTTATTTTGCACAATGAGTACTTTTACTTTTGGTACTTTTACTCAAGTACATTTTGAATACGGGACTTGTAACAGAGTAGATACGCTCTGTCTCTCTCATTGCAGTATTGATACTTTTACTTAAGTAAAAGTATCATGATGGAAGAATTCTTCCACCACTGGTAAAAATGCTGCAGAACTCCCAACAAGTCTCATTGTGACATCTAGGCGGCGACACAGAGCCCCCTCTCCTCTAAAAACAACATCTCTGCTCTTTCTTTAGTCAAAGTGTTGCTGGAGCACGTTTGAGTGAGCATGGAGTGCGCGTCTGCAGACATGTAGTTGTCGAGCGTTTAACCACGGTGTGAATAATAACTGGAAGAAGAACAACTTTAGGTGGATTTAGGAGGTTCAGCTCCACTATAAACATGGCTGTACGCGAGGAGGGAGAGGTTGTGCACAGTAAAACAAGCCACCACGACGGGCTTGGAAGTGTCAACATGGGATACATAGCAAGTGCCCCCCCCCTCACCCCCCACACACACACACACACACACACACACACACACACACACACACACACACACACACACACACTAATTAACTCTTAACAGAGACTATGCTCAAAATACCTCCTAGAATTTTAACCAAAATATCTTCAAAAAATCTTTTACTTTCTTTCTTTCTTTTAATTTCTTTCTTCTTCTTTTTTTTACTGTGTAAAAATGCTGCAGAACTCCCAACGAGTCTCATTGTGACATCTAGGCGGCGACACAGAGCCCCCTCTCTCGGTAAAAAACAACATCTCTGCTCTTTCTTTAGTCAAAGTGCTGCTGGAGCACGTTTGAGTGACCATGGAGTGCGTCTGCCGACATGTAGTTGTCGAGCGTTTAACCACGGTGTGAATAATAACCCGGAGGGAAGAAAACAACTTTGGGGCTGGATTCTAGGAAGGCTTTAGAAACATGGCTGTACGCGAGGAGGGAGAGGTTGTGTCAAACAGTAAGACCAGGCACCACGATGGGCTTCATGGAAGTGTCAACAGCGGCGGCGGCGGCGGCTCGGAGAGCCTGAGGAACGGCTATGTGAAGAGCTGCGTCACCCCTCTCGCACAGGACCATCACAGGGGCTTTTTGCTCAACGTGTGCAGGTTCTGCAACGAAGACGTGCTGAATTCCAAATTGTTCAGGATCTCCGCCCTCTACGCGGGGGCATTCGCGTTTTTAGCCGTCTCTTTTCTCATTTCCAGGAGCTTGCAAAGTGGGGACTCGCTGTGGGATTTGCAGACTTTTCTGTCGGGCTTCTCGCAGTCCATTAGTCCCCTGTTCAGCATAGGCTGCGCTTTCTTCTTTTTAACGTTTTATCTGAGGAGGAAAAAGAAGGAGAGTAATAAATGCTGGCTTATGTCGCTGCCGGCGTCGTGTTACCTCGGGGATTTTCTGGTGTTGCGGTTCCTGCAATGGGGAGACCAGGACCAGCATCAGATGCAAATGGTGGGCAGGTTGTTATTCGTGCTGGGATGCGTGGGTCTGCTCACGCTCATCCCCACTTTGAAACTCAAACACAGTGTTTTGATCCTGGTGTTCGCCAGCGTGGTGTGGCTGGTGTCGTTCACCAGTCTGAGTGGGCTGCCCGCGCTGCTCAGACCCTTCTTCGCCTGCTTCGCGGGGGTCTCTGGCTCTCTGCTGGGGCTCTGTTTCGACCATTACTACCCGTCGAGGGAAGCACCCAATCGGATTGCCAGCGCCGAGGAGAAGGTCCCAGTGATCAGACCCAGGAGGAGGTCCAGTTGCGTTTCGTTGGGAGAAACGTCCACCAGCTATTATGGCAGTGCTAAGATGCCCCGCAGACCCTCGTTGCCATGCATATCCCGAGAGCAGGTAGGTCTTCATTGCAGGTGCCCTGTGACAGTGTTTCTCAACCCTTTTCAGGCCGTGACCCCCCCAAAAAATAATCATATTTGAACTGGGGGATCCCCCCTCCCTGATAAGCACTTGGAAATTGTAGGAGTTGAGGCATTACATTTAGTTTGACTCGGTTCCACAGATAAATATTGTGAAAATAGCAGATCTACAAGCTCACAACTCTTAAATCTTTTGCCTTTCTTATATTATTTGACAATTTGGCCTGTTTGACCAGTTTCTATAGTATAGTTTGTTTGTTTTTTCTTCTTTTTTTGTTGTTGAAGTATTAAGGTCTTAAAAGTCCTTAAATTGTCACTTCACTGTCATCTGAGGACCCCCCTAAAATCATGTGGGGACCCCCCCTGGGGTTCCCGACCCACAGATTGAGAACCACTGCCCTATGAGTTTCCAAAGTAGGCCTAATAGTGCTGTCCAGACACATGCACTGTTATTCTCTTGTCCAGACACATGCACAAGAGAATACAACACCCCCACCACACAAACACCCATTAGATATTACGTTTCAGCACACACAACAACAACAACAACACATCCCCAACTAATGAGCAATTAACCTCCAAATACTTTGATCAGGCTACCAGGTCACCACCTGCACACAGGGTCCCTCTAAATGAGTGCATTGACTACTACAGTGATCAACTATTTAGAATAAGTTAACATTCTAGATAACAGCCTTTATACAAATGTGGATATGGTGTAGACTGGCGAAAGACAACTTTAAATGATTAGTTACTGTATATAGTGTACACAGTAAAATACTCAATGTTAGTTTAGCTCAGAGAGTGTACAAATGTAACCAAATGGACTTTCATGCATGATCACATGAATGGCCAGTAGGCCACTGTGCAAATTAATTTGTACCAGTATCTGAAGTCTTTTCCTAATGAACAGTGTATGACATTTTTGTTTGCCATTGTTTTGTTATCATTAATATTTGTTTCAATGAAGCAGTTTAGAGAGACACTTGCTAGCTCTCCTCTTTGTCATTTTGTTAGAGCAGGGGCTCTCAACCAGTGGTCCAGGGACCACCAGTGGTCCTTGAGGGGGTTCCAGGTGGTCCCCAGCTAAATGATGGAGAGTTGGTAACCAAATGGACCCTTAAACGTATAGATCTTTAACTCTATCGTAAAATGAAACCATTTTATGCTCTCAAGAGTTAAATTATTGTTAAACATCTGCATTACTTAATTTAGAAGAAGTCTACACTATTAGATAATATAGAAGAAATATTTATTTTTGGGGTCTGAGAGGCTAAATCTCATCAAATGGTGGTCCGTGGCTCAAATGCCGAATAAATAATGGACCTTGACATGAAAAAGGTTGAACCACTGTGTTAGAGAATAGGCACTGAGCATGTTTAGTATTAACCACAGCAACATACTGCAGATGCCATTATATAGTTGATTAAATATTATTGTTCCACTAACAGGGCCTGTTGCCATTGTAAGCCTCTGTGTGGCCTGGGTGAAATATCTAGCAGTCAAGGACTGAGAGGAAATGATGGTCATTATGAGCGGGATTATTCAGTGTACATTGAGTAATATTCTTGTTTTCTGGTTTGCTTGTGTGCCTGAGCTAGTGTTGGCATCTAACATAATTGTTTTAGTTGTCATTGAAATGTGACCCTTTGCGTTGGCTTCTAAAATAGCCTGTAGCAATATTGTAGTGATATATTTATATGAAAATGAAACTGTCTTGTTACTTGCATACAGTATCATGATTCATGTATACTAACCTCACCTGATAATGTTATGTTAAACTATAGTGCAAATGATTGGCCTGATACGTTTTTTGTGAAGGTGGCATTTGTGCCTGTATTATTCTCCTAATACCCAAGCATGCAACATTGATTGCAATATAATAATAAAAAACGAATATTTATTTACTGACCCAGCATAAATGTTTTGTTTGAGTCATAAGTCATACAAGAAATAGTGTAAAATGTGTTTTCATCATTTGAGCTATTTTATCTTGCAGCTCTTTTTTTTTCTTTTAGTTTTTTGTTTCTTTGGCAATTTGTGTTTTGATTATAGATAATATAAATATTTAAAACGATTAAATGTCAGATGCCTTTTGTGACCCATGGTTCGATTGACTTGGAAGAAAATGTGGCTTAATGCACTGCTTAGATTTCTGAAATTCTTTTAAGAACCCATATAAATATCACCACAGACTGTAGGACCAGATTGGCCATTTAATGATTTGCTTTACACTAATCTGTCACACATATAGGGTGTATACTTATTGGATAAAACAAAAATAACTACAAGAAAAGTATTAGTTAAAGAGTAGGATTAGACTCAATACATTTCTGTAGGGATGGGTGTTGGATACAAATGACATGTTTTGGACCCAAGTAAGTTGGACATGTTATTATTTATTTTATGCAGCCATCTGATTTGACACGTCTTACACTCTCTGCTTGTTGTGAGTTGACTTTACTTCTCACATCATAGGAACTTAGGACTCAACTTTGGCCATGATATGACCCCTTTGATTGGGGTGCTTGATACCCATGAGTTAAAAAAATTACTTGTGACTCAAATTAGTGTGACTTGTTCCCACCTGAGCTGTCACAGTTTGTTTTACTCATTTTGCATCTGTAGTGAAAGAAAACAGTGTGCACACAGAGACATGACATACATACAGTACATTCCCACATTCCCCAGACAAAATTCAGCCCCAGAATACTGATAGAACATTCAAATATATTTATGCAATAAGCTATTTATTTCAGACGGAGTGAAAGTTAGGGTTCTTAAAAATGATAGCTGAATTTTATGTTTATTTTGAATCCCTCACACAGATCATCTTGATCTATGTTTTTGGTTTGGATCTTTGTTTTATTGGCCACTGTTAACAACTTAAAGCACTTTGGTAGAGCAGAGCAGTGGTTCTAAAAGTGGGGTGCAGGGACCCCTAGGAGTTCTTGAGGGTGTTCCAGGGGGTCCCCAGGAAAATTGGCCTATTTCATAAAGAGCGAAAATAGCAGATCTGTAAGCTCAAAACTTGTCACAAATGATGCAACGTGAGCTTGTAGGTAGGCTATTTTATCTATTTAAAGGCAGTCTGCATGTCACTGCTTCTCTTAATGGGGTAATTTGTGTGGTGTCCCTAAGTACGACAACAGCAAGTGTGTTTGTGACCCTTTCAATTCTTTTTGCCTATGCCATGCCCAAAATATAGGGATGCCAGGTTGAATATGGTTACTTTCACTATAATTTAGCTAGAAGGTTGTCCAATGAGAGAATGTACTTTATTAGTATGACTATTCAGATCATGGGTTTCTCTCTCCAAACCTACAGCATAGACAATTGTAGCATTCTGTACTACATCTAATTTAACAACTAAGACCTCTTATGGGGATCCCTAGCAAGACATCTTTTCAAATGAAGGTCTGTGGCCTATAATACGCACACATTTTTTGGGCCCTTGATATGAAAATGTTTGAGAACCACTGTGGTAGAAATTTGGGTTGTGTAGTTAACCTTGCCATGATGCAACTCCAAATATTGGCGAGATATCTTAAATAGTTGGTCCATTGATTAGAATTTGATATTAAAAAATATATAACCTCCTCATTGACTTGCATTGCACTGTACAGCATTTATTATTATTATGCATTTTTGGTCATGTCATGTCAACTTCCTGTTTATTTTACTATTGCAGATCCGGGTCTAGATCCTCGTATCTGGATTTTCTTCTTAATTAAAATAGTAAAATCAACATGAAGTTGACGTTTTCATATATATTTATATCTTTTATTTTTATGTTGTACCGGGTTAGGTAGGACCTCCCTCACGTTTGGGCTTGCTTTTTGATCATTGGGTGATAACATTTTATCATGCCACCCTTCATAACAAAAAGGTTATGGCAAAGACAGATTCCCTGTCAAATTGAATATATGCCATAAATCATGAATTGAATGCCGGAAGGGAAGCCTCAGCAGGAAATGCGTCATACAGTAGTAAATTAATGAGGCAGAACCTTACAAAGTAGCCTACATGCCATACAAAATGCCTTTATTCAACCAAACTCTTATATCCTTTAGTTTATCGGTGATAAACAACACTTTAACCTGGACATGAAGAAAGATTATGGTTATTATTGGGAGCGAATACAAAACACACCTAAATTACACTGTTTATGTTTAATAATTATATGAAGGCTACAATACATAGGAAAATGTTGGTCTTAGTGCTAAACAGTTGTCCTAAATATTATGTAACTAAATAACTACATCAAAGTTATTTACTTGTTCTGCTCTTGTTAACATTTTCATACTTATGCAGGTATTGTTTACTTTTTGTTTTGAACTGATGATTACTTGAGAGAATATAGTCAAAAACAAAGTGTACAAGAGAAAGTTGACTAGTCACTTTCTGATTATCTATGATTTATGCCTGCATTGAAAATAATCTATGCTTATGTAACTCGCACGTTATCTTGCCAGATTCTGTGGTCGACAACTAGATGGAGAATAAACAATTTGATATGAAAACAATAATTCATGTTGATTAGTTATGTAACACATGCTGTTCTTCATTTGAACACATTTTTGCACACAACATGTCAATCCTTTATGTGTGAGGGACACTGACTACTGTATGTTTCAACTAGTATGGAGATTGGATTATTTGGTTTCTTGTTCAAGGTAGATTGAGAACATGTGAGACTGCAGGTCTTCAGTATTGTGTGGATGAAGGCATTATTATCATAGTTGGGTAGGTTTACTGAAACAAAGTTGTGTCCATTGTATTCTCGACATAAGTGAAAATGCTGTTTTCCGTGGAAGGACACAAACTTGAAATATTTCTTTTAATCACATTCAGAAGAATTGAAATAATTGGTATAAACGATAACAAAACAGATGGCCATTAACTGTCAACGTGGAGTCAATGTTAATACTAAATACAAAAACAAAGTTTACATTATGTTTATATATATACAGTATATATATTTTTTAAATATTTTTTAATAAATAAAAGTGAGCTGACCACACAAATTATAAATTAAATAAATAAAATGTCATGGACACCATGTCATGAAACAATAACCCTGAGGGAGGTGAGTTTGTGCATGTCACTGACTCCAACAGTCTCTTATCACAGGCGTTTGGCGTTTTAGAGCAGTTAGTTCTCAAACCTTTTCATGTCAAGGACCCCGAAAATGATATGTATTTGGCCGCAGACCCCCATCTCAAAAACATTTTGTGCCAGGAACCTTCAGAAGCAAAGATTTGAGTTAAACTTTCACTTTACAAAATTCAAAGTCACGGTTTTTCAAAGATAGCAGATCTACAAGCTCATTTGAGCTTAAGTATAAAATATGGTTAAAGTGGTTAAAATAATTGTGACGCTATATTAACTAATTTAGCTTGGGACCCCATGGTACCCCCCCAAGGACCCCTTTGAGAACCACTGTTTTAGAGCATGCCATGTGTGCATCTACTGACTTAAAACAGCATCTTAAGATCTAGAAACTGTACCCGCCCTCAGTAATGCCTTGTACTCTCTCATACTAAAGAGCAAGAGGAATTTCCTTTAAGTGTGATCTAAATCAGTGTCCCCAGCTAAAGGAAATCAGCTCTACTGTACTTCAGATGCTAAATCTGATGGGAAAGGTTTGACTTCTCTAGGTTGTTGTGGAGCTCACTTTATGAACCAGAATGGAATGGGAGAAAGCAGTCTGGAGGCAGTGATTAATTTGAATACTCAAAACTCTTACACTAAGCACATTTTTTCCACTATATAAACAGTTTGTCCGTCTGTATCAAAGTTAATGTTTGTGATACATTTCCCTGTCAAAACTGCAACCTGCAAAACTGATTAAACATGTTAAATAGACTATCAATTTCTGTACGAGAATTGCCACATTTCTGGATTACTCCAGTGGAGGCAAAACAAACCAGTGTCCCATTCATTACAGTGTAAATATTTATTTTAAGCTCATGCTTTCAATTTGTTTAAATTGTTATTGCTCTGGTGCTTTTGGGAAATGTTTGAGATGTATTAGGTTGGAACACACAGTGGGACAAAAAGTGACATTGTCCCTATAGCTTTAATTCTGATAAGGTAAAATCTGAGATGCTTGTCTGGTAATATGGGTGAGAACTTTCTTGTAACCATGAAATCAAATAAAAAAAGCTGATTTGAGTTGTTTACCAAAACCTTTTAAACTCAGTATAAGTAGCCCCACACTTTCCAAGCAAAGTAGAGCTTATTTAATTCTAATACTTTGTGGTTAGAACTATCCCATTCCCAAACCAAATGAAAATTGAGGTTAAAAACCAAGTATACCACTATGAATACCTCTGCTTAAACTTTGAAATAAATGAATTCATGGTCTCATAGTTGAGTCAAAAAGAATGGCTTATGTTTACTAGAAAAATGGTCACAAAAGTTTGCGCAATAGGTCAGTTGCCCAATTTTGTGCTCTATTGGTATACACTGTAGTTTGCCGCATGCTGCCAAGCTCTGTGTGGCTGAGAGCACATCTGTTTATGATTGATGTGATCCCTCAATGTGTCATACTGACTGGGAGGGAATACCCTCCATAGATGCTGCCATCTTAGAGCCCTCACTGGATACATATTATATGAATGAAACGCAGCGTCAAGACTGCTGATTCATAATTCGTAGTGCTGGATGGTAGAGATTGCTGTTAAGTTAAGGTGGCATCATGATTATTGCAAAAATTGTATAGTATAGCTGTAAATGGCAGTGGGTTGTCATGATTTAAACTTTTGTAGCAGATATACAAGCTTATAGAGCGGCACCGAGTGCCGCTCTATAAGCTTGTAGATCTGCTATTTTGAAAAATCTTGAACATTTGTGCAAATCTTTGAATAAATACCTTTTTTGAAACAACATTTTTAACTCAAATCTTTGCTTCTGGAGGTCCCTGGAAGAAAATATTTTACAAATGTTCGCAAAAATATATATTCAAAGATTTGCACACATTTTCACGATTTTTCTAAAATAGCAGATCTATAAGCTCATAGTGTGGCACTCGGTGCCGCGCTATGAGCTTGTATATCTGCTATTTTTGAATAGCCAAAGTAAAGACATCTAAAATGACAGAGATGCGTTCCCGGATTGAATGGGTTAAAACAGCATAGAATGTATCTGCTTTCTCTCCTAACATCTATGCTTTGTTTTGCCTATTATAGAGTAAGAGTACCGAAGTCCTGACATCAAAACTACGCGCCCTGGATCACGGATGGGTTTTTCCATAAGAAGAAATCCCTCTAGTTTTTATTCTTTATCACGTAATATAATAAGAACTGTTCCAAAAATAAAATAAACAAATGAGTTTTGGCATTCTGTCAGGGAGGTGGCTCTGTATCATTTATGATATTTATTTGTATTCGATGCAGCCTGTGTTTGAAGAAAATTGAATTTATTCAGCAGTGAACTTGGAAGGTGCGTTGGAAAATTACAGTAGGAAATCACGTGACTGACTGTCCCCACTGAAGCACGTCACGCTCCGCCAAAAACACCCGAGACTCAGATTTGTTATCGGTGTGTGTTATTATTTAGTTCTAGTTTAGTAACTGAGAGCTGACGACACTATTATCCTAAATCCAATACAAAACGACGTGACGCATGTGTAATGAGAGATGTAGTCGAAGTTCATTCCTAAGATGATTGTTGTCGATTGTAGGCGAGTCGGCGACCTTTTATTTACTTACTCTTTTGATGCCAAAACTCTTAAAAAACAACAACAATTGGAACACAGTTCTTATCACGTGATTTCTAAAACATGGGATTTTTTAATGGCACTTCCGTGATCCTGGGGGCATGGTTTTTACGTCAGGACTTTGGTACTCTATTGTTGTGAGCAAGTGTAGTTCTCGTTGTTTACTACAGCAAAGAATAATCACTTGAACCCTAGCGTCCCTATTCTGGGGCAAACATAGCAGATCTGCAAGCTCACTACGTGTCACAATGCAGCACGCTGTGAGCTTGTAGATTGGCAAAGAGATTTGATGGGGAAGGGTTAAAAGACTGGACCAAGTACAGTGTAGAGTGCTGGGAGACCCCGGTCAGCTAAGTATATAGGGTGGTTAAAGTGGTTAAAAACAGCCTTAAAAATCATTTTCATAAGTGTGACTGAAGCACTCTGTGTTATTGTACAGACAGTGAATCCCAAATCAATGTCACTGCTTCTGTCAATGGTGTTATTTTTGTATCGTTCTGCAGTACGACAACACGTGTGTAGCTATATTGGGACCCTCTGAAACAGTGTGTGAACTTCAGGTACTATGAAAGAATCAGAGATTATTGTTATTATAATGTTTCTGTAGTTGTACTGTTTATAGATGTTTGTGGGACATCTTCATGCAGGCTAATGAAGTGTCAACGTTGAAAACAGCCTAGATCTAAAGTTCAAACAAGGCAGATTATTTTCCCATTTCGTTTGATTTATTATATGCAACTGAAATATTTGGTTATTTTTGATAGAAAATAGTATGTTCTATTGTGGATAGTTGCATAAATTATGCACTTATGCTACTTAACTGACATGGATAAAGGTATAATTATCCTGCCAACAGAACACTCCACTAAGTGTACCTATTCTTCATTCCCCCACAACTCAAAAATACAACTTGCGTTGCATTGTTTTTAAGACACAATTCCATATGGGCTGTTAAGGCATGTTTCTGCAAAGTCCTACATTAGTAGGGCTGCAACTATCGATTATTTCTTTAGCGATTATTCTATCAATTACACTTGACTTTGCAATAGTGTCACCCAAAAGTAGCAAATAGCTGATCTACAGACTCGCAAAACATCTCATCGCGACACGTTATGAGCTTGTAGATCGGCTATTTTAGAACATTTTTGGAAATTTCGATTATTATTATAAATTGATTCATTTCCTTTTTTTTTTACTATCCATTAAATTGATTATTTTGATTAACTGTTGCACCCCTACAAGTATGACATTGGAGCAGATCCTGGGCTTGTGTTTGTTTGGCTACCCCTCCTGTGGAGGAGGTGGTAGGATGCAAGCAGGGTTAAATAATGTTCTTAACCAGGAGTCCCAAAAGAGAAATTAAAATGTGGTATGTTCCTGGGACCCAAACCTAGAGAAAAATATATTATGAATGAATCACTTAAAAAGCTGCACTATGTAACTTTCCACTTCTACCCCAAATTTGAACCCGGTTTCCTGTGCAAGTGCTGAAATGTTTACCATTGAGCTAATGGCTAATATCCACTGAGCAAGCAAGCAGGCTGCTTGCTCAGGGGATAAATTCAATCTTGACCATCATGTTAAAATTTGTGTCAGATCCTGTGTCTAGGTGAGACATGACCTTTGACACGATCTAAATGTCTCAATGGAAGAGCAGGGAGACAAAATACAACTGCCCCAATTGTATAAGTTATATTGCATTAACATACTATACCATACAAATTGGACAAAATTACATTTTATTAATTTAAAAAAAAGTTACATATTATTCATAGTGCCGCTTTAAGCCTTATTTCAAAATGAGTGAAAATAGCCTCTACAGTGGACACGTTCACAACATGTCGTATTGCAGTGCATTTTGAGCTTATAGATATATTTTTATTTTATTTGACACATTTCTGGAAGGGTTTTACATTTTTCTTGTTAATTTTATTTAGGAAAGGTGATAAAATAAAAGTGATATTTTGTTCGTGACCCAAAATGGGTCGCGGCCCTATGTTTGGGAAACCCTGTTCTTAACTAACCCCTACACCACAGTAGAGCATAGCATAGCAGTGGGCTGCAGAGAGAGAGAGAGAGACGTTTGGAAGGGAGGGGAGGAGAGAGTAGAGCAGTGAAGTAGAGCAGCTCTCAGCTGTCACGTTCTCTTACTGTAAAGCCATGTGGAATGATATAACATTGACGTCACAACCCAGTGACGTACCACGGGGTGACTGTGAGGAAGAAACAAAGCCAGGTTTTACTAATCGCCGGTAGAATATAGTGACTGCCCCCAGCTGTGATGAGAAGGGGAGCAACTGTCTTTTTTCAAAGGGAGTGCGGAGAGAAAGAGTGCTTGGATGGAAAAGTGTATTGTAAGTAGGGCTGGGCAATTAAACCGAAAATATGTCAAAACCTGTTATTTAGAACAAATAAACAATTTAATCTTGCTCATGTAGGTAGCAGTTTTTTTTTTTTTTTTAAATTTGTTCTCTCAATGAATCAATTTTGTTTTACCACTTAAGCCCTGTATTATACTTCATTGTACAATAGTGGCATGTGAAAATAGCTGTTTTCTTTCACTGGTCAACGTGTTGCGATGCAACACGTTGTGAGCTTGTAGATCTGCTATTTTCGTGATAAAAACAATTGATCGTTCAGTTAATCGTAATCGAGGCAAAATGTTTGAAATAATTGTGTTATTGATGTGACGTCATATGGCCCAGCCCTAAGAGCAACTGTCTTTTCTTCAAAGAGAGTGCCAGGAGAAAGATTGCTTGGCTGGAAAAGGATGCCACAGAATGCTGAATTATAGACCTCCTATGGTGTATGATGTAACCTTTTGCATTTTGGAACTAGTATTATTAATTATGTTATTGTATTCCCTGTTACAATCTTCCAGTACTAAAGTCGCCCTGTGCCCCCCAACCTAACAGAGTTATTTTATGACATCAACTGATGGTCAGCTATGATGTTTTAGGCCGTGATTAAATAATAACTTAATTTTACCTTAATTAACCTTTATTTGCTTTTACTGGACATGTCACTTTAATGCTATAGTAAATTATATCATAAGTTTGGAATATTTTTGCACTGCAGGTTTTTCCTTTTGTGGTTTGCTACTTTGCTTGTTTGTTTCTCTTCTAATGAATTTCAGCCACTGTAAAGGAAAAAAAAGGTAGTAGCTTATAATGTTAAAGTAGCATTTCACCCATTTTCAACTTTATCTTCATATATTTGGTCCTCACTAAGGCTCATAATAAGATGGCACAATTTCAATTTCACACTCTTGTGTCTCATTGGTGGGCTATGGACAGTCCCGAAATGTGCCTACCAATGACATTCCAAGTTAATAGAAGAAACAATAGCCTTTCTCTTCCTGGAAAGTTAGCATGCTGAAATAGAAGCCATTGTTCTTGCATTAATAAAAAATATGAAATATTAAAATAAATCTTAATTGAAATGACCAAACCTGCCTATCGATGATGTCACTAGGCAGGTTTTTGAACTGTCAACAGCCCTCCTCTGAGACACAGACTGAATAGACAGAAATGGTGCCATCTTATGATGCGCATTAGTTTGTTGGTTTATTTGGATCCCCATTAGCTACCACCTTAGCAGCAGCTACTCTTCCTGGGGTCCACACATAAATAAATTACATAACATGAAAACATTTTACATGACCGTATCAAAGAAATGTTAATACAACCAAGATGGAAAATATTAATCAATCTTGATTATAATGGTGTAATAGCTTAAATTATAAATGTAACATCTTATGTTGATACCTCAACAACCAAATTCAAACAAATTCAGGTTTACAAATACAGTTATACCATTTAAAACATTATGTAAAAACATTACATAAACAGTGAGGACCACTTATATGAAGATAGGTTGAAAATGGGTGAAGTGGTCCTTTAAAATTGTTTTAATAAGAATACAACGTCGCATACATTTTGTCTTATGTCAATTTTCCTGGTGATGAGCCAATGTTGTTGTGGAAAAAAGGAAATAAACGTTCGCTGTGGGCCATCTTGTAGCTACCACACAATGAATGTACAGTGGTATATATGAATTCTCTGCCTCATAGCTGATCATATAGCTTTAGTGGAAATGGAGCCTAGAGCCCACACAACCACTTAAGCCCCTATCTACAGTATCGGTATGTTGTCGGCTGTCGCACAATAAATAGCAGAAATAGCCGATCTACAAGCCCACAAAGTGTCGCATCACTATGCGTTGTGAGCTGGTAGATCTTATATTTTCTCTATTTTTGAACGCTTTCGTTAAAATATTAGAACATCTTTCATACAGTATAGCACTCACCTGAGTCATATTGTGTATAAAAAGAAAATTATACCAACTTTTAGGGATATTTACATTAACGTGTGCTAGACTCAACAAAAAATAAAATGTTGTTGGTTGGTATGTTATTTTTGACTTTAGTAATTCTGTAAGATTTTATGCTCTTTTTCAAGCTGCTGTTAAGATTTGGATTAAGGCGAGTCACCCCTAGTAAATGCTGAAAATTTAACCTTTTTTGGGTGCACTGTGGCTCTCAGATCCTCTCAAATTGCACCCCATATCTGTCCTGAACCAATGATTATTAGATTTGGACCATAATCTTGTCTTGCATATACTACTTCATCCACCATACTGTATTTATGTTTTTCTTTATGACTAACTGCAATTGGATGAAAAGATCATATAAATAATTAAATAATAATATTAACAGGAAGATTATCTTTATTGCGTAATATAGATATAGAATAGATAATAGAATATAAATTGTACATTGTATCACTAAGAATGCTTCATTACATCTAATAGTATTACATCAATACTATTAGTTAATACTATTTACAGGTATTGTAGGTCACGCAGAACCATGGATGCAACCATTTATCTTGCTGAATAATTTAACATGCTCATGGGGCTACATGGGGGGAAAACGAATACTGTAACTGCCATTAAATCTAATCTACAAAAAAAGTGTTTAATTTGAATTGCAGTCCCATTGCTAAACAGACAGACTTAGTAGTTACTACGATAAATTATGTGGGGTTCAAGTGGTTAATCTATGACGAATGCAGATGTTAACAACAAGGCATATAGGACCACAGTGATAGTAAACCCAATAATGTACTCAAGCACCTTTTACTAATATTAGCTAGCAAGCCTGGTGTTCAGTGGACAGTATGTAGGAGTTTGCAGTTGTGTTATCACAATAATAAGCATACATTCAAGCATCCTTGCATTATTTGTGACCTGGCCTACCAAAATCTCGATCAACAACACCAAGGTCTGTACTCAAGAATAACATCCTCATAGTCTATCATGTCAATTCAAATTAGTAGGCGTGTAGGCCATTAGTTGAACCATTGCATAGAAGCAGTTCATGAGTTCACATTTAACATGCTGTCTATTTCCTTTTCTATCTCATGGGAATCTATTGATTGTTTTTATAATAAAAGTCATAACTCTTGCTAAGTCTTGTCATCAGCAAGAGAATAGTTTCAATTGTTCAATTGTAAAAGGCAAACAAATGTAATTTTTGTTCCAATCTTCAATGCCAAAAACACAAATTAAATCGCAATTATTTGTGTGACAATTAGTCGTCAAGTAAAATGTCATGATCGTGACAGGCTGACAGCCATAGTTTGGAGTTGCTGCAAATTTACGATTGGCAGCAGGACTTGTTCAGTGAAAGGATTACCTTGAGCGAGGTGCTGTGTTTAGCAGATGATTTTATAGATTTTTTTATAATCGTCCAAATCGATTAGTCGAACTTAACCCTGTATTATACTTTGTTGTACTATGGTGGTGTACAAAGATAGCCGACCTACAATGTCGCAACATGTCGCCATGTGACGCATTGTGAGCTTGTAGATCTGCTATTTTCCACCATTTTCTTTTTTGAAATAATCGTAATCGAGGACAAATTTTGAAATAATCGTGATAGTGATTTGAAGTCAGATCGCCCAGCCCTGAAATGAGTTGTTGGAGTTGCTACTAATTTACGATTGGCAGCAGGACTTGTAGAGAGAAAGGGTTAAGTTGAGCGAGCGAGGTGCTGTCTGTGTGTGTGTGTGTGTGTGTGTGTGTGTGTGTGTTTGGCTGACTGCAGAGTGAAACAGGATGCAGCGACTGCATTGTCAGCCTGCTGGTGTGAGTGCAAACAGATGAGGAAATGCTGGAGCGGGTACTCCAAAACTCGCGTTGCCCTGGAAACGGTTTGCGTCATGATCACTTGCAATTAGCTTGCAGCTCTTTAGTTTTCATGATAGGTTTAACAGGGCTTAGCCCAATGGCTTCTCTCTGTCTGAAGACAGAGAGAATCTCTCCATTCACACATTGCTCTGAAACATATGCCTAGATGGGGTTTTTTTTGTTTGTTTTTTCATCCCAATTTATTGTTTTAGAAATAGGCTGTATTTATAAAATATAGCTTACATATTTTTTTTTTGCCATTGGTTTCTTGGTTTCTATGCTTCTATCATATGCTACTATGATCACACATTTCTTGTGTGTGATCATGATTGTGAACTGTGTTTACAGAATAAGCTGGGCAGACCTATGTATTCCGTGAATCACAAAATGCTGCATTGGCAGAGCATATCAAGTGGTCATTATCCAGCTAAGTCTCTTTCTTTGGAGGATTCTTTCCTTAAAGGCCTGTAGATTGGGTTCAGTTAGCTTTACATATACAGTACATACATACTGAAAGAAATACTAATTTAAATAATAATCAGATCAAATTGATACAACAAGATAATTGCCTTTCTACCAAACTATAGGCTGTGTTTTGCGACTTAATCAACAGTGCTCATTGGTGGTAGGAGGAGCAGGGATTTTCTGCATGGCTCATCTTGAAAGATTTAGATTACTACCACAAGTTTCCCGACAGTTCAAACATTTCAGGTGGCCTAGCTTTTAAGTGAAGGAGGGGGGTTGTTCAGCATTACGTGTCAACTGTTTGTTCAGCCCAGTGTCTGGGTAAAGGTGGAGGGAGGGAGTCTAGGTTCCAGTGAAGAGTGGATGTTGGATCAGACTGCTGTGATGTAGGTGGTTGCGTCTTGTGCTTGAATTACAGGATTCTCGTAAGAGAAACGTTGTACGTGTTGTAGGATAAATTTCAGTCTGAGAGGAAAGGTGGATTTGTTTTACGGGTAGACCTAGTATGGTATTTCGGCATCATCTGCCCAGTGTCCAGCTCGGGCTGTTATTATGCAACAGTTGCCTCAGATAACATGTTCTTGGTTACAATTTGCACCAATTATTCAGATCATGACCACTAAAATCGTGAAACAATGAAAGTGATTACTCTTGACAACATATGTATTAACTTTTTTACATGACCTGTCAACACACACACACACACACACACACACACACACACACACACACACACACACACACACACACACACACACACACACACACACACACACACACACACGTCTGACTGTTCTAATTAAAGTTTGTCTTACTTTCTAACCCTTTTCTCATTCTTCTTTCTCATTGTGTGTATTTGTCTGTCTTTCTGTCTCTCTCCCCCTCTGTCTCTCTCCCCCTCTGTCTGTCTGTCTGTCTGTCTGTCTGTCTCTCTCTCCCGCTTTCTGTCTCTCTCTCCCCCTCTGTCTGTCTGTCCCCCCCCCACCCTCTCTCTGTCTCCCCTCCCTCTCTCTCTGTCTCTCTCTCTCTCCCTCTCTCTGTGCGTTTCTCTTTTGAAAACGGTGTCAGCACTGCTGCTTTTACACCAAAAGGCTGTTGCTAAGTGACGGTTGACGTCAGCCGCAGTTACAGAGGAGGGCTTGTGTGTGTTTAGCAGCTGAGGGCAGATCCCGCTGAAAAGGGCAAAACTATGAAGCACTATTAGTCACTGCAATGAAAATCCAAACTTCAGCTAGCAGGGGTAACCACTTTGGAGGACTGTGAGCATTTTTATGCGGAGAGACGTGGGGTCTTGTGTATGTAGTGAAGTAAATGGGTGAGGTTAAAGCCAAATTCATTCCTCCTTTGAAGAGTATAATGGTGTCACTCGATGAAAATAATTGACTTTTTTTTTCTTTTTTTCTTGAAAATCTGTTATTGTCTGCAAGCGCACACCATTGTATGACAAAGTATAAATTGGGCTTTAGGCTACAATTTTTGGGGGGGGAGAAACTGCTCTTTGGCTGTAATCCAACCAATCCCCACCCCCTTTTCTTCCCTTTTTCTCTACTCCCATTGCTGTCTCCTTTTCTCTCACTTTAACCTCTCCTGCCCCTCCCCCAACACACATACACACACAGGCTCAAATACCAGACCCTTCTCCTCTCACCCCCCCCCCCCCCCCCCCCATAACATCAGTGAGATTTTGTAGAGGGAAAAAATCAATCACTTGTGTCTGAGGAAGGTCTGTAACTGTGAGCGCTGCAGTGTGGTATCTCCCCCATCCGGCCAAGGTTGTTCTGGAGCCTGCTAGCCCATTGTTCAGTGTAATCAATTCCCGGGAACCCATATCTCTCTCTCTCTGTCTCTCTCTCTGTCTGTCTGTCTCTCTCTCTCGGTCTCGTGTCTCTCTCTATCTATCTGTTTCTCTGTCTCTCTCCATCTCTCTCTCCTGTCTTCTGATGGTGTGCTTCTGGTCAGACTGAATTAAATACATGCATTTCCTTTTGGGGAAATGTAGATTGTCTGATATGTTTGATATTCATGTTTGATAATATCATAATTTACTAATGATAATAATAATAAAAAAAGTTAACCACATTAACCCTGGGGTCCCTATTTTTTTGTAAATGAACAAATATCGTAAATGAATCGTAATCTACAAGCTTGTAGGTCAGCTATTTTAGCTATTTGTCATACTAAGAAGTATACAGTATAGTGGTTAAGCCCTATATACGTATGTGTTTTTGTCAAATTGATCCCTCTCCCTCTCTCTTCCCTCTTCCCTCACCTGTCATCATGAGAAACGTGACCCTTTGTAGGGGACCAAACATGGCCCTACAGGTGGACTTAACCACTTAAACCCTCTATTCTAACTAAAACACACCTGAATTGCAATTGTTTTGGTACTCTCTTTTTCCACTCTACACCAAAAATACGCATTGGTTGCTTGTAGATCTGCTATTTTTAACGAATGTTCCCCCCCAGAATAGGGATGCTGGGGTTCAAGTGGTTAACTATTTTTAAAACGAGAAAAGAAACGTTACCACTTTCCACCTATTTTTGGGCATGTCATTATAAATAACATTTTCAAATAGCAAACATATTGACAAGCTCAAAACGTGTCACGAAGACTCGTGATGTGGCGCATTGGCTTTTCTATCTATCAACTACATTAATTAACTACATTAATTTAATTCCGGCAGGTCTATATGCCAATTGCCATTGTGAAATGAACATCAGTTCTCACCCTCCTCATCAACCTGAAAAGGCTGGTCTCCGCATGACTGTATGTGACAAACTCAGCAAATTGCATTAAATGAGCTTATGAGGCATTATAACACTCACATTTATTTAGTGGAGGATAGCCCTAGTCTGTCATCAGTCTGCACTGTTGAATCACTCACATGTGTGTGTGTGTGTGTGTGTGTGTGTGTGTGTGTGTGAGACACACACGCACACGCACACGCACACGCACACACAGTCTCCCTACAGAAAACCTGTCTGGAAATGGGCCTGGGTCTGTCTGTCCTAGTTGGGTTCAAAGACATGGAAACACTTTTGAAGACATCAGAAACGAACAGAAAGGTCACAAGTGTGTGTGTGTGTGTGTGTGTGTGTGTGTGTGTGTGTGTGTGTGTGTCTGCATGCGTGTGTTGGGTGTCTTTGTGATGTGAGTTATGGCTGATGTGGGCTGCTGAACTAGTGACGGCAGAACTGGATTTTTGAAGAACAGTAGATGTGTATTCACAGAAGTCACATGGACTTCACTATAGAGCAGGAGAGGAGGGCAGAATGTTGAATCATACAGAGCTGCTGCCTACCTGGAATCCCAACATCTTTGGCCAAACGATGTGTGTCACTAACTCGCTTTTTTGATGAGCAACGTGTTGCACTACACTTTTTGCTGAAGCATGAAGGATTAACTCACTGAGATCTGAAACATGTTGAGTTTTCTGTAAGAAGAATATTTTTTACAGGAGGTGCCTGAAGTTTGAAGTTTGAAATGTAGTGGTTTGATCCTAATTTACATTGTGCAAATAGCCTAATACGTAAATGTCACTTTGTAAATAATTTATGTATATGAGGTTTGTCCTAATGTCTACTGGGCTATTTCTTATGTTGTTCTTGAATTTTTTTTATTATCAAACGAGGCCTAATTATAATTCAGTTTTATAATTGGGTTGCACTTCATTGGAATGACTCTCTCTCATTTGGCCATGTTAGTCCTGATCCTCTATCAACAGTATTAACTGGGTTAACAGTAGGCGTGGGCGATAGCTGGACAAAATCATTCATCACAATATTTGTGATGAGATTATTGAGACGATAATATTGTATTATTATTAATTTGTTTATGTTAAAAATAGCAGATCTATGATGTGTCGCGATGCGACATGTTGTGAGCTTGTAGATCGGCTGTTTCCTTCTACTAGCGGCCTAAAACCTACGTCGCACCGCCAATCCGACCGATATGCCCATATATGGAGATCTCTGTATTTGTCAGTCCTTGTCCCTTTTATGCCCATATTATGGAGATTGCTGATGAGATTAGTATATGCCCATGCATGCCCCCTTTTGTGCCCCTAAATGGAGCTGACTGATTTGTTTGCACCTGATGATGCCATGACGACACATTGAGGTTAGACAACACACTCCATATTTGGGCGTAGCTGCATTGGGAGCTCTTTATATGGTTATGGATGAGTCATAGTGACATAAGCGTGACGACATGGTCCGTCGTTACACCGGCCAGTCCATATCCCTTAAGCCAATTTTGATATAAGATTTTAGAATTCTTATTTAAAAAAAATAAAAATGCCGACATTACAATATCTAAATGTTGATATAGTTAACACTGGATCTGATGCCACACTGATTGACAGCCACAAAGTAGTTGACAATGGGTATCACACTGCTTTTCCTGGCTCAGAATGGGCCTTTGGGGGGTGTTATGACAGTAAGCATGACCATTATGCAAAGAGCAGTGTTGCCAGATTTTGCTAAAGAAACAAGCAACTAGGTCTATGAAAACAAGCCCAAAAGAAGCGACTAGTAGGCCATTGGCTATTTACATAGTATTATCATATACATCGGCTATTTGAAAATAGACTATCTATTCTACAAGCTCACAACACGACATGTTGTGAGCTTGTAGATCTGCTATTTTCAAAAAAGATTTGACAAAAATATTCGATATGTGAATGTCACAAATATCACAAAACATTTTCAGATGGGGTGTCCGTGGACAAATACAAATTTATTTAGGAGGTCCTTGACATGAAAATGTTTGAGAACCACTGGTTTGAGAACCACTGGTTCTCAAAGTACGCCAAAATAAGCAACTATACTTAAAAAATCGCAGCCCGCAATTACCAATATTTATAAGCAACCTCAGAAGTCTCTTAGAATAAACGGACATTGGCAATGTGTCTTATGTTACCTTATTTGACAGAAACCTATGCATTTACTGTTATTTCTAACCGTTTTGATCAACAAGAATGTCCGTTATGCTTAACCCCAATTAACGATTGGTAAAATATAAATACATAAACAGCATGGCTTCTTTCTCACGTCATGTTGATTTTTCCCAAAAATGGAGTGACGGCAGGACAGTGAATCTGAGATTATGAATTCACAAAAAGTGAAAAGTATTCACACGAAAAGAAAATATTCACAATATGTGAAGAATATTCTGTGATTTACTTCCTTGGCCTACTGGTAGCATGCACACAAAAAGAACTGGCTGGCGCTGATTGGTCCAGTTTACAAGATTAGCTTAATTTGATTTGCCAGCTGAAAACAGGCATCATGTTGTTATAAAATCCCTTAAGTGAAATAAACGAAGCAGTCAGAAACACAAGTAATTGTCATAATAGCTAGCAAAATTATAAGTATTTTAGCACTAATCGTGTCTATTAATTGAATTGTAGAAATGTGAGGTATGGAAATAAAAACCTTTCTTGTGGAATATTCCACAGGTGATACAAAATAATGATACTTTTCCCCCTTTTCTTTTTCTTTGCTTTTTTGAGAAAATGTAGCCAGAGATTCTTGTCATTGTGGATAATGCCCCAAAGCCAAATGTTAGGATGTTGCTGAGCAAGCACTGACTAGAAGAAAACCTGACTCACCTTTTTTTTGTGTGGATGTTATATTTGATATAGATCATTCTGTAACATAATTCTGTATCATATAAGATGTTTCACTGTGGATTGGATTTGAAAAGTCTTCTAGGCAGTTGAAAATCACGGTCACTATACTGTTTTTATTAGAGAGATAATTTTGTCGACTTGAACAAGTCTGGTATTGAAGTTTGAATGTTCTTGCTTCTGCAACAATATTCTGGTCTAACCTTTGCTCTCCTTGCTTTCCATGTTTAGTAAACCTGCTAATGTTTAGTTTGTGCTACTCTGACTCATCTGACAACCAGTGTGTTACAGTATTCATTGTGGCATCTGTCTCAGCAATAGCTGGGGCTGGGCCCATTTTATTTAATTGATATAATAATTAAGTTGCAATGTTATTTTTGCCCTCATTCAACAGACTCTATAATATAATGCCCAGCCGTATTCTGAGGTGATGTACACAGCAAAATCCTGAATTTAACTCAGACATTTTGGACATTTTGTAAAAGCACATTGATATCGGACGTGCAAAACATTATTGCGTCAATTGAATTGCAGGAAACGTGTCTGTTGCATTTACAGTGGATGTGACATTTTCACTTGAATAGATATGTGCCACACACACACACACACACACACACACACACACACACACACACACACACACACACACACACTGGCTGTTGCTCTGTTCACATTGGCAACAATCACTAGAGTTGAAAATGTCCTTGAAATTAAAAAGTTTGAGAAGCACTGGTCTAGACCAGTGGTTTTCAACCCTTTTCATATCCAGGGCCATTATGTATTCGGCATTTGAGCCACGGACCACCGTTTGATGAGCAGAATGTGAGCTTAGAATATTTAGTTATCGTTGGATTCGATTTTGTCCACAATTCCATGCTCTATTGATGTCGGTACTATAGGAGAGATAACAGGCAAACGTTGATCAAAATAACAATTCTTTAATTCAGTAATGCAGATGTTTTGAGAGCGTAAAATGAAACCAAATGGATCCGTAATACTTGCACTCTCAAGATCTGTAATAAGGGTCCATTTGGTTACCAACTCTCCATCATTTAGCTGGGGACCGATCTGGAACCCCCTCAAGGACCACTGATGGTCCCCGGACCACTGTTTGAGAAGCACTGGTCTAGACCTCTGCTCTGACGCAGTCAGTGCTGCCTGCCTGCTGAGGCTTCCTGGTTCTCTATCATTAGTCACTGGCTCTCCCCTTGCCCTCACATTCCTAGAGGGGACTCGGAGGTCTAGATAATGTATCAATGGTTTTATAAGACACCCTCCCTGACGGGGGGCACTGTACTTAGACTTACATTCTCTATTATTCTATGGAGATTTTTTTGTTTTTGTCCCATTCTTAAGTCAATAATTTGATGACCGGCGGACTCTCCGGTAGGAGACTCAATGGAGACTCTTTGAGTCTCTGCCGGTCATCAAATTATTGGCTCAGGAATGCGACAAAAAATAAATCTCCATGAATTCAAGGCTTCATGGGGTGTGTAATTGATAGAAAATAAGATTTTTTTGGGGTGAACTACTCCTTTAAGAATGTATAGGCAAATAATTTTGAAATACAAATGATATGTTAGTAAACTTAAGTATGATCACATTCACAAGTAAAGTTAAGTTTGTCGCATCATTCTTAAATAGTCATTAGAGACTGTATTGTTGCCTCATAGACAACACTGGCTCATATAGTGATGGTTAACGGGATTAAAAGGTGGAAATGTGGCCCACAATATCTACAAACAAGTTAGATATCCTGCTTAGCAGGTTTTATATTCAGCTGTGGAAATAGCACAAAAGTCATGTGACTGAAGCATCCTGTGATGAAGGTCACTCAGATGTAGCCTACTTAGAGTGCTGGTGTTTGAAATGAGAGGGATAACTAATACATTTATGACGTATTATGAACCTAATTCTGGCTGAAGATGGGGAGGGGGAGTGTTCTGCCATGGACCATTGGAGATGGTGGCATTACATTAGGGTACTTCATCCTTAACCCATTCAAACCGGGAACACATCTAACCACTAAATCCATATTTTATACCAGAGGTCTTTAACAGGGGGTCCGCGGAGGTACTGCAGGGGGTCCGCGAAAGTGTTGTTTGATTAAATAATATTTTTGTTTGAAAAGAAAAATAACTTTTTTTTCCTTTTTTTTCCCCAAAATGTCAAATTGTCTTTAAACATAACATGAATCCATAGCAAACAGATAAATGGAGGCACAATGCACAATAACATGGTATGTTTATACATATTTTGTAGAGAATTATTTTGCACACCTACTGGGGCAGGTGCGTAGGAGCAGGCAATATAAAACACAATTGTATACATAAATATACAATATATGTGGTAGCCCCCCCTACCCTACGAGGTAGGGGGTCCCTGCTCCATCTCCCCATCAGTTTGGGGTCCCTGGCCTGAAAAGGTTGAAGACCCCTGTTTTATACTATGGCTATTCAAAATAGCAGATATACAAGCTTATAGCGTGGCACAGAATCTTTGAATACAAATATTTTTTAAACAAAATTTTTAACTAAAATCTTTACTTCTGGGGGTCCCTGGAACAAAACATTTTGAGATGGGGGTTGGCGGCCAAATACATATAATTTTGGGGGTCAAACAATAGTTTTTCAGAAAACTGTTTGGATTTTGAAAAAAATTGTAGAATCGGAACATCAGGTCTTAATGGGTTAACATAAAAAGGAATCATGGAACACCTATTTTGAGTGGAAGTGGATAATTGTTATTGTGAACTCTCCACGTGTGGAAACTATCAATATGGACGATAGGCTGAGTTTGAGGAGTGAATATTGTTTAAAACATTTTTGCCTCAAAGTTGACCGCTTTCTCTACTTACACCAACTACTCCTTTTTTATTGTTGTCATACAAAACATGTGTCTTAGCTTTAAGGCCTCTTGCTCTGTTTAGTGATCAGTCTCTCTTTGTCATTTTTGCTTCCGCCTCATGCTGTTTGTTGTTCCAACAGCAGTCTCTCGGTGTTCTCCTCTGGTAGAACATACTGGCCTCATGGCAGGATGCAGAGACACTCACTTTAACATTACAGGGACTCAAACAAAGTCAAATGCCAAAACACCCAACTGTACGGAGCCAAACACTATCAGCTTAAAGCTCTGATGCTGAAATAAATAAACATCCTCTGTGTGCTGCACTGTTATGTGAAACACAGTCCACTCTCAGTGGGGTTGTTATTAGAGTACATCTCCAGGCTCAGTAGATGCTGGTTGCCTGTTCAGCGGGAAGGGGAACTGGGAAAGATGGTTGTGAACCTCCATGCATTACGCTCTCCAGGTATAACTTTTTTTACTGTCGAGCCTTATGCTCCGACGGTGTGTCGCTTGCCGAAAATAGCAGACCTACAAGCTCACAATGCAGCACATCATGCGACTTGTTGTGAGCTTGCGGGTCCCATATTTCCGGCATGCGGCACTCGCGCAAAGAAGTATGAATTGAGATTTGGAAAATAAGAAGCAGCTAATAGCTCCATGGGTATCAGTGGGGGCACGTGATCGCTTATCCCCACTGTCCCAACAGTCGGGGTTGGCTAACCCAGTGGTTCTCAAACCTTTTCATGTCAAGGACCCCCAAAATGATATGTATTTGGCTGCGGGACCCCCCACCATCTAAAAAAATATTTTTCAAAAATAGCAGATCTACAAGTTCATGGCACGGCACCATAGCGCGGCACTTGGTGCTGCGCTATGCTTGTATATCTGCTATTTTTAAATAGCCAAAGTATAAATAAAATAAATGGTGACGCTATATTAACACATTTTGCTGGGGACCCCCTGGTACCTCCCCAAGGACCCCTGGGGGTCCCCGCACCCCACTTTGAGAACCAATGGGCTAACCTCACGTCACCACACCAGGCTTTCCACATGATGGCGGAAAGCCGAAAAGACTAGTGGGATCTGGTCTAGGGAACGCCTACTCCCTAACTAGTATCCAGTCGGGCATTGCAAAGTTATTGTCCCCCCACGGAATTGAGTAGCCTGGTCTCACCAGTCACCACAGTTTAGAATAAAACAATACACTCACATTTATAATTATTTTTTTATTTTAAAAATGAGCTAACCTGTCCTGCACCGCAGTGCGGGTTCATGACGTAGGCCCTAAAATGATGACGCTTCTGGCCGAGGGGAATCATTTTGGAGGAGCACCTGTTTCCACAAAAATATCTGCCCTAGAACAGATCAGAACACTGAAAAAAACAGTTGATCCCAGTCTATAATCCTTTTGGAGTAGTGCAGGTGCTCCTCTTTCTGCCTGCCTGGTGGCGCGAAGTTCTATCTGCTCCTAGAACGGATCAGAACACTGAGAAAACCAGTTGATCCCAGTCTAGAGTTGGCGGCTACAGGGTGAACACATGGCAGGAATTGGCAGTGACTAGATTTGGGAGAAAATGAAAAAGAGAGAGAGAGAGAGAGAGAGAGAGAAAAAAAGGAGAAAAAAACAATCACAAACCCATTGCATGAGGGACATTGAAATGACCACTAGAAAACTATTTTATTCCATAGTATGTCATGAACCGGTTGTGTGACAAAGTAGCCATTAACACATTTAGACCGGAAAAGAATCTGTGTAATTTTTATATTTCTGGCTATTAAAAAATAGCAGATATAAATTCAAGCTCATAGCGCGACACAGCGTGCCGTTCTACGAGCTTGTAGATCTGCAAAAAAAAAAAAAACCTTCTGGGTATTCTACAAATGTCCTAGCAGTTTTCTGAAACACTTATGTTGCTATAATTATATCAGTGGTGCTCAAACCTTTTCATGTCAAGGAGCCCCAAAATGTATTTGGCAGCGGACCCCCATCTCAAATATTTTGTTCCAGGGACCCCCAGAAGCAAAGATTTTAGTAGAAAAATGTTTGCTTTAAAAAATATATATATTCAAAGATATTCAAGATTTTTCAAAAATAGCAGATCTACATGTGTTTTAAAATGTAAAATGACACAGATGCCTCCCCCGGTCTGAATGGGTTAATCTCCCCTGACCCTACCCAGACCTCTACAAAATGATCAACCGTGGAGGAAAGTGCAAGCTGCAACATGCCCTTTTGTTACTATGGAATACACTCACACATGCACGCTCACATGCACCCCACAGTGTAGCCTGACACCGTTTCATTTCACTTCATTATTCAGTCTCAAAGTGCTCCCATTGCAGCCGTTTTCCTGCTTGGGCGTTCCCGGAGAGGGAGCCCTTAGTGACTAGTAGGACATCACTATAGCAGTGGTTCTCAAACTTTTTTTGTGTCAAGGACCCCCAAATTGATATATATTTGGCCGCGGACCCCCCCCCCATCTGAAAAGGTTTTGTGCCAGGGACCAGATTTGTGTTAAAAGAATTCAAAATTATTCAAAAATGTTCTAAACATTTTTCAAATATTTTCAAAAATAGCAGATGTACAAGCTCGCGGCACGGCACGAAGTGACACGCTGTGAGCTGGTAGATCTGCTATGTTTTGAATAGCCAACATATAAATGGATAAAGTGTTTAAGATGATTGTGATACTGTGTTTACTACTTTAGCTGGGGACCCCCTGGAACCCCCCCAAACACCCCTGGGGGTCCCCGGACTATAGTGTTTGACGTTGTGGTAACTTGCTAATGAAGTTAACTCTAGCCAGATACTATACTAAAGAATATCGTTGCTGTCGGGCAGAAACCTCTTATCTCCATAATATTTGGTGTTTTTTTACAGCGTCACACAAAAGCATCAAAAGTAGCAGATCGACAAGTGATGCATTTCTAGCTTGTTGATTTGCTACTTTTGTTATTTTAGAATTTGAATCCTGAAAGGTTTTGGACATAAGAGGTTTCCAGTTTCCACCTCACAGAGACGATATCTAATACCCAAGGTGAAAAACTTTGCTAATGTCACAATATCAACGTCGGTTGCTATAAGCTGTGTAAAGACAGTTTACTATGTGCTAACCGTTCTACTGTCATTGTTGTTTTTCAACTCTCTCGCCCAGTTTAACCCATTCAATCGCATCTTTTTTTTTTAATGGGAGTGACACAGCGATTCAGGGGCTGGTGGGGCCAGGCAACGACAACAATGACAATTGTCTTATCAGAGTTGTGTAGCAGTAGTAGCCATGTTGATATTATTGTTATTGTCTCTTTGCAACTGACACTCTGCAAGCTGCGCTCGACCTACAGACGGCAATGTCCTCCAGAGCATTTTTGGCCAAAGAAATCCAGATTGATTTTGACATTAAACTTGATAGCTGTACAGCAGTAAGCCTCTTAGCTTTTTTTAACAGCCCCCCCCCCCTCCCAACCCCCAGTCACCTCAAATTTAATGACAGCTGCTTGAAAGCAATGCAGAAAAAGAGAAAGCTGCAGGGTAGCGACAGTCAAGATAATGATATAAGAAAACAGTGTGCCGGGGGCCTGTGACGGACACTTTTTTGTAAATGATTTACTTAACAACAGACGATTTTTCAGTCGTGCTCTCCCTCTCCCCCCCCCCCCTCCCCCGCCAACCCCCACCTCCCTCTCCCCCGCCCTGCGCTTGCTTGGCTCTGATAGATGGAGTCTATGTTCACATGCTTGTTATTGGCCAGGGCTCCAGGGCTCAGGCGTTAGGCTGTGTTTATGAGAGGAGCCTGCACTGATTCCATGATAAAACCAGATGTTCCCTTACAAGGCTTCAAGCCTCCTTGATCTAACACTCATGTCCATATCAGGTATAGTCTTCCTGTTGTACTGAGGCCTCTGCCGCCCGGAGCCCCACGGCGAGCTGCTGGCCTGTTCAGTGGTGTTTGAACTGTGCTACTGACACACTGTAGTAAGAAATTAGTCAGATTTATTCACCATTGTCAGGTTTTATTGTCTGAGAGAGTATGTTTTTCCCCCTGTCCGTCCGTCCGTCCGTCCGTGTGTCCGTCCGTCTGTGACCAGCTAATCTCCGGCACCGTTGTCTTGATCGCAGCGAAACTGTTCACACACACTCCCTGGATGCCAATTCAGAACCTCTGCCTGTTATAGCGTCACCAGGAGGCCGATTTGTGCAAAACATATTTTTTGACAGTACTCCTACAGATTTTGTCCAAAAATCACGCAAATCGGTACAAAGTATCTCTATAGTCATTAAACGAAACGTGTCTTTCAGATGTTTCATATTCCATCCTGATTGGCTAAGATTGACATCTAAAGTTTGCATTATTGGCTTGTTTTGAACAAAATTCCGCAAATCATGAACGCACCGTCCGATTGCGGTCAAACTTTGCACGCACATTCACGCTATGTTGAGGAACAAATGCCACCCTTTTAACAGTGGCCTGTTATAGCGCCACCAGCAGGTCTAATTTAGCAAAACAAAAGTTTTTAACAAAATGCCTCAAATCATGAATGCAGTCAGTGTCCGATTGTCGTGCAAGGCCTAAGAAGAAATGGCACCCTTTTCACGTTGGCCTATTATAGCGCCACCAGGAGGCCACAATAGCCTACCTGACCTGGCGGAGACCTGTGCTCCGAGGAGCACTTTTTCTAGTTTTCTGTGCAATAGAGGTGTAGGCTCTGGGGGACTCCAGCTGAACAAATACTATGATCCTGAGAGAATAGGATTTCACAGATGACATTTGTTTTTTACTATTATAATGTCACTATGGCCCACAGAATGTGTCTCTGGAACTCGGCTCTCTTTGAAATACAGTTCAACTTGACAAGTAGCGGCCAATTAGTACTGCCATTTTGTATTGGATAGTGTGAGGCCTGGCTCGGTCAACGTTCTCCAATGAGCTGTGAGAGACTAAAGCCTCTAATCATGCCACAGTGACCAACAGACTATATACCGTACATTTGCTATCCAGCCTCTTCAAACCCCACTTGAGCAGAGGTGAAAGGGTCTTTGAAAGGGTCATTGGGTGTCCATTGTACTTCTGGATCTTAACAGTAGGGCTGTGAATCGTCTGCTATCTCACGATTCGATTCCGATTCTTGGGGTCACGATTCCGATTTTTATCGATTTTTTCAAAACAAACGATTCTCGATTCAAAATCTATTTTTTCCGATTCAAGCGATTCTCGATTCAAAACGATTCTCGATTCAAAACGATTCTTGATTCAAAACATAGGATTTCAGGATCTACTCCAATCTACTGGCATGAGAACATTTATGTAGCTTTTATAATTGTAAAGGTTTTATCAACTGATAATAATGTAAAAGGTCAATCCAAGATCCTAAAAAAAAAAACATTTTTTTTTTTTTTAAATCGATTTAAAAAAAAAAGAGAATCGATTCTGAATCGTCCAACAGTAGAATCGCGATTCGTATTCGAATCGATTTTTTCCAACACCCCTACTTAACAGTAGTAGATTTCGTTATGGTCTTAAAAGGATAATTCACCCCAAAATTACTAACCCTATGGAGACTTGAATTCATGGATATTTTTAGTTTTTGTCGCATTCCTAAGCCAATAATTTGATGACCAGCTCTTTGTGTCTCCTACCGGAACTGCTGCCGGTCATCAAATTATTGGTCAAGTAGAACTGTATTTCAAAGAGAGGTCTGTAGGCAGGTCCCATGTCCAAACGATTTGGTAGTAAATTCAAACATTTTTTCAACAATGTTTAAGGCCACATAGTTTTCATAACCCTCAAATATATTGTGTTTGTTTACATTTTGTCAATGTTGAATAAATGACAATGTACTGTTAAAAGCCCTCTTTTAAGTTCAAATTCAAGTAAAGAAATGCAGCACTTGTAAGGAACTATATTTCCTGGCATATTGATAGTAAGGAACTATATATCCTGGCATATTGATAGTAAGGAACTATATTTCCTGGCATATTGATAGTAAGGAACTATATTTCCTGGCATATTGATATCAATGTGCAGATTTTAATGGCTGGTAAATCATTAATTTTACATCGAATCAATGGCATAGGTAATTTTCAAAAGAGTGAATTACCTACAGTATACCTAGGAACTCCCGTTTTTCCACACTGAACGGCAGTGAATGACATAAAAAAATTAGGCTGCTGAGATCTACTAATGGTGTACACTGCATACACTTATGGACTGTACACAAACATGTGTGAAGACAGAGGCAATCTCTGCTAATGGCTAAATTAGACTGGTATGGCCCTTTTTTATTAAATGCACAAACCAGTGCCTTGTCCACTGATCTGTAATGGAAGGAACTATAATAACACTAACTACTGCTACACGAAACCCTGTTCCGAACTGCTGCTTAGTTATTTTGCCTCCATAAACTAGGCCTTCATAAATTTCAGGTGACACATAAAGTTTGCTGAGCTGTTGTACTGACTGTATACTCCATGCGTCACAGGTTCAATGGTCCTTTTCATAATTGCTTGTGTTCAGAGTAGATAGACCGGGGCTCGTTTTATGAACATGCAGATGAGCAAATAAAAATAAGCAGAAAGGACTTTGAGAAGTGCTATTCAGGGTATTTATGTTTTGGGATCTCTGCCACTACTCTCCAAAGGTCATGGATGCCTGTATGCTTGCCAAACTACTGTGATGGTAATACATTGCTAGGGCCCAGGTCAACAGAGGATATCAAGCGCTGATAACACCTAACCTGCCTGCAGCACACGGTAGACTGCTTACAACTATTTATAGGGACATGGTTTTACTGAATGGCCTCTACTGGATTAACCACTTTCAACCGGGCATCCCTATTTTAGGAAAGTCATAGACGAAAACATTCATCAATTCCCCCCCCCCCAAATTTTTTTTTGCAAAAACAGCTGCGCTTGTATATCAGATATTTATGCCATGCAACCGTTGTACGGCTAAATATAAAATGAGTATAAGTGAATAAACTCATGCAAAGATTACATGATTTTTTTAGCAGCGATAGATGATGTCTCCATTTGATTAAGTGTGGAGTCCAGTGTTTTACCTTGGTACATTTGTTCAGTATATGTGTTGTTAGGTTGTCAAGCTGTCTTAATTGGTTAATTCATATTTATTTTCTTGGTCTATAGATTCACATCCTTTTGGGTAGTTTTTCAAGTTGATGTGGGCATGTGTAGGGTGGTGGTGTTTGAGTGGGCCCGTTGCCAGTACAGATTTGACCTACGTGAACAGGGCACAATACTATGCTTGAGAGCACAGGACAGCAGTGACTGACAGGGACTGCACTCGACACACAGCCTTCAAACAAATCTGTAACAGTTGTTACTCAAGTTGAATCGCAACTAGAGCCCGACTGATACAAGATTGTTTGGGTTTCATACCAATCCTGATTTGGGAGAGTCCTTATTATAGATGTTTTGACTGATGTTTTTAGTCAAAAAGTCCAAAATGGGTTATTTTCTATTTGAAAAACTAGAACATTCGGAAATAAAAAAAAATTCCGATGTACTGTTGCATTGCTTTGTACTGTGACACATTGTGAGTTTGTAGATCGGTTATTTATGAGAATGTTTTGAATACTTTTGACAACAGCAGGTTAAAAGTGGTTTATCATCGGCTGTATTATATTGCCAATACTGAATGTCGCTGAAAAAAAATAGTCAAATCATGGTCGATGTATCAGCCTAAACCAATGTATCAGCCTGGCTCTAAGGTTTTCATTTTATGGGCTGAAGAAACTGCAAATGCAGTGGTAGCTGTCAGCGTCTGTAGTTGTCTGTAGCGTTATGGCGGTGATCACAGCCAAATAGTTGTGAGTACAGTTATGGGCCATTTGAGAGTGAAACATGCCATTGTGGGAAAAAGTTCATCATTGACGTACTAGGGTTGACCTTACTCAGATTGTGGCATTTTTGTTGTTCCTGCAAACACGTGTTTGTCATTATGCAAGCTTCACTCTGCCTGGCGAGCCGCCAGCAGCAGAAACTTCAAGTATGAGAGTGAATGCTGACAGTTGTGCAGAGATTTTCTCCCCTAAGTAAGCTGTGCATTCCTCTCTCTTTCTAATAGACCCCGTCAGTCACAATTCCAACTCCTTTTAGGTCTTAAACCTCAAGAGTACAACAGCAATCTGAGCAGACTTATTTTTTTCTATCAGTGGTTTCATTTCTTCTCCATGGATTTACAAATGTTATCGGGAGACTTAAGAAAAGCCTGTATTGTGTCTTTTTAGAAGAATGTGCACAGGCTGCTGTACAGTATTGTAGCACTCTTAATGTCTTACAAAACCCATTCAGCATGTTACTGTAGGCTAGGCTCTGTCACGGCCTCCTCAGCAGCATCGGATAGATCAGCGGATCTCAAACTTTTTGATTAAGGGAAAAACCCCAAAATTGAAAATTTGTACACTCTCAGAGCTACAGACCTATAATGGTGCATTTGGACCCCCCCCCTCAAGGAATCCCAAGGGTCACTGGACGCCACTTTAAGAACCACTGGAATAGATGATCAGAAACAACAGAGGTGAAGTACAGCAAATTCCTATCGGCTTTTATTAGATGTATTCAACCACTCTAGCCCTGGTGTCACAATTTTTTGGCATATCGATAAAAAAAAAGCCAAGAAATCAGCTCACAGGAACGCGTCACGTTGTGGCACATTGTGAGATTGTAGATCGGCTATTCGTCACTATTCGTCTTGAGTGTAGGGCTTAAGTGGTTAACTGCAATGTTTAAACGTTAGCAGCATTTTGTGGACGAGGGCTTTAGTTCAATGATCCAGCCACAGGCTGCACCCCTGGGGGGGGGGGTGGGGTGCACTAGTCTCTCTAGAGACAGACATGTTGGCTCACACAATTTTCTAATATTCTGTACATCAGAAGCGCTGAAAATGGCAAAATTTGCAGATCTACAAGCTCGAAACGCATCGCTTCGCGCCGTGTTTCGAGCTTGTAGATCTGCTACTTTGGATGCTTTTGTGTGACGCTGTAGTATGATCAAGAAGGGCATTAATTTACCAAAAAACACAAAGTTCAAACATGGAGATGAGAGGTTTCTGCCCGACATCGCAACGATATACGTTTTCATGAACGGAAATGACTAACAGATGACTGCTTTCCTCTCGCAACTTTGTAGCGTTTGAAGATTGTGGAAGAGTTGTCTGGCATGAGAGACTAGCGGTGCACCAGTATCTACTGTGTACAGTAGCTTCATTGACATCAGCTGTGGGGTCAGGTGTCAACAGTTAAATAATCTGAGATTCAATCAATCAAAATACAATATATTGTGTGTGTGTGTGTGTGTGTGTGTGTGTGTGTGTGTGTGTGTGTGTGTGTGTGTGTGTGTGTGTGTGTGTGTGTGTGTGTGTGTGTGTGTGTGTGTGTGTGTGTGTGTGTGTGTGTGTGTGTGTGTGTGTGTGTGTGTGTGTGTTTGTGTTTGCATCATATATCGTTTCAGCAATGACATGTACACATGTGCAATAGTAACATTGCAAAGGACAGCTATGGCAAATTGGGCCAGTCAGTCACTTTTTACTTGATAGGAAATGAAAACTATCAAGGTTCACATTTTTCATGACTAATCTGGGAGAAAAACGGTACAGTTCATCTTATGAATAACATAATGATTTAATTACTTCTTGGCAACTGGTCTCACAGAGATGTCATGTTGAGTCAACCAGAATCTTGAACTGCCTTTTTTGTCTTCTAAAATCACCCTAATCATTGCTGGAGTGCTAAATTATTTCCAAATGGAGCTTTTGAAGTTTAGATGTATGCAGATCTGTCTATGGTGAAATTATGTTGCTCCAGCTTTTTTTTATATATAGGTTATATAAGTGCACATATTGCAATATATTGCAAAAACAAAAGTATCGTAATGTCAATAAGGGGGGGGGCGGGGGGGGGGGGGCACATGTCCATTGCTGTTGTTTCTGTGTTGGATATTTTTGGGGTCACCGCCTTAAAGTTCAGCCTTTGTTTTCTCAGTTAAGCCTAATCTATATTTTGTCACGCAAACGGTGTCGCGCACCAAAAATAGACGATCTACAAGCCCAAAGCGCTTTGCAGTTTGCAACGCGCTGTGAGCTTGTAGATCGGCTGTCTTTAGCCGTAGTACGACAATGTATGTTATGCATTATTGTCCGCCGGGCCTGTTGGCTGCGGGTGTGACGGTCGTAAATCAACCAGCCCTAGCAGCTGCTCACACTCCTGGATGAGCTTCAGCCAGTGCACTCACACTCACACACATGCTTGAATCCACGCACACGCCCGCGCGCACCCTGCAAATGTTATGTATGGACTTAACCCATTCAGACCGGAAACGCATCTGTGTCATTTTAAGATTTTTTGGCTATTCAAAAATAGCAGATATACAAACTGCCACGCTATGAGCTTGTAGATCTATTTTTATTTATTTTTTATCTTGAAAATGGGTGCAAATCTTTGAATATATATATATTTTTGTAAGCGAACATTTTTAACTCTTCTGTTACAACTTCTGGGGGTCCCTGGAAGTTCTGGAACAAAATATTTTGAGATGGGGGTCCACGGCCAAATGCATATCATTTTTGAGAACCACTGATATATATATTTAAATGTTAGGATTTAGAAGACATTTGTAGAATCCCCAGAAGCAAAGATTTGAGTTAAAAATTTTCGCTTTAAAAACATGTATATTCAAAGATTTGCACACAATTTTCACGATTTTTCTAAAAAAAAAACCTGATCTACAAGCTCATGCCACGCTATGAGCTTGTATATCTGCTATTTTTTGAATAGCCAAAGAAATCTTAAAATGACACAGATGCGTTCCCAGTCTTAATGGGCTAAGCACAGACAGGACACTCATACGGTTATTGCAGTATATCACAATATGATTTTATGTCAACAACATACTGCCCCATTATACAGAGTTGTCCCTTGTTCTCACTCATCCGTCCCTTGTCCTTCCCCCGTAATCGGAAGGAGGGGGGGGGGGCAACTAACCTGCCTCAGCAATTCCAGAGGCCCGTGGAACATGATCATAATTCCTGAGCTCAGTTTTCCCCTTTAGCTGCTACTTTTTCTGCCCTTTAGTCTGCTTTATTCTGGCCCGTCTGTGTGTGTGTGTGTGTGTGTGTGTGTGTGTGTGTGTGTGTGTGTGTGTCTGTCATTCTGTCTGACGCTGCAATAGAACCACAGCTGGCTGGCTGTCACATCCACAGACAGTATAAGGAAGCAGGCAGAAACCTCCTCGGCAATGGTAGGGGCACATGCTGTGATTTAGTGTGGTAGAAGTTATGGACAGCTCTTCGACAGAGAAGCATCCTTTCAAACCTAAGTTCCACACCTTTTATTAACCTGTTGTGCTGTTTGAGAATGAAGCTGCACAATGTAATGTGGTGTTCAATTGGTGAATAAATCATTATTTTGTAGCCTATCCAATTCTCCCTCCAAAAGTCATAGAAACCAGGCCGTGCGTGCGTGCGTGCGTGCGTGCGTGCGTGCGTGCGTGCGTGCGCGCGCGCATCCTTCGGGTAACATGCATTCATGCACCCCGCCACGAGTTTCATGGAAAGCCACCCAATAGATTTTGTGTTGATTGTGTGCTATTGGAAACATTGTCAGAATGGTGGCGCTTGAAATAAGGCCATTTGGTTTCCAAAATCAGTTTGGCTCAACAGTCTGAGTTTGGGGAGCATGAAGAAGAACAGCAAATTCCATGGCAATCCAGTCAGACTGACCAATAGCCGCTAGCCGGGATAAAAGCTCTGTTGATCCTGACTTACCAAAACAGATGTACATCACTTGTCTGATTTAACCACTTGTCTGAGTACACACATATTTTAAAAAAACTTTTAAACATACCCAAATTTCGGTTGTAGCAAAAACAAAGATGCGTAACATTCCTGTATCAGGTCTAGTCTGTTTTCTGCTACAGTAAGTTACACCAGGCACTACATCACGCACGTAGTGGCATGAGCTGTGATTGGTCTACTTTTGTGTTGACATACAGACAAACCCTGTATTAAAACACTTACTGTACATTTTGGTTATTGGAAACATCTGTCTTTATCACTCGCTTTCTGCACTTCAGCACTGGACACTAAGCATCATGGTTTGTAATAGCCATTAAATATTTGGTGTCATGCATCTGGACTTATTTTATGTCGGGGTCTTATGTACCCAATCACAATATATTGTACTGTTGTTGTAAGACCTGCGCACCTGTGTATAACACTTTATCATAGTGACTTAGCGATTGTACTCTGCAAAGTTTTACCTACACAAATTTTGAGATGTGCATTATGCTAGGTTACTGCAATACATTTCTGAAATCATGACAAACAGCTTGAAAACCATCTAAAGGCAAGTTTTTTTGTACAGCACTTTTCAACAATAAGGCTGGAAGGCAAAGTGCTTTCCACAAAACTTTGCCAGTGCTAAAGACAAGACATTGCTAAAGAAAAAGGTCATTAAAGGACATTTGAATAAAATTTAAAATAGTTATTAAAGAGTGAAGAGAATAAGAATAAGCTAAAATGAAACATAAATATGCATAAATAAAAGTAAAAAGGCAGCAGCAAACAGAAAATAGTTCAGCTTTCATTTGAGAATTGTAGCAGTTATGTGGTGCATAAGAAAACACAATGCTGCTGTCTGTCCCAAACGGCCGGAGAGGTCTTGACGGTTCATGGTGTAGCACAAGATCAGAAAAGTATTATGGCCCTAAAAACCATTCAATGCTTTATAGACCAACGGTAGTATTTCGAAATCAATTCTTTTACAGGCAGGGAACCACTGTGTAAAGATCTGAGAACTGAAGTGATATGATCCACTTTCTTGGTATTAGTAAGGACTCCAGCAGCAGCGTTCTGATTGAAACAACTGGAGCTGTTTTTTTTTAGGGAGACCACAGACACGACATAATACCTTTAATCCGTGATATATTCTTAAAGTGATAGCAGGCTTATAATTGTCAATGTGGCTGTTAACTACTTGAGCCCCAGCATCCCTATTCTGGGGAGAACATTTGCCAAAAAATAGCAGATCTGCAAGCTCTCTTGTAAGCTTGTATCTCCTCTGCTATTTTCGACAAAGAGATTTGGTGTAGAGGTAAAACGGAGCCAGCTCAGGTCCGTTTTACTAAGTGCAGAGGGTTTAAATGGTTAAAGATCAGGTCAGAATCCATGACTAAGATTTATGGCTTGTGTGTTTTACTGACTTTTAATCGTTCTTCCTTTGCTCAAAAACTAGTTACTTCAGTTTTGTCTTTGTTTAATTGAAGACAATGTTGGCACGTCCAATCTTTAAAGGTTATTTTGCACTAGCCTGGCGGATAGATAAGATCCACTATGCATCTGAAGGACATGTACCTACTCTGTGCTTTCACACTGTCATTAGAAAGTTACTAACCACATGCATTCTAGAAGCAACACATGCACAATGTTATTAAGTTGGACTGAACTTGCATAGCAATAATATTTAGAATTCTCCCTTTCTGTAATGCTGCATCATGTCTTTGCTTTATGTTACATTGTCTCATTAAGGCAAACTAATCAACCCAAGACATCAACCTCCCATCCACTAATAACCACCTCTTAGCAAATGGCATGTTGTGTGTTATACCCATAACAAGCCATTAGCTTTTAAACCAAAAAAGTGCAATAGCCTTCAAATCCTCTTAATGCCTGTGCACACCTTCCATTATACTGTAATTATTGGGAAGGCCCAGTGATATTGTGTATCTAGTATATACTGTAGTAGAGTTTTATAAAGTATAATACATGTTCCAACAAAAAATGTTTAAGGCTCTGAAAGACGCTGTGTGTGTGTGTGTGTGTGTGTGTGTGTGTGTGTGTGTGTGTGTGTGTGTGTGTGTGTGTGTGTGTGTGTGTGTGTGTGTGTGTGTGTGTGTGTGTGTGTGTGTGTGTGTGTGTGTGTGTGTGTGTGTGTGTGTGTGTGTGTGTGTGTGTGTGTGTGTGCGCGCGCATTCAGAGCTAATCTCGCAAACCGCTGAACCGATCAGCGCCAAATTTCTTGTGCACACTGCCAATAGTTTGGTAAACATTCCTGTTGTGTACAAGGTAGTACTTCCTTTAATGAGGGCCTGGTATTCACAGCCCATATTTGTCAATATGCATGGTACTAGTGGCTTTTTCATCTTCAAGGCCATACAGGCATGCTAGACTTTCATAATCACATGAAGCACTGCATCATGCTAGACTTTCATAATCACTTTTATCAGGATATCCTCTAAAACAGTGGTTCTCAAAGTGGTGTTTGAGGGCCCCCAGGGGTCCTTGAGGGGGTTCTCCAGAGGGTCCCCAGTAAAATGATGAATAGTGTACCCACTTTAACCCTATTTTTATACTTCGGCTATTCAAAAATGGCGTTACCTGTGAGCTTGTACAAGCTCAAGCTGCTATTTTCAAATGTTTTGATAAATCTTGGAAAATTGTGAAATGTGGAATAACTTTGGAAACTTGCAACACAAATCTTCTCTTATGGGGGCCTCTGGAACCAATTTCTTTCAGATGGGGGTCCGTGGCCCAACGCATATCAATTTGGGGGTCCTTGAAATGAAAATGTTGAGGACCACAGCTGCTCAAAAAGCTTGGTCTTGCTCTTCACTTCTCCATGCTTTGCATGGCTGATATTACATCCATATTGGCGACTACAGATATGCAGGATGTTTTTGAAATGCAATAAATATTAGTTATTCTGTCTGTATGTCTAACCATTAAAGAGAGACTGGGACCATCTGTGGGTGTGTCACCATTTAGCCATGTAGACAGTAACTGTGTGTGGCATAGAAAACCATCACCTGTAAAAATATATATATATTTTTTAAAGTGTACAATTTGTTCACTACAAAATGGATACAATTAACATTGACATTTGTTTTACTAAAGATTTATTTTTGAGCTTTTTATGCCTTTTTTTTCGATAGGACAGTAGGCTGACAGGAAATGGGGAGAGAGAGAGATGGGGAGTGACATGCCGCAAAGGCCGTCGGGATCGGGACTCGAACCCGTGACCCCGCTGTCAGGCTACACTGAGCCTAGGCTCCTGGACCGCTACGCCAGTGGTCCAGGCCGAAATTTGTTTTACTGTGTACATTTTACTGTGTAGGTACAGAGAGACACGCCTTTAAAAAGTAAAATACAATAAATGGAACCCCAGATGATAGCTAGTGTTGCAGTGACCTAAGTGTACTGTACGTGTTGCAGAGCAGTTGTTGCTACAGGCTATTACCAGTGGTGGACAGTAACTAGGCACATTTACTTGGATACTCTACACATTTTCTTTGCAAGCACATGACTTTCTCTCTGCTGCATTTGAAATAGAAATATTGTACTTTTGACTCCATTACATTTTCTAGGAAGGGACAACTTACTTTGCGGTGCAACGTGTTGTGAGCTTGTAGATCTTCTATTTTCACTATTTTTGAAAAATGTCTGATTTTATTTAATTATTTTTTTTGGGGGACAAATGTTCTAAATGTCAATACAGCAATGCATTGATATTAAAAAGGAAATGTACTTCGTAAGATGTACTTGAGTATTTATTTACTCGATTATATACTTTACCCACCACTGGTTATTGCAGCACACACACACACACACACACACACACACACACACACACACACACACACACACACACACACACACACACACACACACACACACACACACACACACACACACACAGGCACACACACATAGGCACACACAGGCACACACAGGCACACAGAAGAAGCACCTGGTCAGTGAAGTGGTAGGTGAGTGTGAAAAGGGAAGGATGACGTTTTCCACAAGCCCCTTTCCCTACTCAAAGAATTTTCCATGGTCCTGCCAGGTTGCCCTGACGACACTGGTGACACCCCCCCCCCCCCCCCCCTAACCCCCCTCAAACCCCCCCGGCTCTCCTGGCTAACCCTCGCTGGCCCTGCCTGAGGTTTGGCACGCTGTGCTAAAGGCCCACAGCCTTTATCCAGGGCATATTAGCTAGCATGTCAGGCCAGTAGTGGGACATAAACACTGGAGGCCTCTGTTTCGTTACACAGTACAACTACGCAGTGGGAATCTAACTCGGGCTGCGAGCATCCATTTGTTTTCTTATCGGTTATTCTGTCGATTACTTTTTTGATTAATCGAGAGGAGTTTTTTTTATTTTATATTCATACTATTTATTAGTTTTTTTATATTATTTTATACTTCGTTGCACAATGGTGTCGCGCAAAAATAGTGAAAATAGCATATCTAGAAGCTCACAAGCCGTTGCAAGGCTCCAAAATAGGGATTGATAACTTTGTTAAATGATCAATTCCTTATTTTATAATCAATTAAATAGATTAGTTCAATTAGCTGTTGCACCCCTAAATGTAACTATGGTGTGAGTGTACAAAATGGAACCAGGTCCATTTGGTTCCATGTGTACAGTTACAAATGGATACATTAACAGTAACACTGAGGGTTTTATATATATATTTGTATTTATATATATATATATATATATATATATATATATATGGGGGGGTAGTATGCTCTCAATGTAGCATTCTTTCTTTCTTTTTTATTTTCTCTTATCATTCGCTTTCTTTATCGCCCTGTGCATGTCGTAGGTGCGCTCGCGGTGGAATTTAATTCTTGTGTGTGTGTGTGTGTGTGTGTGTGTGTGTGTGTGTGTGTGTGTGTGTGTGTGTGTGTGTGTGTGTGTGTGTGTGTGTGTGTGTGTGTGTGCAAGACGAGTCTGTGTGACTGCCAGAGTGCAGCCTTCATTATCAGCGCGTGCGTCTGCAGAGGCCTGCTGACGCCGTTATGTGTCGCTGCCGACCGACGTCAGCACTGCTCTGCTGCTCTCCATACAAATGCCCCCCCCCCCAACTCCCTCTATCTCTCTCTCTCACACACACACACACATTAGCGTGTTTTTATCAGTTCCAGCTCAGACCCGACCTCTCACACCTCAGTGCTAAAGCCTGGCTAATATGACACACAAGTGCAACTCGCTGGCTAGTAGCTTGCATAGGTTTATTGACTCCTGTTATGAAATATTTAGTACTGGGCTCATGTTAAATAATAACTATGTATTTGGAACTGATGAATTGATGTGTGTGCAGTGCACTGTGTTTAGCTGTGAGATTCTCTGTGTGTGTGTGTGTGTGTGTGTGTGTGTGTGTAGTAGTTATTCATCTCCATCTGCCAGAATTTGAGGCTGTGGGGTTAAGCAGGAGACAAACACATGTCAACACCTACCTCTCATGCACTATTGGTTGCACATGTTTGCCCCCAGGTGTGACCATGAAGTTGGGCAGGTCGATATGACTTCAAATCATTATCAATTATTTCAAACTTCTAATTAATTGATTAAAGAAAAAATGTAATAGTGAAAATTGCAGATCTACAAGTTCACAACGCATCATGATGCGACGCATTGACAGATTGTACGTCAGCTTTTTTCACTATGTTGTATGCTACCAATTGTACAGCGAATTGTAACACAGGTTTAAGTGGTTAATCAGACTTATTCGATTTAACCGATTATAAAAAAATCGATTAGAATGTTTCTGTGTCGAAAAAATACGCTTACATGAGCAAGATTGTCGGTTATTGGTTCTAAATATCGGTTTTGATATACTTTCGGTGAATTGCCCAGCCCTACAATAAAGGCAAGACCGTGAAAGAAAAATGCACACTGGACAACATGCCTGATTTGTTACAAGCATAACTATGCTAAAGATGTCTGTGTGAGAGACTATGCTGCCTGGTTTTATCTGAGTTGTAAATGTCTGACCGGTCTAACATTGTTATAAAAATGTCTCCGCATTATCAGCTCTCTTGCTTTTTAAATGGCAGTTAGGGTTGTGTGAAATTGAACGAGGAGGCCGCTTGTTCTGTGTTGGCTGATTTACGGCCATTTATATTTAGTCTACCTTTCAATGTCCTGACCCTGTAGCACTCAAATCTGTGAGAGCCGACATGATCTATAATGTGTGTGTGTGCGTGCAAGTGGTGGCAGTAGGATCAGTGTGTGTGTGTGTGTGTGTGTGTGTGTGTGTACTGTGTACGCCCTCATGCGATGTTTTCATAACATCGCTAACAAAATGTCTTCTCCTTTGTTGAAAAGCCATGTGATCTGGTGACCCCGACAAAGGGTCTGAATCTGTAAACAAGGTTAGTTGTGGCTTAAAGGTCTGACTCTGGCAGCACCGGTGGTACCGGTAGCAAGGCGGCAGCAGCACCACCTCGCACTGCCTCGGGCGCTGTGTGCAGCGCTCCCCACTTGAGGTTGGACGGGTCCGTGTTTGCACGTGTATACCGCCGAGATGCTGAGGCATAGAGCTTCAGCTGTTCACAGAATGTTACATGGACCAGTGTGTGCTAGTTGTATGCTGCTGTGTATTCAAAATTAGAGCCCCGGGCCGATGCCAGGTTTTTGGGCCAGTCCTAGGGGCACAATAATTTGTAAAGAAAAGTACAAAAATCTTCAAATGTTTGAAAAACTTATAAGCAAACAAATAAATAGTACAAAATGCAAATTTTTCATAGATACAAAATTCAGTTAAGCATATATATTCAACTTTATATGAAAAGGAGGATATTCAACTTTAATTATACTATGAACAAGCAAAGAACTCAATAACTGATGTACAACAAGATCCCAACATGCCCCATCGCGATGTAAATAGCAGATATACAAGCTCACAGCGCGCCACTTGGTGCCACGCTGCGAGCTTGTACATCTGGATAAATTGTGTGTCCACGATTTATCCATTTATAAAGTTTACAAATGTAGCCAAATGGACCCATGGGGGTCCATGTGGTTTCAATTGTACACTCAGAGTTAAATGAACACTCAGGATTGCACAGTGAGTGCACAGGTTAGTTTGCGATCTCTTTATCTCCCTCAGTCTTTGTCAGTGTCCTTTAGCGTTTAATCCCGTCCTTCAGAGCCTCATCCCCGCGCCCTGCCCTTTTCCCCAAGTTCTTGCTCGCCTGCATCTCTCCGTAAACAAGCTGACGGCCAACAGCTCTCTCCTCCGTCCGTCTCCCGCCATCCTGTTGCCATGGTGTCCGCAGCATTGTTTGCTGCCCTCTCTTGTCGGGTTGCCATGGCAGGGCTTATTTGCCATATTAAATGTTTGGCAGCATTGTACAGATGCCGGTGACAACCACCCCGACGTCCCGCTCCGATCAATGAAGTAGCGGACGATTTAGAGAAATCGGAGGCGACAGAGCCACTGATCCGTTTAACAACCGTGGCCACAGCCCACTGCCCATCTTACGTTGCTCACAAAACAATAACAATTAGTGTTATGCACTGGGAGATTGATGCAAGCTTAGCCTTAGCTTATGTATTTTCAAACATTTAAGAGTGGGTCTCACTGGGCATGGCTCGCTTGTTTTTCCTTATAAAATTTTGATATAACAAAATTGTACATGCACTATTCCACTACTGTACAAAATAAATACATAATTACTTAAAAAGTGTGTGTGTGTGTGTGTGTGTGTGTGTGTGTGTGTGTGTGTACATACTGTATATATAATAGCTTAAACCCGGTTTAAGGATCCGTACATGGTTGACAACGACCAACTGATGAATGGAGTGTCAAGTCCTCCTTAAATATTTGATTAGATTCTTCATGTCATGTTTATGTAATGTGGTGCGCTGCTATTGAGAGGAAAGTGAGCAGGGAAGGATGAACTGCTGTTACCCCGTGCATCTTTGTTTTTACATTAGATTCTGATGGGTTAGGTGGAGGTTGCTTTGCTTGCTGTTTATGGAGGTCTGAGAAGAGGTGGAGACTGAATCTTGTCTCACCCCCTTGTGGGGAGGAGTGAGACTGCGTACTGACTGACCCTGAGTTAAATGTGTTTTGCCTGGTTCAGTGGGTCTCATACTCTTTTATTTTCAAGAACCCCTGTAACTCCGAGAGTGTACAAATGTTACGGGTCCGTTTGGTTCCATTTGTGCACTCAGAGTTACAGACCTGTAATGTTCCATTTGGACCCCCCTCAAGAAACTTTGAGAACCACTGGCCTAGATGTAACATTGCCATGGGTTTCTCCTCAAACATACCTGGGGAGGGACAATACCTATACTTACACCAAAAATAATTCCTCAAGTTGTTGTTTAAAATGGTCTGGATCAAGATTTGTAGCAGGAGGAAGGTGTAATTTATCACTTTCATAGTTTGCAGACATTCAGTAGTTAGATAAACTTAGATAATCATATTTTCACAACTTAAAAATTGGTATGTACTCAACATTAACAAGATTCAGCCTATGTGTCTTTCTCATGTTTCTCTGTATGACCTGCCTAATTCACAGCAATATAAATTAAGCTATTCACTAAGTATCTATGATAAATAAGTATGGCATTTGTTCTTTGACGGTCAAATATTAGGTTATTTCAAGTTCAACAGCAGCCACATTGTTGCACAGCGTTTGCCAACTGCTCTACGTTAGCGTAGGGTGTGCAAGCTCTGTTTGGTGACCAACAGATAGATAAGGTGGAAATGCTGGCGATTGACGTAGTTGGAGTCAGATAAGATCTCATAGCTCCATTGTAGGCGTACCATTGTGGTTTTAGTGGTTTGATTTTCTTGTTTTGCTTTCAGTGAAAGACTTCAGTGTGCTGTCTCATAGGTAGCGTGCATTAACAGAGTTGTAGTAGAAAGTGCATCATGTGCAGGAAATCCTCAATCTGGCTGTTGCTCCACTATGTGTTTAGATAACAGACAGACACAACTCGCATAATGCCCTATCACTATTGCTGTCCCTGTGACGTCATGAGCCATTTTACTGGGGCTTAGGTCAAAGCCTGTGCACTTCATACTGTATGTAAATACATAATACATCTCACTTTTTCTTACACAAACACACACCGAAACTCACCCACATACAGTGCATACCCATAAGGCCTTTAACTTAATTGTTTTTTTGTTTGTTTTTGTTTTCAGATGATCTTGTGGGACTGGGACCTGAAGCATTGGTACAAACCACAATATCAGGTCAGTATGTCTGTGTATACAATACTGTACGTTAGTTGTATTTCTTTGTTCAAATATTGTGCAGGAATAGCAAAGCCCATTGCATACTACACCAGAACAACCGACATTTGTTCGGTCCAAAAATACATTATGACGTCATTCAGAGGTTCGGGTGGGATCGGAACTAAATTGCAATGCATTGCGTTGCAACGCATTGCAACACAATGCATTGTGAGCTTGTAGAACTGCTATTTTCGCCTAATGTTCACCCATTTTCTCTGATTGTTTATCTATTATTATCACATGCCCCGAACAGGGTCGGTAGGGTTCATGTGGTCTGTAAATTAGGTTCATGACGTTCATTTCCTACTGCGATATATTTTGGCAGGGTGAGAGAGCAACAAATGGTGTAAACTCACACTGAACAAATATAGTACCGGCATACAATGGCTGAGAAATTGTTGTCATGCCACATATTTTCTACCACCTTGATAAGGTTCTGAAATATTTGTGTACGCAAAAGTGTTGGCTACTGCAGCCTAAAAGACGTCATCTGCTTCCAGGACACCAGATGCAACATTTTTGCATCTGGTGGTTTGCAAAGAGGACCCCAGGAAGACTAGCGGTGCTTTAGGACACAGCTAACAGCTAACAAATAAACAACATTTTTGCTTGTTAAAACAAAAATACCCCTTTTGGGATGTTTTTGAGCTCCGCTAAGTATCCACCGAACTGCATAACATGGGCACCAAAACCAAGCTTAGTTTCTGACCTACAACTTACTTGGCTGCCTCCGACAAGAAGTGATGAGAACGACGAAGATGAGACGAGCCAGAGGGAAGAGAGGGGACAAGGTATGGGTAGATGGGTAGAGTCAGGGAGAAGAAGCAAGACGAGAGGAATTATGAGAAGGTGGGGCTCCTGAGGGAATGGGGCTGGGGGTGAGCTAAAAGGGGGGTGAGGTAAGCCAATACGGGGTGAGGAATCTCCATCCGGCATCGCTTATGCCAGCTCTGCATAAGTAATGCCTCCCGACCCACGTCACCGAGTGCCAAAGTGCTTGCCCTGCATTTCTGCGTACGCACCACCAGCACTCCACTTCATCACTGACATCACTGCCGGCTCTCAATTAGCCACGATCGATGCTATGAGCTCAGAGGCCTGCTGTCATCCCATACTGCCATGCATACGTACATTCTAGCAGTGATGAGAGTGATAAGGACTGCTGGCTGTGAAAAGGTCCCATCCTGCCTATCCACAGGAGTATCACGATATCAATATTTAAAACGGTGGTTCTCAAAGATTTTAATGTCAACGACCCCCGAGTTGATTTGTATTTGCCCACGGGCCCCCATTTGAAAAGGTTTTGTTCCAGGGACCCCATAACGAAAGCTTTTTTTCATTTTTCGATAATAAAAAATCTGCAAGCTCACAACGCTTCGCATTACATTGTGAGCTAGTAGATAAGACGGGGCTTAAGCGTTTAAACTGTTCTCATTTTGTGGAGACCCCCTGGAACCCTCTCAAGGTCAAGATCCGTGGTGGTCCCCGGACCCCACTTTGAGAACCGGTGTTTTGAAACTCGATACAGACATTGACATTGTGTCTGTTGGTGGCTTATGTTTTTGTGAATGTGTCTTGTTTGTGCATTTGTGCGTATGCACACATTTTGCATGACAGGGTGCGGTGAGTGGCAATGGTGTGGACCTTTCGGTCATCAACGAGGCCAGGAATCTGTTGTCGGACCTGCTGGACCTGGACTCCTCCCTGTTGCCCCAGACCGTCTCTTCTCTGCGCAACATCTCCAGTCTCATGGGGACTTTCTCTGGCTCCTGCCGGCCCAGGGTCAACCCCTTCACACCATTCCCCGGCTTCTACCCCTGTGACGAAGTGGATGACCCTGTCGAAAGGAGCGACAGGAAGTCCATGAAGGTGGGCGGCGTCTGGCCATTCAGTCCCAGCGTGACAGTATCAGGGTACAGAGAGGACAGCCAATGGCCAGCAGATGTGCAATAAATGTGCAACCCCCACCAGCCTAGTTAACCCAACATGCTGTCCACGTGAACCACAATCTCTGTTACTAATAATGGCAGATGAAAATTAATCCCCCCCCTCCCTCTTATTCCACCAACATAAGTAAAAAGTAATCATGCTTGTATTTTGTCCAGTTCAAGTTGTAAGTCAGTGAACAGGCTACGAACGGGTATTAAATTATGTATTAAACGGTAGGAACAAACATTTCAACCTAAGACCTGATTAAACTGAGTTTCAGCAAAACTCAGTTGAATAAGCAAAACACTTGTTTTTTTTCAATTAAAAAATATGCTCCTCATTGACTTACAGTGTATGGTAAAACAGCTCTCAAAGACACTCTTTTAGCACATAAATGAACACAAACAAAGCTGATTCAGACAATATAGAGCATCACCAAACCCAGTACTTTAGTTTTTTAGTTTTTTTTTATTTATAAAAATGTCAACTTCCTGTTGATTTTACTATTTGAAGATCTGGATCCGGATCCGCGGATCCAGTCCAGGTTTTCTACTTATTAAAAATGGCAAAATCAACAGGAAGTTGACATTTTTTATTAAAAAAGAAAAACAGTACTGGGTTTGGTGATGTTCTATATTGTCTGAATCAACTTTGTTTGCGTTTGTTTACGTGCTAAAATAGTGACTTTGAGAGCTGTTTTACCATACAATGTAAGTCAATAGGGAGCATATTTTGAATTATCAATTTCTAATCAATGGAGCAATTATTTTTGATTTCTTGCCCACCTTTGGAGTTACATCATGGCAAGGTAACTACACAACCCAAACCTCTACCAAAGTGGTCTTGCCCTTTAAAGACTGAATTCAAATAAGTTTCAGCAGCAATGTTTACTAAATATATTAGTTTACTTTAAATGTTTATATATATATAGATTTAGGAACTTTAGTGGTATTTAATGTTATTCCTAGCAAAAATCAAGAGCAAATCCCTTGTGAAAACAATGTGTTGGTTGGAGGTCAATGTTCAGCAGCACAGCAGGATATCTTTTATTGATGACTTCCCCTGTCTGTCCCAGCAGGGTCTGAGCAGCAGGAACAGCCTCCCGACCCCTCAGCTGAGACGGGGCTCCACCTCCTCCCCACTTCCTCCTCTTGACTCCGCCTCATCGCGTTGGGAACGCAACAACGGCAAGAGACCGACCCACCCTGACCTCAACCTGATCAGGTATATTGACCCAGACATAGGGCCCTGAGAGTTCAATTGACACTTGATTGACAATTGATTTGGCAGTTTACATATCATTGCTGTCAGGCAGAAACCTTGTATCCTCAGATTTCAACCAAAAAAAATGTGGACAAATGAATTCCCTAGTTCGTCATACAGCGCGCCACATTTGAGCGTTTTGAGCTTCTAGATAGGCTATTTTTTGCTAGAAAAGCGGTTAAGTGTGTTTGTGGGTTTTATTAATATTTAACCAATGAAAAGTATTTACAAGCGTTTGTGACTTGTGACATTGGATCCACTTTAACACTGATTATCAAGGTTAAAAATAGCAGATCTACAAGCTCACAGCGCGTCACTTCCTTGCCGCGCTGCAAGCTTGTACATCTGCTATTTTCATTTTTTTTTAAATAATCTTGAAAGAACTACTGGTTTAGAAGGCATTTGCAGAATCGGGCCTCAGGTCTTAATGGGTTAAAATAAGAAGAATCCGCTCAACAGCACAACATGGCCTTCATCGGGTGATGATGAAGGCCATAATGTTTGGTCGAAACGTTGTACTGATATTGTCTTTATTAAAATATTGTAGGAGGCAATGCTGTTGTGTGGATTCCTTCTTATTTTAAATTGTTACTTGTGTGTCCAGCACCCGCGACCAACAGGATGTGTGCAAACCTTGACTTTTGAACCAGAAACTCATAGTGACATTGGAATGACCAACCCACAGCCATGCACAGACATAAATGATCATTTTCTTCACCCAGACATCCGCCTCATGTATGGACAGATGGGTGTCATCCAACCCCTCATACAGCACAATAGGAAATGGACTCACAGTTGGAACTCTGAACTGTAGAGTCTATATCTATCCACAGGGTGGCAGTAGCACTCCATCCATGGTGTCTGGCTTCCCTGGTTATGATATTCATGGCATTGATTTTTTTCTTTTTGTGCTTCGCCAGATGACTCATTTCATTGGATAGATTATTTAAGTCAGGCACGTGCAAAGAGGATAGGTTAATAACCTGCAACTTGCTTTTAATGTTTTACAAGGAGCTCTTTTTAAACTTAAACTTGTTTTAAACGCAGAGAAAACAAAGTACATGTTTTTTACCAGAACAAAATCGATTGATTTTACAAACCTCCAAATTTGCACTTTATCTGGTATACCTCTTGAAAGAGTCCAACATTACAAGTATCTGGGCATATGGATTGATGAGAAATTCCCCTTCAAATTTCATATTGGAAATCATTGCGGGCAAAACTATGTTTACTATACAGAAATAAATGTTGTTTCCCTTTATTTTGCAGGAAAAAAATCATACAGGCTGTCCTACTCTCAGTCCTAGATTATGGGGACCATTTATAGATACGCTGCTACCACCACCCTTAAGCCCCTAGATGCCATCTACCACTCTGCTCTCAGGTTCATCACAGGTTATCCATACAACACACATCATTGCACTTTATATACTACAGTTGGATGGCCCTCTCTCTCCATGAGACGAGACCATCATTGGTACATATATATTTATAAAGCACTTTTAAATAAATCACCAACATATATTTCATCACTGTTAAAAACCAAATACTTCCACCCATCAAACACGCTCTCAGGAATACATCCCATTATTAGTCCCCAAGGCCAACACCGAGCTAGGCAAATCAGCTTTCAGGTTTAGCGCTCCCTTCACTTGGAACGAATTACAACGCACTTTAAAAATGGATTCCATGGTCTCACTGGGTCAATTTAAAAACTTGCTAGCTAATCTTGTTGTTTTAGATTGTCACTGTTTTAATTAAGCTTTCTTTATTACTGTTTTATTCTGTTGTTTTCACATTTATAACTTGTTTATCCTGTTGTTTTTATTCATCATTATTATTTACACTGTTGTACTATGCTTGTAATCTCGGCATCATTGAAAATGAGGGCTCTGCCCTCAATGTATCCCCGAGAAAATAAATAAAGGTTGAATGAATGAATGAATGAAAAAAGGCTCCGTCTGCCATGTTGCCTGTTATTGCTGTGCGTGTGGGGGGCTTTACTTGTAGAATGCAATGTTATATCTTTTATAACACTCAACGGCACAGTAACTCACTTTTTATTACCTGTGCCAAAAATGTTAAGTGAGAGTTTCTTAGGAACAAATCAAGAATGGCAATAAAAATAAAGTGATGAATTCAAAGCTTTAGTGATGGTGAATAATATCGTCTCTGTCAGGTGGAAATCTCATATGTCCAAAACTGTTACTTTTCAGGATTCAAATTCTAAAATATCAAAAGTAGCAGATCGACAAGCTCGAAACGCGTCGCTTGTGGATCTGCTACTTTTGATACTTTTGCTGTAGTATGATCAAGTAGGATGTTAATTTACGAAAAAAACACAAAGTTAAAATATCAACGATTTTATGGTGAATAATAATGATGTGTATTTATGTTCCAGCTCAGGGTCTTTGTCCAATGGGCCCAACGCTAACCTGCTTACCATCCCTAAGCAGAGGTCTTCTTCAGTCACACTCACCTACCATGCAGGGCCCAGGAGAGCAGGTGAGACCCTCTGATGTCTGACATAGTGTCTACTAGGGCTGCAACTATTGATTATCTTACTAGCCATTACTCTGTCGATTAACTTTTTTGATTCATCGTGTAATTGAGAAGCGTGTTTAACCCATTTAGACAGGGAACGCACCTGTGTCATGAGCTTGTATATCTGCTATTTTTGAATAAATCTAAATTGACAGAGATGTTTCCGGATTGAATGGGTTTAAAAAATATATATATATTTATTACCAATAATTTGAGTAGTGTAATTACTAATTTATACTTTGTCCTACAAGTGTCCTGTTTTTGCTATTTAAAAAAATTGAATGGATCAATTAGTTTGTTTAACTGTGGCAGCCTTTATGGTGTCCTGCTTTATTTCTCTGTCGTTGACATTCCCACTCCCCTCTCTCTCCCTCTCCAGGCACCTCTCCGAGCCTCAGTCCGGTCAGCTCGCCCAGCAATAGCCCTCCAGCGGTGGGAACAGGATCTTCGTCCTCCCTGGTCACCCGCTCGCCTGTGGAGTTTCCGGACACGGCTGACTTCCTGACCAAGCCGAGCCTCAACCTCAACCTGCACAAGCCCCTGGGCTACACCCTCAGCTCGCCTGACTTCCAACAAGCCTTCCGCAGCCCCTCCGTCCATCTCTGTACCAGGTGCATATACACACTGCAAAATGCTGACCCCTTGACGGGTCAATTTTTTACACTTTCAGAGTGAAATTAACGATCAGGGTTTTGCACGGTAGTAACTATTTGCAAATATGTATCCTTCACCGATATTCTACAATAACCACTGTGGAGATGATGACATTTTGTCTTGAAACACTGTGTAATAATCGTTTTGAAGTCCCACAAACAACGTATTTATTGTTACATAAGTACATAAAAGCAAAGTTCTTTGACACTAATGCTGCGTTTACACGGGCAGATAACAAAGATACAAAAATACACCGCATATTTGTCGCTCTGTCGCTTTGTATCTGTGTTGCTCAACACGGTCGTTGACGTCATCAAGCGCGCTGTGTCATCGGATCTTTGTATCAAGTGGTGGAAAGTAAACTAAGTACATTTACTCAAGTACTGTACTTAAGTACAATTTTAAGGTATTCTTACTTCTACTCCACTACATCTCAGAGGCCAATATTGTACTTTTACTCCACTACAATTATTTGAAAACTTTAGTTACTAGCTACTTTGCAGATATAAATTATTACATTATAAAACATACATTAACCACTTCAGGCTACAGGCTTTATACCTAGGCTATTTGAAAATAGCCGATCTAAAATCTCACAATGCGTCGCATCGTGTTGTGAGCTTGTAGATCTGCTATTTTCAAACATTTTAGTACTTTTACTTTTGGTACTTTAAGTACATTTTGATACCAGTACTTTTGTACTTTTACCCAAGTCAATTTTAAATTCCCGGACTTTTACTTGTAACGGAGTACTTCTACATAGCAGTATTGATACTTTAACTTGAGTAAAACATTTGAGTACTTTTTCCACCACTGGTCATCGGAGCTACAGTTGTAGTTTATTTTTGTATCTGGAAGTTGAACCCAGCTCAACTTCAATGTGTAGCTTTGTATCGTTTGTAGCAGCTACCAACGTCGGATGTTGCTTTTTGTCTTCATTTTGCTGGCTCCCATTGAAAATGAATGGTAGCATGTATCTTTGTATCTGCCCGTGTGAACGCAGCATAAAGGTCATTACACACCGGCGATTATGCGAATATACGCAAAATTCGGGCTCGTTCCGAATAATTAAAAGACGCTTTTTCGCTTCGCTTTTTCGCTTTTTCGCTCCGTGGAAGCTTGCATTGACTTTATAAGGTTTTAAAAAAAACCGTATTATTCGCATGAAAAATTCGCCCCCGGTGTGTAAGGACGACTTCACCGATTTTCAACCTATCTTCATATAATTGGTCCTCACTAATACTCATGATAAAATGGTACAATTTTTTTCTACTTGGTCTGTGTCTCATAGGAGGGCTGTGGACAGTCCAGAAACCCGTCTACCAGTGACATCATCGTTAGGCATGATTTTTTTTTCCAACAAGATTTCAAATTTTTTATTTCGATTTTTATTAACACGAGAACAATGGCTTCTTTTATTGCATTGCAACTTTCCAGGAATAGAAAGCCTGCAGTTTCTATTAGCTTGGATTCCCCATTGATGATGTCACTGGTAGACGGGACTCTCAACTGTCCACAGCCCTCCTCTGAGACACAGACCGAGTAGAAAAAAATTGTACCATTTTATCATGAGTATTAGTGAGGACCAATTATATGAAGATAGGTTGAAAATCGGTTAAGTCGTCCTTTAACACTTGATTTGTTTGGAGTGCTTACTTACATAGATGTTTATCATGCTCTGTTCTGTTAAAAGGTGCAGTCCCTAGGTATGCTAAAGCGCTAAAATAATCCTCCCCCATCCTGATGAAAACACCAGGTGAAAATACAAATAAAATGTCCAAAAATTGAAGTAGAAATTGTCAAAAGGAGCAAAAAATAGCAGACCATTGACACGGTGTGAGCTTGTAGACCGGTTATTTTTAGCTATTTAAAAAAAAATCTGATTTTAAGTGATTTAAAGGCCCCTGTTTGGGGTGTTTGAAATAATATGTCACCCTCCTTCTGGAGCATGTGTTCCTGACGGTGAGTGGATGTTTGTCTTCTGGAGTGTGTGCAGTGGTGGAAAGTAACTAAGTACATGTACTCAAGTACTGCACTTAAGTGCAATTTTGAGGTATTTTTACTTTACCGAAGTATTTCCAATGTTCAATACTTTTACTCCTACCCCACTACATCTCAGAGGAAAATATAGAATTTTTAGTCCACTACAATTATTTGAAAACTTTAGCTACTATGTAGATTTTGATTATTATTACAAAACATGCATTAACCACTTAAAGGGGTACTTCACTCTCGGGCCGGGGACACATTTAAAAAAAATATTAAAAATAAATGAAAAAAGTTATGGAAAATTCATGGCCCCCTCACGACACACAGTGTCCTACTAATGTGTGAGGGGGCCATGAATTTTCCATAACTTTTTTCATTTATTTTTAATATTTTTTTTAAATGTGTCCCCGGCCCGAGAGTGAAGTACCCCTTTAAGCCTTATATTCAGCTATTTGAAAATAGCCGATCTACAAGCTCATAACACGTCGCGATGCGACGCGTTGTGAGCTTGTAGATCTGCTCTTTTCAAAAGATTTTGTGAAGAACTTGTGAAATGGGACATTCTGCATAATGAGTACTTTTACTTTGGGTACGAATTCCGGACTTTTTTTTACTTGTAACTGAGTATTTCGATACTGTGGTATTGATACTTTTACTTAAGTAAAACATGTCGGTACTTTTTCCACCACTGAGCGTGTGTTACTGACAGTGAGTGGATGTTTGTCTTCAGATGTACTCAAGTGTCCGTGTGTGTGTGTGTGTGTCCACTGCAGCTGTGGTCGCCAGACGCTGATGAAGGGAGGAGGTTCCCCAGCAGACGTGGGAGAGGCTCACCAGCTCCACACCACTGCGGTTCAGCGCAGACGCTCAGGTGACACATTAAACCACTGAAACCATAGATATAGAAACCTAGATACCTCATTGGCCGCTGTAGTTCATTGGATCGGAAAAGACGCGCTGTGATTGGCCAGTAGTCAGGAAGCGTGGCCCCTCTAATATGGCGTCCGCGATACAGACGCCCCAGAGTCGGAGGAGGCGTCTACCTTTTTATATACAGTATCTATGACTGAAACACCCCATATGGTTGAGCCGCAGGGTTCTATACCAGTGGTTCTCAACCTTTTCAGCCCGTGACCCCCCAAAATCATCATATTTGAATTGATAAGCACTTGGAATGTAGGAGTTCAGTTGAGGCATTCGATTTAGTTTGACTCGGTTCCACAGATAAATATTGTGAAAATAGCCGATCTACAAGCTCACAGCGCCTTGCGTTGCGAGGCGTTGTGAGCTTGTAGATCGGCTATTTTCACAATGTTTGCCACTTTCTTATATTATTTGACAATTTGACCAATATTTGACCAGTTTTTATAGTATAGTTTGTTGATGCCCTTTGATGCAGTAATGGTCTTTTTCTTTTCGAGGTATTAAAAAAGGTCTTAAAAGTCCTTAAATTCAATGAATGAATTACATTCAAAAAGTCATCTGGGGACCCCCCAACATCATATGGGGACCCCCCTGGGGGGTCCCGACCCACAGGTTGAGAACCACTGCTCTAAACTACTGTCTTTTCTGTTTTCTGTTATTGTGGGGAAAGCTTTCGCTGAAAATAGCCGATCGACAAGCTCACAGCTTGTTGTCGATCGTCTATTTTCAGCAAAAGCTTTCACCACAATGCGGATGCTGGGGTTTAAAGGGCAAGACCACTTTGGTTGAGGTTTCGGTTGTGTCGTTACCTTGCCATGATGTAACTCCAAAGGTGGACAAGAAATCAAAAACTATTGCTCCATTGATTAGAATTATTCATGTTTTGAATTCATAATTCAAAATATGCTCCTCATTGACTTACATTGTACGGTAAAACAGTTCTCAAAGTCACTCTTTTAGCACGTAAACGGATGCAAACAAAGTTGATTCAGACAATATAGAACATCACCAAACCCAGCACTGTTTGTTTTTTTAATAAGAATTTTAACTTCCTGTTGATTTTGCTGTAGGACTCCTTATTTTTATTTTTGTTTACTTGGTCAAAGCTTGTTATGGGATTGTGCTACCGTTTAAAACAATAGATACATTGCACTGTAATAAAATGTATTGGTAGCTGAACTGTGTGAAACACTATACTGGAGCTGGCAGGATCTAGTGAATAGTTAGTGAATAGTTAGTTCATAGACTCGTGCTGTTACGGTTTGGTCTTTCTATTTGTGCTCCTGAAGGCATCCTTCCTTTTCCTGCCATGTTGTTTCTAGACATTGAGCAGGAAAGCATTCCGTTATTGGTCCACTCACCTAACCATGAGGCCAAGGCTGCCATCTGGTGGAGAACGTACACACCACACATGCACAGTGCCAATAGTGATCTGCAGTTGTGGAATAACATAGCACAATTGTCACTAACTTCCAACAAATCTCCACATTTCTCATTCATTCACCTAATATTCAGTCCTGTGCTTCAAGGAAAAGCTTTGTCAAATGCTTGGGAGTGGGTAAATAAGTCAAATCAATAATTGCACGAACAAAGTGTGTATTTTAATGAGGGATGCATGCAGCTGTCTATTGCAACTTCAGATTGGGTTAATTGATTAGTAGAATGAGCTGATAGGATGTGTGAGTGTATATGTGCATGGGCACTTGCACGTGAGCTCTCTGCTTGCAAGCTTTAATGTGTGTGTGTGTGTGTGTGTGTGTGTGTGTGTGTGTGTGTGTGTGTGTGTGTGTGTGTGTGTGTGTGTGTGTGTGTGTGTGTGTGTGTGTGTGTGTGTGTGTGTGTGTGTGTGTGTGTGTGTGCGCGCGTGCATGTGCGTGTGTGTGTGTGCGCCTGAAGCAGGTGAAGGGTCAGAGTTCATGGGTGAGCCTCTGATCAGGGAGGAGAGTGTGGAGGTGGACACGTCGTCAGGGGACAAGAGGACAGATGTGGCAGGGGGCCAGAGAGAGGCAGACGAGGAAGAGCAGAGTCCCGGCATGGAGAAGAAGACTCAGGAATCAAAGGTACTGTATGCCTCATCCACACACCAGACACCAAGGATTTGGCTATTTTCAGCGATTTTCGCAATGATGTCACAACTGAGCGTTATTTTTTTTTATCTTTGAATATATATATTTTTAAAGAGAACATTTGTAACTCAAATCTTTGCTTCTGGGGGGTCCCTGGAACTAAACATTTTGAGATGGGGGTCCAAATACATGTAATTTTTGGGGGTCCTTGACATGAAAACGTTTTCAGATTTAGAAGGCATTTGTAGAATCGGCCTCAGGTCTTAATGGGTTAAATGGTAAAGGGACTGCACTTACATACTGTAGCGCCTTTCTAGTCTTTACACGTTACAACCCTTCAAAGCAATTTACAATGTATTTCACATTCACACACCGAGGGCGAGGGAAACCATGCAAGGCACCAACCTGCTCATTGGGGGCAGTTACTGTAGGGGTTTAGTGTCTTGCTCAAGGACACGCAGCCGGGGATCGAACTTGGAACCTTCAGATACCAAGACAGCCGCTCTACATCCTGAGCCGCTGCCGCCCCCCTTAAGAACCATGGGGCCCCTTGACTCACACAATTGCAACTCTGTCAACTAATTTAGACTTTGGCGCGCCACCCTTTTGCTCGACAAAATGTACACATTTTCAACAGGACTTTTTTTTTGTCTGGCAACACAAATGAGTTTGTGATGTCACCGCCTTATCCTTGGTATCTTTATGCTAGCATACAGTCAACAGAATGCAGCAGACGGACACAACAGATACCTTCATTTGTCATTTGTATATTTTGCTACAACAACTAAATTTTTCTTGACAGCACAAAGATTGTCTGTCCAATATATTGTGTGTGAGTGAGAGAGCGAGTGTGTCCAGCTGTTCTTTCACTTCCCTGGTCTTTGGTTGTTCAAGTCAGATATTATTTATTAGATCTCTCGTCCCCCCGTCCCCCGTCCCATAGTTGGCGTACAGCTGGTTTGAGCTGTGCGCTTGTTTTTTCTCAGTGGTCCCAGTCCCACTGCTATTGTCAAAATGTCCCCGCTGAGCTGTCAAGACGGCTGCTGTGAATTCAGCCGAGGATTGTTTGGTACAGTACACCAGCTGGAAGTTTCATTAGGAAGGCCTTCATGCACATCGCTGTTTGAGTCTGTCAAAAACCATGGGCGTGAAACACTAGATATTTAAAATGATATACGTTCTGATTTATGTTAACCACTTGAACCCCAGCATGCCTGTTCTGGGGAAAACCTTTGCAGAAAATAGCAGATCGAAAAGCTCACAGTGAGCTTGTCGATCTGCTACTTTCAGCGAAGGTATTTAATGTAGAGTAAAAACTGAAAAGTCACACTAATACAGAACCCTGTGGAACTCCGCTTATCAACATATGGGGTTTAAGTGGTTAAGCTCAATTTATACTCTACCACACGCCTGTAAGAGAAGTTATTTTCAGCAAGTCAACGTTTCTGTATCTTAGTGATCATATGCCATTCAGAATCATCTTAATGGCATGTGTATCATACTGTATATTTATTATATTGTTGCTGTTTTGGATGTCCAAAACCGTTACTTTTCAGGAAATCTAAAAAGAACCAATGGATCCAATAATATTATTTAGTCACAAGCTCTTGTTAATAGGTGTCATTGTCATTGGTTCAATATTTATAAAACCCACAGACACACTTAACCACTCTCACTTTTACTTTACAAATGTTTTGGAAAATTGGAAAAAGTATTGCAGATCTAACCATCATGTTCTACCCTTTATTCGAACCCGGGTCCTGCACAAGTGCTGAAATTTGAGCCTGCCTGATTGCTCAGGGGAGAAATGACCTTCGGGCAGTACTTGTCAACCAATCGTGTGAAAACAGACACTGGATCTAAATGTCTAAATAGAAGGGCAGCGAGACAAAATACAACCACCCCAATTGTATAAGTTATATTGTATTTACATACGCCACCATACAAATTGGACAAAATAACGTTGTAATCACGCACAAAAAAGTGACATAGTACAGCTTTAACTCATTCAGTGCCTGACTTATTTCTGGCAGTTTGGCTCTGAGTGCCAGAGCCAAAATTCATTGTAAAAAAAAAGTGCTTAGGAGCCGAGATACAGCCTTTTTCAGTAAGAAGTTAAACAAGAAGTGAATGGAGCAGAACATTTTCAAATCATCATATCTTGGGTTCTGAACATTTTTTTCCAAAAAAATAATAAAAAATTAATGATTCTTTTTTTGGGGCGTCTTAGACGTCCAGTGGCACAGGGCTTATGGTACAACGGACGTCTTAGACGTTCAGTGGCACTGAATGAGTTAATATGAATGAATGTATGTTTTGCAGGGTGAACTGCAGTTCAGACTGGATCCCCTGCTGGAGGACCATGAAGCTCTGATGGAGAAGATAAACAGCTGGAACTTCCAAATCTTTGACCTGATGGACCGAACAGGAGGGAAGACGGGAAGGATACTCAGCTATGTCAGTACTAGAACCATCAATGTGTTGCTTTTATGTGTTCATTCATGTCTGGTTAGGTGCGGAAATGGTTCCGTTTAGTTCAGTGGTTCTCAAAGTGGAACCACTGAACTAAACTGAACCCCAGGGGTCCTTGAAGGGGTTCCAGGGGGTCCCCAGCAAAATGTGTTTAATACAGCATTACAATTATTTGAACCACTTTATCCGTTTGTATGTTGGATATTCAAAAACGGCAGATCCACAAGCTTGTACAGCTGCAATTTTTTTAAATATTTTTGAGTGTTTGAAATATTATGAATAATTTGGAATATTTCTACAAAAGAATTCTCTTTTGGGGGTCCCTGACACAAAACGTTTTCAATTGGGTGTCCGCGGCTAAATATATATCAATTTGGTGGTCCTTGACGAGAAAAGGTTTGAGAACCTACTGGTTTAGTTGATATCTTCGTCATTCATGAGAATATTGCTTACGCTGTATATCACCACTTTCAACCTGCCGTCCCTATTTTGTCTCAACATTTTCATAACCTTTTAAAAAATAATTTTAAAAAATGCAGATCTACAAGCAGATAGATCTGCCATTTTTGTGTGACACCATCATACAAAGAAGTATTGATCGATTTAATACTTTAATGACAAGGTTGTTAACAGTACAGTTAGTACAGTCAAAGCTTATGCTAAAGGGATGACACAAAAAGGCTCAGGGGGTTTGTTTCCATTGTGGTCCATTGTACTAAATTCATCAATAATAAATACATATATATATAATACATACAATACAAATACGATACAGTAAATGTTAGAATAAAACTCGGTAGCATCATACGGTACAGTATATTTACAGTCAAAGGAGGGGTGGGGCAGAGGATTCTACTATCAAGGTGTTCAAGGAGTTAAACTATGCTCAATTGTATTTTAAGGTCAGCCATTCTTTTAGGTTAGTTATGAGTTTGGGTCGGGAGTCGAGATTTTGGTAGGTCATTCCAAATTTTGGTGGCAGCACAGTAGAATGCATCTTTCCCCATGTTTGAGACACATTTTGGGGTGAACGTGGGTTGAGGTCAGATGAGCGCCTTCTGGTGTTATGCCCTACATTATGTGCATCACTCACCCTAGAGAAGTAGTTTGACAGGTATCTTGGCACTGATCTGGCACTCTGTCTTCTACCTTGAGCCAACCCAGACTAGCAAAGTGTGCTGGGAGAAGGTGAGTCCTGGGGGAGAGACCTAGTAAATAGTCTTATATAAAAATGTGTTTGTTTTGAGAGGACTGTAGTTTTCATTTAGTGACATTGAGGTGTTAGTGAACCATGAGGTGCACGCATAGTCGAAATGACATTGAATGAGAGGAGATCCTGCCCAAAAATCTTGTTCTTTGGTTGACTTTCATAATCACCTTTTGATGCCATTTTTTCACCGGAAAAGAGGGCTTAATGGTTAAACCTGGATATATCTTATTTTTGCCGGGTTTTGTCAACAATAGCACATAATGGATGTCTTGTGTTCTGGCGTGTGTTAATAATATTTTTATTTGATTGTATTTTCCCAGGTGACATACACGCTGTTCCAGGATACGTGTCTGTTTGAAATCTTTAAAATCCCTGTGAGGGAGTTCATGTCCTACTTCTGCGCTTTGGAAAATGGCTACAGGGACATTCCTTGTAAGTACCACAGAGATGTTTAAGCTACATAGTTCATCCACTGCTGAATTAAAAACATGTTTTTTAAGGGGTCCCAACGTCGCGAGAGAAGAGCGTTATGTCATTGAAATCAAATCACTGGCACAAAGATATGTCGTTCTAATAACGTTTGACCTTTGTTGAATTGCCTGCCAACTACCAGTAAAACAAAGAAGAGGAATTTAATAACTTGCATGTCGCTGCATTCGTTTATTTTTGTGGAGAGGAACAGGTGACGAGGTCCAAGGTTTGGCTTCACTTTTCAAAACCCAAGCAAAAAAGATGAAGCATTTAATTTTAGACGGTGGTCAGCTCAAGGTCTCTCCAGCATGCAAGACCACAGCTCCGCCTCCAGCCCCTGTACACACCCTGGATGCGATGGAGCGGACGAGTGTCGCAGGGCCATCACAAAGTTTGTGGTGAAGGGGTTGCATCCCTTTTCAACTGATGAATTACTGTGATTTACGGCAGGGGTCTTCAATGTTTTTTCAGGCCAAGGACCCCATAGCTGAAAGAGACATGAAGCAGGGACCCCCCCCCCCACTACAATCGTTTACAATTGTATTGCAGATTAAACTTTTTCATAGATTTTATAGATAGCTTCATTGACTTTCATCAGTGTTGTGTAAATGTATGTTTTTAGTTCATTTCAGACATTTAACTACTTAAACCTTCAATACACCAAACCTCTTTGCCGAAAATAGCCGATCTACAAGCTATTGTAGATCAGCTAAGCTCAAGTTGTGAGCTTGTAGATCTGCTATTTTCGGCTAATGTTCCCCTCAGAATAGGGATGCTAGGGTTCAAGTGGTTAATGTAAAAAAATCCCATCACACAAAGCTTTGGCCGACGCCCTATAGTAGCTCTGAGGACCACCTAGGGGTCCCGGACCCCCTGTCGAAGACCCCTGATTTAGGGAGATGACCAAGGCCCTCAACCTATGTTACTTACACCCCTCCCTAGGGGGGAGGGGTATAAGTCATCACAGAGCTAGCAAATGTGGTCATGGTAGCCATTACAAGTGATGGATGGACTGGCTTAGTGCAGGAGCGCTACATCACAGTGCACCGCACATTACAGCAGCCATGGCAAACGTCACCAAAAGCTCTGTCTACCGGCCACAAACGGGTGAAATGGTGGTCAGTTGAGATTGGAGAGGTGTTGGAGGAGTTCGCTGTCGCTTCGGAAAAGCTGGACATCCTCAAACTTGCCAGTGCAGAAAGTGTACAGCAGCATTGCCACAGTGGCCCCAATGGGCAGCGAAAATAAGAGTGGTCACCTTGTGGATGAAACGATCTACAATGGACATGACTGTGCTGAGAGAGAAACGGCAGCTCTTCAAACTTCCTCAGCACTAGCCTGGTTCCAGACAAATCTGCCATTGCAAAAAATGTTTTTTTTTGTTGTTGTGAGGGACCAATCAGGGCCCAGTATGCAAATATGGGGCGGGTTTATCACCAGAGCCCTTTTTTGGATTTGCCCCTCAGAAGCACAGGTTCCACACAGAGATTCCAGACTAATATATCTACACAATGATATTAGTCTGGCCATGCCAGGCTACCTCAGCACACCATGCTACTGGATGTCAAAACCAGGTGGAACTCTCTCTTCTTTGATGGTTAAGAGATTCATCCAACAGCATCCTCGTTCTCCAACCTGCAGCATTACACCCATGGCTAAGAAGGCCGATGGAGAGAGACAAACTGGATAGGATCACAGAAGAGGATCATAGAAGAGGACTTCACCAGAGCAGAGGAGTTCATCATGGTGATGAAAGTCCTGTACACCTGTACACTGTGTGTACTGTGTGTCACAGTTCTGGATATAGAGACACTATGTTTGTGTGTCCGGTATTCAACAGAAAGGTTTGTGCTGACCTCTCTGAACACGCTACTAGGACAGCGTCTAGTAGGACTTCCTGGAACAGGTGACTGTTCCAGGAAAAGCTTGACCGTGTCCTGTGATGGTGGGACAAGCGAGACACAAACTGCCTCTGCTAGATGAGCTCTCTTAACCCATTAAAACCCGGAAAGCATCCGTGCCATTTTAGATTTCAGCTCCATATATATAGCAACATACGAATTTTAGAAGAATTGTCTCCGCCAGGCCGAAAGGCATGGCGAGAGAGTATGTTTTACACCCCGTCCGTCCGTCCGTGTGTCCTTGTGTCCGTGTGTCCTTGTGTCCGTCCGTCTGTGACCAGCTAATCTCTGGCACCGTTGTCTTGATCGCAGCGAAACTGTGCACACACATTCCCTGGATGCCAATTCAGAACCTTTGCCCCAAATTCTTCTCATGGGCCTTTTATAGCGCCACCAGGAGGCCGATTTGTGCAAAACACATTTTTTGACAGTACTCCTACAGATTTTGTCCAAAAGTCACGCAAATCGGTACACAGTATCTCTATAGTCATTAAACAAAACTGGTCTTTCAGATTTCTCATATTCCATCCTGATTGGCTAAAAATGTCTTTTAGCCAATCAGGCTAAAGTTTGCAGGAGTGCTCCGTTTTGAACAAAATGCCTCAAATAATGAACACAGCATGCAATTTCCGTGAAATGTTGCACGCACAGTCCCATTAGGCCGAGGAAGAACTACCATTTGAATTTTGTCAAATCAGCCTCATGGTGGCGCTATAATAGGCCGATTCGTGTTTTTACCTATAACTGCACCGATCCCTGTAAAACTTTGTATGCACACTCCCTAGAGGTCAAGGAAAAACCTTTGCCCTGCATTTTTCACATCTGCCTTTTATAGCGCCACCAGGAGGCCGACTTATGTAAAACACATTATTTTATACTACTCATTCCAATTTTATCCAAATTTCACGCAAATCGGTACACATGATCTCTATAGTCATGTGATCACGACGGATGTGTTTGATTTTTCATATTCCATACCGATTGGCTAAGATTGACATCTAAAGTTTGCATTATTGGCTTGTTTTGAACAACATTCCGCAAATCATGAACGCAGCGTCCAATTGCGCTCAAACTTTGCACGCACATTCACACTATGTTGAGGAACAAATGCCACCCTTTTAACATTGGCCTGTTATAGCGCCACCAACAGGTCTAATTTAGCGAAACAAATGTTTTTAACAAAATGTCTCAAATCATGAATGCAGTCAGTGTCCGATTGTCGTGCAAGGCCTAAGAAGAAATGGCACCCTTTTCACGTTGGCCTATTATAGCGCCACCAGGAGGCCACAATAGCCTACCTGACCTGGCGGAGACCTGTGCTCCGAGGAGCACTTTTTCTAGTTTTGTGTTAATTTTTAACAGAAATCTTCTCTTCCTGTGGGGGTCCCTGGCACAAAACATTTTCAGACGGGGGTTCCGCGGCCAAATACATATCAATTTAGGGGTCCTTGGCATGGAAAAGTTTGAGAACCACTGATCTAGGAGGCATTTGTAGAATCGGCCTCAGGTCTTAACCCATTAAGACCGGGAAAGCATCTCTGTCATTTTAGATTTCTTTTACTATTCAAAAATAGCAGATATACAAGCTCATAGCGCAGCACAGAGTGCCGCGCTATGAGCTTGTAGATCTGCAAAAATTGTTTTAATCATGAACATTTTTGCAATTTGGCCGATTCTACAAATGTCGTCCAAATCCTAACAGTTTTTATACATGATATGTATTTATCTGCGGACCCTCATCTCAGTATATTTTGTTCCAGGGACCCCCAGAAGCAAAGATTTGAGTTTTGAAATTTACAAATGTTCAAGATTTTTCAAAAATAGCAGATGTACAAGTTCTATGAGCTTGTATATGTGCTATTTTTGAATAGCCGAAGTATACAATAATGGTTTAAGTGGTTACACAGATGCGTTGCCGGTTTTAATGGGTTAACAGATACCTCGGTGTTCAGGCCCCCCCCCACCATCAGCATGGAGCCATCCAGGATCTTGCGTCACAAGGCAGACATTTTCTACTGGAAAAACAACTAGAGCTGTTTTTGATTTGTAAAGCATATTTATTTTCGGAAGTAATTTGTTGGACATTAATTGCTGCTGCTATATTTTTTGCTATGTTCATCGTTATGATATGTTGAAAGGGACCTGTATATTTCTTTTCAAATAAATGCCCGGTAGCAGGTTAGCAGCAGTATTTCTTTTAAGGCGTTCAGTTCAGAAATAAAGCGATCATATATATATATATATATATATATATATATATATATATATATATATATATATATATATATATATATATATATATATATATATATATATATATATATATATATATATATACACACACACACACACACATACACACACACACACACACACACACACACACACACACACACACACACACACACAGTGTGGTATATACGTTATGTTGAAGGGGCCCTCTACAGTATTTTCAAATAAATGCCCAGCAGGTGGCAAAGACATAAATAAAAGCAATACCAGTTCTTTAAAGGATTTATTGTTGTCTTGTCGTTCCTTTTACTTTTCTACCATACAATACAGGGGTTGATACTAACGGTTGCCCGACTGCCCGTGGCAAGTAGGGCAAGTGGAGTTTGCTTTCAGGTTGTCCGACGGGCAAGTGCATTCCGTCTTCTTAAAATATTATAGGCTATTTATGAAGAGCAATGATACCTTTTTAATTTTTATTTGTGCAAGTAGAACATGACCTGTACTTGCCCGACGGGCAAGTGCCTCTGAGACCTTAGTGTCAACCCCTGCAATAGGAAAGGATCAATTGTGGGATTGATAAGCAGGATCGATAAGGGGATGGAAATCGATAAAGATGAACGATCCCCAAGATCCCTAGACTCATATCTCCATACTGTATATTGACCAGCCCTACCGTGAATCAATGTTCAACACTCTGTGGTTTTCCACTCTGAATTCTAGTGTCTTCTCAGCTGTGAAATCTACCAAACTGTCCACAGTAACAATGTTGTCCATGTTTCACATGGTTATTTACTGACATGATGGTGAACAGATAAGGGACAACTTCAGATATTTACATACCTGAAGTATCTGTTTTTTTAAATATCTATATTTAATTATATGGAAATGAGCTTCTGAAAAGGCAGGTAGAACTGCAGAATAATGATATCACCAGTGGAAGACATCGCTAGATACTGCGTTGACTGTATATTTTGAATATATGACTGAATAATATATGACTGAATATTAGAAGATTGTAAATCGTCTTTTAAATAGAACCAGCTGTATTTGCAATGCACTGGAAGCTCTTCTACTTATAACAGAGAAATGTATGTATATTATAATGATGATATAAGTTTCTTTGACTTTGTTTATGGATCTTGAGGTGAGTTTATCAGGGTAAACTTCTTCAACTCCTGACATCACAAAACCGTTAAACTGTATGATTATTGAATATTGGGGGCAGAGCAGATTTGATTTCCAATATTTATATGATATTAACAACATTTCTTTTTATCAGAAAATTATAACATAGGTACTTCAGTTATCACATTGTTTGAATTTCCAGCATTTAAAATGATCTTTATCCTTCCTCGATGCCCTGTATTTAAACAGGGAGGTCACTCTGGTAAACTGCCATGTAATAGGCTCTGTGCCTATTATCTATCTACAGAGATATTATCTATCTCTGTTTTTATGTGTCTTGTTATTATTGGACCATGTGTCTGCTAAATAAAGTTGATTGATTGATTGTGCATGTAATAGGCTCTGTGTAGTTAAAATTTCCAGAAGGTGGAACCGGAAACACATATGAAGGTGTCATGTGTTTCCAGTTCCAATCTGATGCTGAGCCCATCAAATGAAGCTATGAGAAACTGACCTGGAACAGGAAACGGGAATGCCACCTTCTGGAAAAGTCATGCACGGGAACGATACGGCTTTAGCTTGTGCTTATTGGTCAGCTGCCATATAACCACAAGGAAAGACATGACAGCTGATCAATCAGCACAAGATTATCACACTCTCCTTACCCATGGCAAATATAGGCTGGGTGTGTGATCACATTTAGTACATAATGTAAAGTCTAACAATTTAAAATGTTGTATTTATAAAATGGCAGATCATAACCGGGTCCATGCTACTGATGTGCTCCATGCTGTCTGGTACCTGACCACTCGGCCGATCCCTGGGTTCCAGCAGATCCACAATGAACATGTGACAGGAAGTGACACAGGTAATCTGAACTCAGATACATGTATACTAATTTATAAATATCCACCCTTTTCTTCGCTTCAGGAGAGATCAAGAGACCCGCGTCTGCTCCGTGCTGATCGTCGGCATTGACTCGCAGCGCTTTAGAACGCGCCACCAGCTCTGGGAGCCGTTCCCGAGCCTCACCCACTAGGATGGTGGTTGAGAGAGTTTCTGATTGATTGGAATACTTGCAAAAAGTACAGAGGTACAGTTATACAATAGTGCTTAAAGGATAAAGCCCTGAGCACTACGTGTTTCCATTGTGGTCCATTGTGGAGTTTTGGCATTGGGCATCACCACACCCTGCATTATCTTTGCCAGGAGCATGGTGCTCCCTGGCACATGCTCTGAGGGCTTCATCAGGTACGTGTTTCGACACACCATCCCGATGGGGAACATCCACAGGGGGTCATGGCAGGGAAGTTGAACCGGCACACATTCCAAGGTGCAGGCGGTAGGTGATGGAGGGAAGGGTCTCTCTCTCCCTGCATCAGGCATGTGATGCTGCACGCATGCTCAACCACCTGCAGTCCTCTGAATTGGTCTCCCTCTCCACGGCCGCTAGCATTTCCTCCTGGCTGGCTTTGGGAACACGTCCTTCCATGTTGAGCCATTCAGGCTGAGTTGGACTCAACAAACCTGCCATCAATGATCAACTTGGTTGTGGGCACAGAAGCAGAGTAACACGTAGGAGCCAGCTGAAGTGGGTCCTTCTTCTTAAAAGGAAACCTGGCGAGAATTCCTGCCATCATGGCTCACATGCGTTTGCTAATGTTCAAGAAAGATACAGATATTTGTGGTTTTGTTCTGGATAACTGCTGCTGGTCCTCAGTGATACACACGCCAAGTTTTGAAGTGCTCGAGTTATGTGCGGGAAGGATACACACACACACAGATTTTGTGCTTTTACGTATAGATATACAATGTACATGTCAACTGATTCTCTGGGCTAATGACATTGTAGATCACAGGTTGAAATCCTGTGTCAGTCGTTTATTGTTAATCATACAGTATAGTAGAATAACCATGAAATGATGGCTAGGATAGAAACAGTAGTTTGGCTCAAGAAATCTTGAATATATTGTGAATCCATCCTTTGATGTAGAATTCATCTTTTAGCTTTTCGAAATTCCTACAGTTACATGTGTAGCACAGATGGTTTGGATTAAAATGCCAACAATCACATGCTTGTGTCTGCTACTAGTGCAGTGGTTCTCAATGTTGGGTCAGGGGACCCCCCAGGGGTCCTTGTGGGAGTTCCAGGGGGTCCCCAGCAAAAGTTGCACAATCATTTTAACCACTTTATCCATTTATATGTTACGGTGCCCCTGAAGGGACATTAGTAGGTAGAATTGTTTCACCCACATAAAACTCGAATTCACCAACTTTGTTTTTTTCCTGCAAAATATAAACCAACAGCTTTTCAAAATAAACCTACCCCTTACAATAATCTACCAACTAATGTTCCTTCAGGGGCTTCGTAATATGTTGGCTATTCAAAAATAGCAGATCTACAAGCTCAGTGCGTCACTTCGTGCCGTGCTGCGAGCTTGTACATCTGCTATTTTGAATTCTTTTAACATAAATCTTCCCTGGCACACAAAGCCTTTTCAGATTGGGGTCTGTGGCCAAATATATATAAGTTTGGGGGTCCTTGGCTTGAAAAAGTTTGAGAACCACTGCGCTAGTGGTATTCTAGCTTCATTGGAAATGACTTATGTGTCCCTCTATGGCTGTCTCGAACAGCTGTCTTTTGATACAGAGACTGGGAAAGAGATTGTGTGTGTGTGTGTGTGTGTGTGTGTGTGTGTGTGTGAGACAGATGGAGCATAATAACAGGGTCAACAAATGAGGAGCTGGGGAGATCTCTATCTACAATCTCTCGTCTCTCCGACTGTTTTTGTTTAATTTCTTATGCAGTGGATTGCGAAAATCACTAATTAGATTTTCTATTTTCCTGACCGGGGGGGGTCAAATGAAGTTTGCAAGGGAAGGGTTTGGCCTATAACTTTTTCAATATTGCCATTTACTGACACAAAGCCTGTGTGTTGTGTTTTTGTGCCAGATTCAGATAGTGGAATCTCTCCAGGCAGGATATCCTACGCCTCCTCCAAGAGCTCCTCTATTTCGGACGACAGCTATGGCTGCCTGGCCTGGAACATCCCTGCCCTGGAGCTCATGGCCCTCTATGTAGCAGCAGCAATGCACGACTATGACCACCCTGGTCGCACAAACGCCTTTCTTGTAGCCACTAATGCACCTCAGGTAACATACACTGCACTTGCCCCGTTGCTGTAGAATTTGGGGTTAATTGAAGGTTTTGTTCATGATTTCTGGCATTTTTTGTCAAATTGGCCCATCCCACTAACTTTGGAAGCCAATATAGCCAAATGGTATGGACTAAACTATGTAAAAAATCTTACATAGTTTAGTCCATACCATTTGGCTATATTTGCATTTATATTGGCAGCATACACATTTAATGTGTATGCTGCGTTTCATAACATGAGTCCAGAGATCATTTGTGCAAATTTTTGTGAGGGTTGGACAAAATCTTTGGGAGGAGATGAAAAAAAGTGTATTTTGAATCAAATTCAATATGGTGGAAAATGCAATTAGATGGAAATGGCCATGGCCTATATGAGGAGTTGCATCCTAATCCAAGGATCCCAGGGGGAAAATATTTATATTCTATGACCTACATTTCATCTCTGTCGGGCTTTTCAGGATTTAAATCCTAAAGTAGCAAAAATAGCAGATCTGCAAGCTCGATATGTGCCACTTTTGATGCTTTTGTGTGACGCTGTAGTATGATCAAGTAGGGCATTGACCCTTTAAGACCGGGAACCCATGTTATTTTAGATTTTTTGAAAAAACGTGAAAATGTGTGCAACTCTTTCAATATATATTTTTTTAAAGCGAAGATTTGTAACTGAAATCTTTGCTTTTCTGGGGGTCTTAAAGGGTTAATTTACGAAAAAACAGAACAAGTTAGAATATGGAGATAGGAGGTTTCTGCCCGGCAGCAACGATATGAAAGGGAGATATGGATAGAGAACAAATAACATTACACACATTCAGCATGACCTTGCAGGCCATGTCTGTATCAGTCTGAGCCAAATATGAGGCTTTATAATGATTGCTCCAGCATGGTTTCAGCTGAAGTGTTGCTGCTACCTGCCCTGCACCGCTAAGCCTGATCTGCAGGGAAAGGTTGTCAAATGCAGTGATAGTACCAAGCAAATTAGCAAGGCACTTTGAATCAAAGATACAAGTCTGTATCCTGGAGAGACTGAAGCTATGCTTTCAACTGTGCGTTTATTTGAATATTGTGGTCACCATCATCATTGTATTATAATAATAATATTAGTAGTAATAATCATCATTATAATGATACAATTAGTTATAGTAGGGCCTATCATACTGTTATGTTAAATAGTAAAATATGGCATAAATATATGGTGCTAAAGTGAAAAGTAATGTAATTTGGGATGCGGAGGATCTTTTTCATGGTCTCTGACTGGCCAGCTGAGTCAAGTAAAACAAAGGTGAAAGGTTAACTGTATGCCCCTGTTTAAATATTGTATTTTCACAACATCCAGTGATAGTACCGACCCTGTCTGGGTTGTGTAAAACTCCCAGGAAAAAAGGTTACATGAAGGTAGGGGAACCCTGAACTTATCGATTGTCAATGATGTTGACAAGAGTTATGTCTGGGAAACGGATCTCTGTTGCCGTTTATCTATACTTTTAGCTATCTCTGCTCATTCTTTCTTCCTTACACTATTTTTATGCTTTATCTCTGTCTATATGTAATTGCTGTCATGCTGAAACCTTTTTTTGATCTATGAATGCCTATTTTATACTTCGTCCCATGACAGTTGTCACGCAAAAGTTGAAAATAGTCGATCTAACATCTGTTAATCTGCTATTTTCACAGGTGAAAAATCTGGAAAAAATTGTTGATTTTTCGCTTAGAATGACATGCCGAAAAAATAGGAATGCCAAGTTGAAAGTTTGTCCTTGGGTTTTATAAATATTATAAAGACAGTAAGAACAGTTTTTTCCTTTTCCTGAAAAGTAATGGTTTTGGATATACAAGGTTTCCGCCCGACTGTTATGATATACTGTCTATACAGTACAGTATGTGCACAGTATGTACTGTATGTGTATATATGTTCTATATCGCAATTTATTACCAGTCACTGTATTTGGGAGGCTAACATAGGAAGCCTCACTGTGTGTTTTGTCTCCTGTGCTGTCTAGGCGGTGCTGTACAATGACCGCTCGGTGCTGGAGAACCACCACGCCGCATCCGCATGGGGCCTCTTCTTGTCCCGGCCCGAATTCAACTTCCTGCTCAACCTGGACCATGTGGAGTTCAAGCGCTTTCGATTCCTGGTCATTGAGGCCATACTGGCCACAGACCTCAAGAAACACTTTGACTTCCTGGCTGAGTTCAATGCCAAGGTCTGTGACCATAATACAATAAAATAAGTAAATAAGAGTGATGAGATCTCAAATGATAATTATGGCACTATTGATAATTTTTTTGTTAATATCTGCCCGTGTTGATTGAGTTGAGCCTGATTTATACTTTGTCGTACGAGGGAGTCACTCACCGAAAATAGCCAATCTACAAGCTCGTGCTTAAGCTGGCGCTTGTACATCGGCTAATTTTGGCGAGCAACACCGTCCTGCGACGGATTATAATTTAAGCATTACTTTCACTTGAATCTGTTAATTTCACATCAGCAACCAATAGAACTGATAATGTGCATTTTAGTCGCAGTAGATTTAGCGCGTGATAACGATGGTCGAATGGTCGAGACCATGGGTGATGGTAACCCATTGTGACCAGACATCCATCTTTGTCGTTCTAAACAGGTGAATGATGTAAACAGTCCAGGGATCGACTGGACTAATGAGAACGACAGGCTGCTGGTGTGCCAAGTCTGCATTAAGCTGGCAGACATCAACGGACCAGCCAAAGTGCGGGATCTGCACCTGAAGTGGACGGAGGGCATCGTCAATGAATTTTATGAGCAGGTTGGTACGACGTTCATGACAATCATCATCATCATCACAAGGAATTATAAAATGAGTAATGTCAGAGGAGGTGTTTGATTTATGTTTTACAACTGAAAACAATATATAGGGCTGGAATAACTCTTCTTTAGTCGTGCTAATATTTGCTGCGAGTTCAGGCTGCAAAAGACTTCCTCCAAAGATGTGTGTTGACGGTCAAAGGAGCATTTCTTCCATAATAAATATGATTTGTGTTTTGTATCTGCCTGTGGCGAGATTAATTCAACAAAGCAGATTTTCATTACAGACTGCCATACATTAGGTATTTGGTCATTATGCTTTGTTTTGATTTGTATTCCCAAAGAGCCAGAGTCACTGCGCTAAGTGCTCACGTTAGTTATTGGAAACCAGCGTTCTGTGCCGAGTAATAATCTCTCAGTGATGATCTATCATTTCACACAACACATAAAATACTATATGAATACAGTACATTTAATTTACTTTGTCGGCATAACTGGGAGTCAATTCCTGGGACACTTTGAGCCTGAGGACAAAGATTCCAAATGGATTTTTACAGTTCTGTAACTCTGAGAGTGTACAAATTTAACCAAATGGACCCGTACGGGTCCATTTGGTTCCATTTGTACACTCTCAGAGTTATGGGGGGGTCCTTGAAATACAAACTTGAGAACCACTGGTGTCGAAACAAATGAACTTTGTGTGGTTCTCCAGGGAGACGACGAAGCAAGCCTGGGATTACCCATCAGCCCCTTCATGGACAGAGAGTCTCCACAGCTGGCCAAGCTCCAGGAGTCCTTCATTACCCACATCGTGGGGCCGCTGTGTAACTCGTACGACGCGGCAGGTCTGCTGCCTGGATACTGGATCAATGAGGAGGGATCAGAGGAGGAGGAGGAGGAGGCGGAGGAGGAGGAGGAGGCGCAGGTGGACACAGAGACTGATGAGGATGAGCTGGAGGAAGAGCTGGCACCAAGTAAGAGAGATACTGTACCATTTTTTTAAACCAGCGTTTATTCCGTGGAATCAAATTGTTTTGAATAATCGAGAAGCGATTAAAAAATATATTTCTTTTTACATTCTTTATAAATCGACTAACCACTTAAGCCCTATTTTTTATTTAGTTTTACTTTGCCGACATTGTGCAAAAATAGTGCAAATAGCCTATCTACAATCGATCTACAACACTATTTAGAAAATGTTTGACTTTTTTTCCTATAAGGACAAGTAAGCAAAAATAATTGATTACTAATCGATTAATGTATTCAATTATCGATAATTTTTCATAATGGATTTAGTCGATTAGTTTGATTAACTGTTGCACCCCTAGATAGACCTTGCCCATTCTATTATTTGTATTCCTATGTATTCTAATCATTGTAGATTTCAGTAGTCAGGCTTTCTCAATTTGACTGATTCATCCGCTGGATCATCTAGATTACTGGAACACACTTCAGACAATTTCTGGTCAAAAGCAATCATAAAAGCAAGGGCAACCTTGAACTACGCATAGCATGTGGCTCCTTGCCTGATGACCTCAGTGTCCTTGACCTTTGACTCAAAATGCAAGTTTTGAAAGAAAAAATACCATGATTTTTTTGTACACATTTATTTTTATATTAATGTTATATTATAAACAAAATGTTAACGTTTTGCCAATTATTTGGGGGGCCCACTTGCAATATACTAGGTTGGTAATCGGCCGCAATAGTGAATGACCCGTATTCTCTCTGTGTTGCTCCAGAACGGAGGAAGGGCCAGCGACGGCTGTACTGCAACATCATGCAGCACCTGACTGAGAACCACAAGGTGTGGAAGCACACCATCGAGGAGGAGGAGAAGAGCAAGGAGCAGCTGAGCAAACAGCAGCAGCAGCAACAACAAGTGGACATCCTGCCAGCCAGCCTGCCCACCTCGCCATCCGATGACATCCAGGTCATCCAGGAGGAGGAGGAAGTCGAGGAGCGCCAGTAGCAGGAGGACGACGCGACCACACAGGACAGAAGGAGAACCGGGAGGCCTGGGTAGAGGGAGGGGCAGTCAGGGGGGGGGCAAGAGTCCCTCAACCACCTGCCTTTCACCCACACAGACAGACATGAGAATAGAGAAACACACATGAACACAGACAATTAACAAACACGCACATAACATATCTTGCTACCACACACACACACACACACACACACACACACACACACACACACACACACACACACACACACACATACACACATGCAAATACAGTACACACATTTTGAAATTGTCACTGTGCAAACACTCGGATGCTTACGCAGTCACATTATTTTTGAGAAAAAAAGAAAGAAAGAAGAAAAAAAAGGCCTTACTACTGTGAGCGGATCCTTGCTGCAATGGTGGGAGCTCCACTCCTATGCACTTTCATCCCATGGAGAGTCCAGTGCACCCAGACAAAACAAAGCCCCCCCCCACCACCACCACCCCCCCTACCACCACCACCACCCCCCCTACCACCAGGACTGAGGAAGGCTGGTGCAGAGGACCAGAGGAAGGGACGGACTCGCCCTCCTCTGTGACCTGGCTCTGATGCTGCCCTGAACGCAAAGCGCTTAATGGCTAATTTACGCTTCAGCGTGCGACTGTGAGTGTCACAGTCGTTACAGCGAAGTATGAATTTGCTGTGACTCTCCCTTAGGTACAAAACAGAAACACAAACAGAAAAAAAAAAAACCTGTCTATTTAAAAATGATGAAAGGTGGAGGGGAAGCAAATCAAACGAGCAACACCCGTAACCAAAGTGAACAGTTGAAAACATGAAAAGACAAAGAGGCTGCGACTCGTTCAGCCTCAACGTCAGGTATATTCTAGACCTATATATCAAATGTGCCTGTCTGAACCTTTACTGAGTCCATGTAGGCCCAGAGCCTGGGCTTTGAGTGTAGTTCTCTCCACTTGCTGGTGACACGAAACACTGTATCATTGACTCAGTCACAGAGACATTGTTGTAATGTTGACTGATTAATAGCATTATATCTGCATCATTTTTGATGCCTTTATTCATGTGTACCACCTGCCTTTTATGTTTGATTATTTTACTCTGTTTGCTTCATTGTGTGTGTGTGTGTGTGTGTGTGTGTGTGTGTGTGTGTGTGTGTGTGTGTGTGCACGAGTGAAGGGGAGAGGGAGTATACTGTATGTGCATATTGTTAGTATGTTACTTGTATGAATGTATATGCGTTTGTTTTTTCAGTAATGTTTGGTTTCTAATCAGTGAAATATCCTCTGGTGTTTAACATGTTGCATTCAGATCAGGAGTGCTGTTTCAATGAAGGGATTCCTCATTTTCATTTTGATTATAACTATTTTTTAAAGGTTACTCAGGATTCACGCAAAGACAAATAATTATTTTGCAAGAATTTATGTAATTATTGTTAAATACGCTTTTAAATCAAAGAAAAGTAAAAACTGGGTGACTGAAGTAGTTTTTAATCTTTGTACGAACAACTTGACTACATAACAAATTGAAGCAATTGAATCGTCCTCTGTGCCAGAGGAAAGTGTGTGTGCTGTCTCTCTGCCACTCACAAACGTTTTGCATTACCTTTTAACAACCTCACTGGATAAATGCTTTTCTTGATTGTCACTAGGAAGCGTTTGCAGCAGGACAACATTATTGTAAAATGAAATTTCCATGGCAATTCATGTACCAGTATATTAGGAAAATGTGCTATGAATGCTATGCTGTCTGCATTGTTTTTAAACAAACAGTACTACAACCAGACATCTTCATTTCAGTCAACCTGCAGACACTGACGTTAAAGACAAATGGACCCCCCCCCCCCTCCCCTTTTTTTTTGCCAAACCCATAACTAGGCCAGTGTGTAAAGAAGGGATCCAGGGTGTCACTTTCACTTCTGTTTTGTTGATATATTTTTAAGATGTGCCATGAGGCAGGTTTAAAACTAATAGCTCTCTATTTTTATCTGTATGAACTCTAGGCATTCCACTATAAAATGTTTTATGAAAGGGCAGGCAGCATTACCTGCCTAGTTCCTCTATCACCTTATTAAATCATTTTCTCTGGAGACGAAAGTTCCTAAGTAGGCAGTGTAAATCAAAATAATGATATTTAAAGACAACAAAATAGATATACCTAGGTGTGCACATTTTAATACCAAACAAGTGTTTAGCCTCTGCACAAAAAGAATATGTGCATATAAATATATAAATATATTATATTTTTTAATTAATCAACTGAATGCATCTGTTTTCTACACGCAGCTGACATATATTGTACATTGAGACCCTGTAATTACCGTTCTGTTTCCAGAGTTTTTATCTAATACTATTTACAGGTGTGGAACTGTGGGGTTTGGTGTTTTATTTTTATTTTTCACTTCAGCATCTCCATGTTCTGTATCATAACCACTCTATTCGTCTTTTTTATCTCTCTATAATTTTTTGTCTAAGTCTACCCAACCAGTGCCAAACTCTCCCTCCTTGTACTGATTTGTACTCAATTGCGCGCTGGTATCATGCACGGTAAATTGCCGATCTACAAGCTTGCTGAGCGTCGCAGCGCAATGCGTTGTGAGCTTGTAGATAGAAGTATAAATCAGGCTTTAGTCTGTCGACAGTCACACATCCCTAGGCGTGTCAGACCTACCTGGGCTGTAGTACGGCCCCTTTCAGAGAACATCATATCCCCTTTGGCTCAAGTGACAAGGATGATGGCAAAAGTTAACCCTCATTTTGACTTGGTTGTACCACAATGTCTTTTGTCGAAAATAATATTTTCCAAGTGAAACCGCACAACAAAGTTTAAATCGGGCTTCAGAGTTGGACTCAGGTCAGAGCCATGTACATTCTGATTGCTCTGTCGTCGATGGGCTCATTGTTGACCCATGCTGGATGGTAAAGCCTTGACCCACCCTCACCCCTACATTTTCTGGCTCATTTTGTTGTAAATTTTAGTTTGTTGGCTTGTCACTGTGCAGTCTCACAAAACACAGTGTACTCTGATGTTTGTGCCATAAACACATCTTTGAATGGCTGTTACCCTCATGTAGCATTAAGGTATGTACATTTGTCTAATGTAAACATTCACCCTCAACATTGTGGGGCAACTGATTATTTTTTTGTGTGTGTGAGTGTGTGAGTGTGTTATTTATAGCTGTCATAAAACACCATCCCTAAAGTATCAACCGTTTATCATTGGCTTTTATTGTGTCTGTCTGTGTGTGTGTGTGGGGGGGTGTGTGTGTGTGTGTGTGTGTAGCTTCGAGAACACTGTTTGAAACAGACACTGCCTTCATTTTATTGTCATTTTTATAGATTTATTTTAAGATCAACTGGGCTTGTAGCCTGGAATCTAATAGCCCATGTCATGAAGATTATGGTAGATGTGGGCATTCAAGTCTACCCAGAATCCATACGTTTATGTTTAGAATATACTGTTCTAGTTATCTGAATGCCACCTTCAATCAGGGCCATTGTGTATCAACTAACTAGATCTTACACATTTAAAGCATAGGTTGTGGCATTTTAAAGATACACTGTATGACAAAATTGTACAAAAGAACACAGGTTTTATTATTCTCAACAGATACATATAAAATATTTCACAAATGTTCAGTTCATACTGAGCAATTTTATCATTTAGTACTCGTTAAGTACTGAAAAGCACCGTTTTAGCAGAAGCCAGTGTTGCATACAGATCTCTCCAAATCTACTGCTACAGTGGAGAGTACAGAGGTTTGTTCCAGCTCAGGTCAGAGTTAGTTCATACTGTATGATGTGGTACGTGGCTCAAGTCCAGCCGCCAACATTCGCTGTGTGTGTGCAGAGAAATTTCTAGGAAAGTCTGCCAATCTCATTTCTCCATAGAGCTGAAACACGCTGGGAACCACTGGTCTCATTTCCCTGTCCTGAAGCTGTCCTGAGAAGACATGTCCATGAACCATCACAGAGACGTACTCTATCAATCATTGACGGGTCTCTCTAACCCATCACTGAAGCACCAACGGTCATAGACATTTCATTTTGAGCAGTGGTTCCCAGCCTGTTCTGCATCAGGGCCCACTTGGAAACCTCGAAGGCGTTCGCGGCCCACCCGCCTGACACAGCAGCCCGAATGCTGCGTGCATTTTCAGAGCATGTTTATTATTTAATTAACAATGGAACTAACGTAGTATAGTTCCTATAATATCTATCAAAATGAAAACATTTTGATAGATATTGAAAAGATTTTATATAATATATAATATTCTTTAAAATATCAACGTTATTATCATGCAAATCTTAGTGTTTTAGCCAATTATGTGGGGGCCCACTTGCGATATCCTCACGGCCGACCAGTGGGCCCGGGCCCACAGGTTGGGGATCACAGCATTTGAAGGCTCAGACCAGCTTTATCAGAATCAAAACTCGTGTTTCCAGGACACCACCTGGACTCGCAAAATCTCACCTTTGATTCTTGTCACCCGTCCCTGCCGCTTAAAACTGTTGTGCAAACATGCATATTGCTCGGCCAAAAGTGGCTCTTTCATGGTTTCATCGAAGTGAACCAGATACATAACAAGGCCAACCACCTGTTTGACATCATCTGCTCTCTTACATGTCCAAAGGTGAAAATCTACCTTTGCAAGTTGAGAGACCATTGGGAATGCTGGGTGCAGGATGCATTGTGGGATCAACCAGGAGGACTGAAATAGCCTGTCCTTTTTTAGGACCACAGGGTTGCCTTTATGTGCAAAATACTAACATTCAAGCAATGAAGGTTAGACAACGATGTAATCTCTCAAGACAGATCAGAGCTCTGCAAATTCAAAGGGGGGGGGAGAAATCCCCTTTTTTTTTTGCCGATGGGTTCCCAGATTGGATACGATATAATGTGTATCTGCTTGTCTACTGCTGATGGGGAGTGTTGTTACAGCCTGAGTCTCTCTGCTGTCTGCGGACAGCACAAATGGAGTATGGCATGGGCTGTAGGGTCATGCCCAGTTTAGGAGTTAGAGAGGGCACGGCGCCTGGAGGGAACTGAAGATGGAACCGTTGGAGCATGGAGGTGAAGAAGAGAAACATCTCCATTCTGGCCAGTTGCTCGCCCAGGCAATGGCGCCTCCCTGAAGAGAAAGAGAGCCATGTTGAGATAACTTTAAATTGTCTCTCTCTCACACAAACACTTAAATTATTTATGCCACATTATCACAACATGGGACAAACATTACAGATGTGATCAGAAAACCTACAACTTAACTACATATGGCCCAGTCCAAATTATTTCTGATAGTGTTGCATACAGATATACTGCCAGTGAATAGTGGCCAAGTCCAACAAAACATACCGAAGGGTGACAAATTAAAGGCAAAACAATTGAATAACCGAGAGGAGATACATAACAAATGCATCTGCTTCGATGCAAGTGATACAATTTAGCAATTAACATCCTATCATGCTCTAGTCTATGGCATGTAAAAAAATGAGGAAAAGATTTAAGTAGCTATATGAGAGGGTTCATTACTAGGGCATGGATGGCAGGGAACTTCATTCACAAAAACTGCTAAACTAGCAAGAGTTTCAATAGGAAGAGTTTCAATAGGAAGAGTCGCTAAAGTGATATCAGCATTTCGATCTATGGGAATGACATCAGTAAAAATCAATTGGAAATTGTGGTTGAAAGCGCACATTCAATGACGCAATGCTTGTGCATTAGTGCGATATTTAATGAAAACCAGCAGAGCATTTTGCCAACATTTTCCTGGCATGGTTTTGGGTCCGTTGTCCCCGTAGAGGGAAGGGTCAAATCAGTACAAAGTTATCCGTTCATCCTATGATAAAACACTTCTATTCTGATGGGAATGGTCTGTTCGCTCCCATCCACTACATGGGTTGATGTATGAAAATCATAATGCTATGGCCATTGCAGTTACCAGATCCTCAACCCAACTGAACACCTATGGGAGATTATTGGCTGTTAGAGAGTACACCCCACCACCATCATCAAAACACCAAATGAGGCAATATCTTTTGGAAGAATAATTTTCTTTCTTTAGATTTTCAGAGACGTGTAGAATCTGTTATGGCTGCTCGTGGTGGCCCAACACTTTATGTTGGTTTTTCCTTTAATTTGTCACCCGTCTGTAGAAGAGCTTTATGTTCACACTTTTATGTGTGTGAGTTGAATTTACAGGTTGTATGAGTTAGGTTTGGCAGCATTTCATTCTGGGGTATATCCAAGGACTTCCTAACTTATTTTCTGACTTGGCAGTTTCGCGATTCTTAAAAACGTAATAACTAAGTGAGTAAGAATAATACTCTTGACTTTTGGTTACATGTGACTGAGTGAAAAGTCTTACAGTAAATGAAAATAGGGTCTTTGTTTGGGAGTTTAATGGCATGACAACATGACATTTAAACATTGCCAAATGAATAACACAAGTTGACAGATATTTACCCAGAGAGAACGGTAGGAAGGCTTCACGTCTGACAAAGTTGCCGTTGCTGTCCAGGAACCTTTGTGGTGAGAAAATGCTGGGGTCCTTCCAGTATTTCTCATCAAAGTGCACTGAATAGAGGTTGGTGATGACCATGGTGCCTTTTGGAATGCTGTACCCGTTCACACTGACATCCTGCGAGGTGGCACGGAAGATGCCCAGAGGTACGATATTACAAAAGCGCAGGATCTCATGCAGAACAGCCTCCACATAGGGCATCCTCTGTTTGTCCTCCAGGGTTGGGGTCCTTCCATTGACCAGCACACTGTCGATCTCCCGATGCACCCGCTCTTTATAGGGAGAAACACACAAAATTAGCCATTCGTATTGTGTAACCATATTATCTATGGCACATTAGATCTCCCATGATATTTAGATCACATCTCTTTTTGTTCGGCATCAGTGCCTACTGCCTACAGTAAGCTGGGCTATTAACTTGATTAAATTGAAGTTTACCTTGTATGTTGGGGTAGAGGGTCATATACAGCATGGCCCAGCGCAGGGTATTAGTGGTGGTCTCTGTGCCTGCAATAATGAGCTCTCCCACAGAGTAGATGAGGTTCTCCCGGGAGAACGAGGTGCCAGGGTCCCCAGCACTCTGCTCCAACTCATCCAGGTAGGCATCAACATAATGTCGGGGCGCCTGTGGCAGCCTGCCCTTGGAAAAACCCTCGATAATCTTCTGCAGGAAATCATAAACCTCAGCAGCGTTGCGGAACAGCTTCTGATGTTTCCCAAAGGGCACATACTCAAGCCAAGGGAAGGCATTGTAGAGGAAGGCCGCGGGGCTTACAGCCAACTCCACATTCTCACTGAAGAGCTCGATCATGTGCTGGAAGTTGTGGTCATCGTAAGTAAAGCGTTGGCCAAACAGGATTAGGTTGGTGATGTTGGACACAGCGTTGGTCACCAGGTGTTTGGGGTTGAACGGTTTCCCCTTGTGCTCGTCAAAGGCGTCGAGGAAAAACATGCACTCTTCAGATATCTTCCTCTCAAACAGTTTCTGGCCACTGCCAAAGTAACGGAAGGAGTTGCAGGCCAGTTTACGGTGTTCAATCCAGCTTCGACCATATTTACAGTTGAGCAGTCCTTTAAGAGGCAGAATAAAGGAGTGTGAAATAGTGACGTAACACCTTCATTACTTTCAAATATGCAAATCATCAGTGTAAAATACAACAACAATCATCTCCTTACCACCCATTTTGGTCATCTTCTTGAATAAAGGCAACGATGGACGATCAGCAAATGCTTCACTCTGATGGTACAGACACTCCTTGACAGAATCATATCCGTTCAGCACCACAGTCAGAATACCTCCAAGATCGATACTGAAGATCTGTAGGAAATGCATAGAAAGTGATTTTTCTTTATATTGTTCTTTCAAGAATAATTTAGCCAGAGCAGAATTGTTTTGTTTTGTTTTGTTTCCTCCAGGTGGAAGCTCTGGTCAGATACATATTGGTGGTTCTTGTTTCATCTTCAGGGGCTGAGCAAAGTTTTAATGTCACAAAGACTGAAAAGTTGGCTGTGAGCCACAATGGCACTAAGAATACTCAACAACACTGTTGTCTACCTTGTGCACAAAGACAAACTTGATCAGTTACACACTGCACAGAAAAGTCCTTTGCCAGGTACAGTATTCTAAAGGCCAGTCCACGCCAATGCAACTACCGGTAGTCGCAACTCCTTGCCACAAAACCGGTTTAAGGGCCTTTCCACACCAATGCAACTCCTTGCAACTGCCAACTGTGGATAATGGTGACAAGTAGCTGCAAGTAGTTGCATGTTGCAAGGAGTTGCGTCGCATTGGTGTGGACTGGCCTTAAGAACCATCCGAAAAGAAACTGTTTAGATTGTTCACCTGCTCTTAGAAGAGGCACTGATTGAAGACTGTCAATGACCGGGAGGTGTTCCCTTTGATCATTTTCTTGCTTTATCTTTATATACTTGTCAATTTTATGAATGTTGTGTCTGAGCTGTTTTTGTTTTATTATTTATTGTTTGTTTGTCTATGTCTGTATTTTGTATGTCTTGGAAAAAGCAAATAAAAATATTTTGCAAAAAAAAAAAAGAAGAGGCACTGATATTGGACTGAGAAAATAGTTGTGCTTGCACTGTCATTCTGATGTCTGTTTGCCTCAGGAGGTACAGTATAGGTATAAAGTCATTTATTATGATACGATATTACTTTGTCAGTTTTCACTGAAATGTGTCTTGTAACTCACCACAAGACTCAGTAGCCCCACATGCAATACCCACAGCTGACATGACGTGTATTGATGATGATGCCTCAGTCAGGACATCATAGGCAGTGGTGTAAAGTAACTAAGTACATTTACTCAAGTACTGTACTTAAGTACACTTTTGAGGAATTGAGCTTGTAGATCTGCTATTTTCAAACATTTTAGCACTTTTACTTTTAGTACTTTAAGTACATTTTGATGCCAATACTTTTGTACTTTTACGCAAGTACATTTTGTATTCTGGACTTATACTTGTAACAGAGACTATTTCTATATTGCAGTATTGGTACTTTTACTTAAGTAAAGAATTTGAGTACTTTTTCCACCACTGATCATAGGCCATTATATGAGTCTGACTTTTCTATTATAGAGAATTTAAAGCAATCAAATAAAATGGAAAAAACATGTGCATACTTTTTCAGCTGCAATTTAAAATGTATTGTTACAGTCAGCTCTTTGTCTTTTTTTAATGTATTAGGGAGGAATGATTATTAAACTAGAAAAAGTGCTCCTCGGAGCACATGTCTCCGCCAGGGCAGGTAGGTTATTGTGGTCTCCTGGTGGCGCTATAATAGGCCAATGTGAAAATTGTGCCATTTCTTAGGCCTTGCACGGCAATCGGACACTGTATTCATGATTTGAGGCATTTTGTTTGTTTGTTGTTTGTTGCTAAATTATAGCGCCACCAGCAGGGTGGCGCTATAATGGCGCTATAACAGGCCAATGTGAAAATGGTGGCATTTGTTCCTCAACATGCTGTGAATGTGTGTGCAAGTCGGCCTCCTGGTGGCGCTATAAAAGGCAAATGTGAAAAATGCAGGGCAAAGGTTTTTCCTTGACCTATAGGGAGTGTGCATACAGAGTTTTACACAGATCGGTGCAGTTATAGGTAAAAACACGAATCGGCCTGTTATAGCGCCACCATGAGGCTGATTAAAAAAAAATCTAATTGCATTTCTTCCTCGGCCTAATGGGAATGTGTGTGCACAATTTCACAAAAATTGCATAATGTGTTCATGATTTGAGGCATTTTGTTCGAAACTGAGTACTCCTGCAAACTTTTGAAGACAATTTTTGCCAATCAGGATGGAATATGAAAAATCTGAAAGACCCGTTTCGTTTAATGACTATAGAGATACTGTATACCGATTTGCGGGATTTTTGGACAAAATCTGTAGGAGTACTGTCCAAAAATTGGGGCAGAGGTTGTGCTCTGGCACCCAGGGACTGTGTGCACGGTGTCGCTGCGAGCCAGCCAACGGTGCCGGAGATTAGCTGTCCACAGACAGAATGACATACACACACACACACACACACACACACACACACACACACACACACACACACACACACACACACACACACACACACACACACACACACACACACAGACGGACACACGGACGGACGCCTTTCGGCCTGGCGGAGACAAAAATGGGTCTCTGGTTACTCTCTTCTGTTTGTGAAAACTTGCAGAGGGTGAGCAACGTTGCAGGGTTGGGGATTTGGTGTTGATTCATTTTAGCCATTTGAAAATAGCCATCTACAAGCTCACAATGCCTTGCATATGGGGGGGTCACATCAGATTTATTGTAAGATTTGCATACGTTTTATACATTTGAAAACTTGTGAAATGGGACATTCTGCATAATGAGTATTTTCAACTTTTGGTGCTTTAAAGGGGTAGTTCACCCCCCAAATAACTTTTTTTCTATTGATTACTCACCCCATGGAGCCTTGAATTCATGGATATTTTTTTTGTTTTTGTCGCATTCCTTCCTTTATTATTTGATTATAATACATTTAGCCCCATTGATTCCGGTAGGAGACACAAATGCATTTGTGTCTCCTACCGGAATCAATGGGGACACATTTATTATAATCAAATTATTGGCTTAGGAATGTGACAAAAACAAAAAAATATCTATGAATTCAAGGCTCCAGATGGTCAGTAATCAATAGAAAAAAAGTTATTTTGGCGGTGAACTACCCCTTTAAGTACATTTTGATACCAATACTTTTGTACTTTTACTCAAGTCAATTTTGAATTCCGGACTTTTGCATGTAACAGCTATTTCTGCATTGCAATATTAATACTTTTACTTAAGTAAAAAAATGCGAGTAGCCTACTTTTTCCACACTGTGCATATTATACATTTTTGGGACGAACGACTTTCAGAACGCAACGGACAAAACCTCTTGGCTCTTTTCTCTCTCATCCCCTCCCCTCTGTTATGATTGCGGGTGCATGTGCTTGTTTGCATGCCTGTGTGCTTGCATGCCTGTGTGGGTGCGTGCGTGCGTGCGTGTGCGTGTGTGTGTGTGTGTGTGTGTGTGTGTGTGTGTGTGTGTGTGTGTGTGTGTGTGTGTGTGTGTGTGTGTGTGTGTGTGTGTGTGTGTGTGTGTGCGTGCGCGTGTCAAGTAGTGTGGAAAATTAAGTTAATATAACTTCTTAAATGGAACGATAGCCTATCATCACATAATAACGGGTCCTTGGATCAATGTAATGGTGTTAAGTAAGTTAAAGTAACTAAGTACATTTACTCAAGTACTGTACTTAAGTACAGTAAGGTATTTTTTACTTTACTGGAGTATTTGCAATTTTCAGTCGGCTACTTTTATTTCTACTCCACTACATCTCACAGACGCAAACTTTTGAGTCCACTACAATTATTTGAAAACTTTAGTTATAGTTATTACTTTGTAGATTATTGATTATTATTACAAAACCTACATTAACCACTTCAGCCTATACTTCACCATTTGAAAATAAGCTCACATCAGTGAGCTTGCAGATCTGCTATTTTCAAAAGGTTTGTATACATATTGAACCTGTGAAATGGGACATTCTGCATAATGAGTACTTTCTACTTTTGGTACTTAAAGTACATTTTGATACCAATACTTTTGGACTTTTACTTGTAACAGTATTTTTTACATTGCAGTATTGATACTTTTACTTATAAAAAATATGAGTACTTTTCCCACCACTGTCGAATAGCCTAACGGCAATGCCTTGGCAGTTAATAAAGTATTCAATCAATCAATCAATTAATCAATAAATCAATCAGTTATACCTGACCATGGACTTCACTCTGCTTCTTCATGAAGACGTGCGGCTCGGTGGCCAGAGACAGAATGTTCCCTATCAGAGGGATGGCAGATGGTCCAGGAGGGAAGCCTGGGGGTCTCCTCTGCTTGACCAGCTGTCGGACCAGGAGCAGAAACACCAGGCAGATGACCAGACAGCTGAGCGCGATCAACGCGTGTCCACACGACCACGACACCAGGGGCGGCGACTTGATTGACACCATGTTTAAAAATCTATATCCTTTCTTGTCCCCTCTGCCTCTCACAGTAAAAGGACCGAGGCATCGCTGTAGTGCAGGGTATCATCTTGCACACTTTCTATCCCCCGCCTCTAACACTAAGATTGGCCAGGAGCTCCACAGTGAGGGATGAACTTTGTTCACCTTCGCCATTGATCAATACAGGCTAAGTATATAGGCTGCCTTCTGACAAGTGTCGCTCCACAAAAATGACGTGTTTTCAACTGAAAAGGTTTTCGGATGTTTGCAGATAGAGCTAGAAAAAGTGCTCCGATCGGAGCACAGGTCTCCGCCAGGGCAGGTAGGTTATGATGGGCCAGCCGAGCAGCAGTGTTGGGAATTTGCCAATCAGAATGGAATACGAGGAAGAATGAAAAATCAGATGGATCAGTCTTGATCACTTAGAGATAATGTGTATTGATTTGCATGATGTTTGGAATTGGACACAATTTGTAGGAGTAATATATTTTAAAAACAAATGTTTTGCAAAAATAGGCCTCTTGGTGGTACTATAATAGGGCAATGTTAAAAGGGTGCAGATAAAACTGTTGAATTGGCACAGCATTAATTTCTTTTCCCCCCACATAATATGCCTATTAGGCAATTTAGGCTACATGTTGCGCATTTGGAGTAGACAGTGAAAAGCTTATTGAAGTCTAACTTAAGAATAAATTAAAACAAATACAAATCAATAAAAATTGGTTATCTCGTTTTAAGGGCACACAATGCAATTATTAGTCTCTAGCATGTACAAAAGTTGCCTAGTCTTGACTTTTGACAGAATCAAAACACACACACACACACACACACACACACACACACACACACACACACACACACACACACACACACACACACACACACACACACACACACACACACACACACACACACACACACACGCACACACACACATACACTTAACATTGCACCCCTCCTTCCAGACTCAAGGGGGTGCTGCAGAACAATCAGTGCACTCCTGTAAAGAACTATGAATTATTCTGAAACATCACACTGATCATTAGCATATGGAGCCAACATTGCGATGCAAACAAAATGAAGTCAAGATTCAATATATTGGACAGTAAGATTTATGTTTGAAAATCTGGACTTATCCATCAATAATGTATTCCATTTGATAGTGTTATGTGTGATGCATTATTTGTCTTCAGTGTTAAATCCATATATACATGTACTTCATGCAAATGCAACATTCAACTACAGTTACTATCATGTGTATAAAATAAGGAAGTAATTAAAAGGATATTTCACTTTCAATGATTGAAAGTGAAATATCCCTTTAATGAAACATTTCAGGCTTTATCTCTACTCGTTAAACATCAAATAGGCTACGCAACAATACATAACCACACTGGCTTTACTTACTCACTATATAACATGTATTGAGTTGTATACTGTATATATTCACAGTACATCATAAGAAATGTCATACTTTGTATTTTCACACATCCTCACACATTTTATGATTAGACATTTTATTTGGCAAAATAGACAGCACGGTATATGTGATCATGTTAATATCATGGTACCACTCTTGTGTCTTGTACCTTATAGGCAAGGCAAGGCAATTTGTACAGCACATTGCAACAACAAGGCAATTCAATGTGCTTTACACAAATATATACTGAGGTGAAGGTGAAGTTAAAGTTCAAAATATTATCCCTAAAGCATGCTCCTGCATGCCTGACCCCTGTTTCTCTTCACATTTTTGGGGGAAGCTCTTTTGTTTTGTTCCTGTTTTTCCCACTTGCCCTTGACAGAACCTTCAGAAATGATGAAAAGTGGATGGAAAATAGAAAATATGATACATTAGACTAGACCAGTAATTTAGTTTTTCCAAATGGCTTGATAATTGAAAAGGCATGTTGCTGATGCAAAATCAACATGACCCTGTAAGCTAGACCTTCCTTCACCTCAACATGGCAGAGGTTAGGTCATGTAGCCTACTATGTTTAGAAGCTAAAGGTTGGGGCTTGCACTAACTTGTAATTTATTAGTTATGCCAAAAATGTGTCTGGCTTGTTGAACCCTTATGCTCCAAAAATACCCTTGTTTTGGATGAATATTTTACAAATTTGCATACAATTGTTTTTTTTTGTTTTTTGGTCTATGAGTTTAGAGTTTTGGGTCCTCATTTAGCTAAGTGTCCTATGTAGTAATATGAAGCACCACTATCTATTCTCTGTCCCTTCACCCTCCTATTCCTATATAAGACATTGGGTTGCTGACTAATAGTGGAAGTTACAAGCAGACTTAATATTTGAATGCTTGAGATAAATTATGGGTCAATGTATTACCGAACACTTAAAAGGAAACAAGCATTTGTTGAAGGGAATGTGATTATACTGTCAGCCACTGCACTGAATCTTTCCTTGGGTCATAGCCCTGATCCGGTTTATTAGGGACCGGGCAGCTATGCTGCCAGTCCCTCTAGTACTGTATATCTGATTCGTCTTGTGTCATTTTCTGGCAGGAAATCTGCCTTCCCATGCATGAAAATAAATAAAACATGGCACACAACAAGATATGCCAAACTTCAACCTCAACTTCAACCTCAACTGCCATTGCACTATTGGACAATAGTCCTAATGGTGGCTTTACAGCAAATGTCTAAAGTTTTAAACTATGAAAATTCATAATGAAATAGTCATACGTGCTATCACTTTGCAACTTTCACCAAAATGTAGGCCCAATTAAGTGATCAGAAATGTTTATATGCTTTGAGTTGGTAAAAAAAAACAGTATGAAGTCCATCACATTGAATGCAAACTCCCTACTCTCTACAAACAGAAATAGGCATAGTCTATAAGGTCACATGCAGTAGCATCAGAACACTTTATGACCTTAGAAAATAGGGCATAAGTTGTTAACAAACAACACATGTATGCATGCTGTCCACTTTGCTGTGTCATCGGTTAGTCATGACCAGCTCCTCATTAGACGTGAAGTTGTTTATCCAGCCGTTCCTTCCTGTTGAGGCAGCTGGTAGGCTTTTTACAGATGCTTCAAATGGCCTCTACAGACCTCTCCTAATAATTCAGACTTGTTACTTAATGAGCACTTTCATGCAAATAACTTATCTGCTTCCTACTATACCAGCTCCCCATAACATGAAACCATTCTAGTGGCATTAACCACATACTGTAAGCTCTATTTAATAGCATGTTGTGCTCAGACTTTTGGGACCACTGACTGTATAGACTGAAGTGCAACTCAGCAGGGGATGCTGCTATACGGATGTGACATAGGGTCACTGACAAGTCGCAAAAGTTGTATAAAACAGTTTAATGTATTTAATGATCATTGTCAAACTTCGCTCGTGGTGTTATCTTACTAAGTGTATCATGGATTACAACCTCATTTGCTCAAAACCTTTTAATGCCAGTTGCAGGTGCCCCAAGAGGCCTAGTAATCCCTCTACAACATTTGGGTCCAGGTGTTCAAATTCTCCTTTCTTCCTGTATGACATACTGTAGCTAATGGAGCCCAGCAGGTGAATGTATCTTTGCTAATGGAAGTTTAACTTAAGGTTTAATGATTCTGTGAGCTTCGATGTGCGATTACTCAGGACATACAGGTAAATGACTTCTCATTACTGTTTCGACTGTACTCTATACTTACGGGTATGTACAGTACATGTAAGCAATGTTTATTGTTCCTTTTCAGGTTGAAGGAAAGTCATATACGCACATCACATCGGTGCAAGAATATCAGAAACCGTGTCAATGAAAGAATAGGTAATGACTGCTGGGGACCAATTGTGGTAGAATTATAACTTATACTGTTATTATATTGTTATTTTGTTGTTCACCTTTTGCAGGTATCTATCGTTTTGGGTACAGCCTGGTCCCGTGACACAAGCTCTTATCTTTCTACGTATGGGTTTTCTTCCTGCTTTCCCCTAGAAAAGTACTTCTCCCATGAGCTTATGTATTAAACTTGTATCTTATAATGTGAAGTCTCTCCGACTCCATTTTCCTCAACAGTTACTAATTGATACAGAATTCACATACACTGCACACATGCTCCATGCCACAGAAGTTAAATAATAATGTTTCTGTCCTAGGCTCACAAGCTCTATAATGGCAGGTGTGGTTAAACATCCAAACCACCCAAGATGACAAACATCCCAAAACAACAATCCAATAAAGTACAAAATGTACGTAGAGCAAACACTATCTTATACAAACGTCATATCAGATTAATCATTCCATAAGAGGGGTGGGGGCGGGGAGCAGAGGATGCCACTCCCACGGGGCTCCTTTCCGTGGAGCTCGCTGAGGGAGTGCGTTGTTTGACTGTGTGGGGGCAAGATGGTAGGGGATAGAATTCTACTGTAAGTCCAATTATAATTTGAGAACAGCCATGATGAGACAGAGCGAGTAGCCAGAATTGGATCTGATAATGAGCATTAGTGAAGATTATTATATGAAGATACGGTTGAAAATGAGTGAGCCTTTTAAGCAACACTATGTAACTAACTAACTAACTAACTAACTAACTAATTAATCTGTATGGTAGATTATGTTAATACAATACAATTTATACAATTGGGGTGGTTGTATTTTGTCTCCATGCTCTTCTATTGAGACATTTAGATCGTGTCAAAGGTCATGTCCTAGACACCGGATCTGACACAAATTTTGACCTGATGGTCAAGATTCAATGTATCCCCTGAGCTGTATTAGCTCAATGGTAAAAACTTCAGCACCTGCGCGGGAAACCGGGTTCAAATCCAGGGTAGAGGAGGAAAGTTACATAATGCAGCTTTAAGTTAGAGGAAGGAGAGAATACATTTTTAAAATCATGTGCAGAAATGGGGCCTTAACGCCCTTCTATAAAATGTTTACTAGATCAAGGAAAAGGTCATACGGTAACTGTGTTTATTAATACAAATTAAAGGTATGTTTAATGAAATTTGAGCTCGTAGATCAGCTATTTTCACTATTATTACAATTTCTTGAAATATTTCGATTTTTTTGCCACTGGTTTAGAGAATCATTTTAGTAAATTTTTCACGTGTAACGACATGCCCAAAATTGAGACACCGGGTTGAAAGTGGTTAAATCTGAGAGAGGCCATTGGTTGAAAGGTACTGCCACCAGGTTATGTTGGCCCTAGGTCCAGATGCAGCTCTCCGTTATCCTGGTTAGTGCTCTTTGTGTTTTTCCTATGCTAAACCACATGGGCATTTGATAAGCTACATTACATTTCTTGTAGAGCAAGATATAGAGCCCTACGTCCATTGTTTTTCCTGTTGCCGGGTGGGTGTATGTGGTACTCTTATGTAAAACCACACCGATAATTCCCTGGTGGAGGAACAAGTAAAGAAGTGTTTTTAATAGGGATTAGATCAGATTTCACCAACATTTTTATTTTATTATTTTGTTGTTGGATCATGGGGGAAAAAACTTGCTGTGTCATAGTGCTGTTACTCACTTTGTTTCCACCCTCTGTCCTAATTAATATGCTTTTTTTGTGTCCCTTTTAGTTCAGATCAGTGGTGGAAATACTCATCCCCAGTACAGAGTATATACTGTACTCCTGGTCAAAAATGACCCAACTACAAGTGAAAGTTGCTAAGTGAAAGTTGCTTTGTCAAACTTGCGTTTAAGTACTGGAGTACTTGCTATTTAACATACTGAAGTATTCAAACATATGCTTTTAAAAAAAGAGTACAAATTAAAAAGTGATTTTTCTTGTTAATATTCAATGCATTGTTGTATTGAAATGTAGACATTTCCCCCAAATGTTCAAAGATGTTAAAAATATATAAATAATAGTGAAAATAGCACATAAGCTCACAACATGTAGCATCGTGACGCATAGTGAGCTTGTAGATCTGCTGTTTTAATTATATTTGAAATAGGACTAATTCATAAAGTGTAGTGGAGTCAAAAGTACAATATGTGTCTTTGAAATTAGTGGAAGGAGAGTCCATAAATACAAATACTGTACAGGACAAATACTAAAATAAATTACTTAAAAGGACCACTCCACCCACTTTCAACCCATCTTCATATAATTGGTCCTCACTAATGCTTATTACCGTCAACTTGGACTGTGTCTCAGACGAGGCCTGTGGACAGTTCAGAAACCTGCCTACCAGTGACATCATCGATGGGGAATCCAAGCTAATAGAAACTGCAGGCTTTCTATTCCTGGAAAGTCAGCATGCTATAATAGAAGCAATTGTTCTCGCATTGAATGCTGCTCACCATTTCTGCTCACCATTTCTTTGGTAAAACTTATGCTGCACTATTGTTTTGTTTTCACCCCTTGCACTCTCGCAAATCTTAATAAATTCTCACACTCTGTAATGACGTCACGTCAGTGGCGCTCGGGTCGCGCTGCAAGTGACGTTTTGGACAGTTTGATATGCGACTTGGGTGGTTAGATCAGCTGACTGCGTTCAGACTGAGACGCATCTTTAGAAATCCGATTTGAATCAGATTTGAAACCAACTCTTAATGTGGCTCAGGTGGGTTGGATGTGTAAAAATCGGATTCCATATGACCTGTCTCTGTTCAGACTACATAAAACAAATCGGATTCCAATCTGGATATGGCACAGATCTGATTCAGGCTAGATTCAGGCTGGATTTGGCTGCCAGTGTAAACGGGGCCTTACACAGAGTGAATACACAAAAATGGTGCCATCTTATAATGTGCATTAGTTGGGACCAATTACATGAAGATAGGTTGAAAATGGGTGAAGTGGTCCTTTACTTGAACTCGCTGGCTGAAGCTGTTTCTTTTCTAAACAGGTCTGTCACCAGTGTCCTGCCCTCAAGTATAACAAGTATAATGTCCAAAAAAGATTTGTTGTACAATACATCATGATTAATGGTGAATTTTAAATGTTCATGGCAGTGATTGAGATACTCATAAAACAGTAATAACCTATCAACAGGCCCATCATAGATCATGAAAATGTCACCCACCTAACATTTCCATAGTTTGATGTGGCTATAGAAGGCATTTTCAAAGACACATTTGGAGGTATAGGGGTGATTATTTCAAAAATGTGATTTGTAAATTATGAATGACCAGCTTAAAATGTTTAGCAGTATCAGCTTCATAAAAAGAAAGCCCTAGCCCTAAGTTAATAGTGTAAGTGAGGCACCTTTAAAATACCATAGATGATACAGACCACACAAAAAGGAAGAATCGCAGGCTTTTTGTTCAATACTTTTGTGAATACTCTATAGTTTGATTAGTCTTACAATTTCAGCATTTGTCCAGAGCAAATTGAAGTGCAAGATTGAAGTAAGCAGCATGAACCCAACAACAGCCAATTTTTACATGTTTAGAGTAAAATTCACACTGAGGATTTTACTGTGTAAGCAAGGAACTTGAGCCACAGAACAGGAAAGGACAATTAACAGATCTTGGGCAAGTAACCATTCTTTAAAATCCTTCACCACCAGTATCCGACAGCTCATGGAGGTCTAAGGGGGTGGACCTTGGCTCTGTCTTGCGGCTCTGATTTAGTGGTTCCGTCACAGGGCCCGGGGCTTTGCTCAATAGCACTAAAAGGCTCATCCACATTAATGGAGTTCCTCCGTGACGCAAAAGCAAAGTCTGAGGCAGGATGCTTTACGATATATCATCCAATATTGTTAAGTAAGGGGAATTAGTGGATGGCCCAGGACCAAAAGCCGAGTAATTGGCTCCAAGAAACAGGGTAGACTATGATAAGCCACACCAATGAATCCCACAGGAGCTCTACACAAACTCTCTTTGATGCTACGTTCATTATAGGAATGGCTTTTGGGGTGTGGAAATATAATACACTATACTGATTTGACTATAGCACATGCATGCCCCACCTGAAAATCACTAAAACCATTGTATATTTTGATATTTTGCCTCTATATTTATATAGCTTTCTATTTTAATTTTGATCTAGAAATTACTATGTAAATATTTTCTATATTGTCTAATATAGAAAATATATGTCTGACTAATTATGTCAGTGTGATGCAGCAACCTCACAGAGACAAATTCCTCATACAATCATGATTCTGATTCTGTGGCTACTATAAAAAGAAACGGCACGAATCACCAATCTCCGGCTCTCCGCCTTATTTGACTATTACATATTTACTGTAGAATTGTAGATCCTGTAATATGAGAGAATGTACAGTAGATGGCTCTGCCTGCAAGTGTAATTTATTGTGTAGAGTAAATTTCATTCATACAGTACCAGCATTTGAAAAACTTCACTGTCTAACAGTTTGACTTATGCCCAGTTTAATGAATGACATCATCACAAACTGGGATATCAACTGGTGCGAATGACTGGCAGGTTTTTTGTGAATGGAACACTTGCGTGGCCATGTATTGACGTCATTTGCTTACTATGTCTTTTACTGGCTTGCTGTAACCAATGCAGAGGTCCTGATTGGTTGGCAGACTGCGTTAAGATATTTGATTGGTCGAAAGGCTATGATCAAGCACCTACTCAATCAATAAATAATCCCAAGAGATACATATATAACCCACTGTATTGTGGCCGTGTTCAACAGATTCACAAGAGAGTCCATAACTTAAATACATATCATTTGATCTTTGTTTACCAGAAGATAACTATACGGTGAGTATATGAGACAATTGCTGGCACTTACCACGAATGCGCTGTAAGGTACATGGCATGCTGTTACGGTTCAGGACATAAGAAACTATACGGTAGTATCTAGAAGTATATTGTGTGAACTTAGTTATATTCTCTGGGCGACCAGTTATTACCTCACCGAGTAGTTTAGTTGTTTTTTCAAGGATAGGTGTTGCTCTCAGACTGCAGCTCATTCCAATAATGGAAGTGGCTGCTGTGTTAGTCTCTGGCAAAAGCTTCTAGTGTCAGTATATCACCAATAGTTTTTCATCCTCACTGTGCCCAGATCTGTAACTCTTGCTTGTACAGGTCTTATGCTGTAAGGCAAGTGTAGACAAATTAAATGTATTTATGTACAAGCTATTATTGCTTGGATGAGAGTTGATTCTTTGCTTCATATTTGAATACATTGTTGTAGAGAATACACAACAGGTACTCAGAGGGATTGTTTGGGATGTGATGTGCTTTTCACAGGGGACCATGGTGATGCTGAAGCTCTCGGCTATCCTTCTTGCCTATGTCCTGGTCATTTGTCAGATGTACAGCTCACACGCAGCTCCTTCCAGGTGAGTCTAAATGCAGAATTGCAAAACAAAAACAAATGTTTCCATATTTTGAGTTGAGATCATGATTGTATGATGACAAAAATCAGCGTTAAAGCCATCTGGCTTCCCACGACACCACAGCCAATCAAATTTGATACAATACAGAATCTCCAACCCACCCACTTTATTTATCAATGTAAGTTATTTGTAAACTATCTAGGTTGCTCAGACAATAATGTGATGGGGAAAAAATCCATTTCTTTTGTGTAATATTTGATTGTGGGTGAAAAATATTCTGCACAGAAACCATGGTCACTAGTCTTACAGGAATATTGATTTGGTCATAAAGTGCAACTTGGCTACCTGACAGCTTTTAAAAGGAACACTTTTAGCAGATTGTTTTGAATTTGGCTTGTATCCCTTACTGAGGCATGAGACATTAGCTGGCCGAGCCATACTATTTTTAACCCAGTGTTGGTGCAGTTCCAGTCTGATCAACCTAATCGACTGTGGATTTCCAGAACCAGTTCAGAGCCTGTGTCGGACCAAGTCACACTAACAAACTATGATGCCCGGAGGATACTCAATGCTATCTTGGAGGAGATCATGCAGATGTCATCTGAAGAGCAAGAGCAACATGCAACTGAAGGAAATAGGTACGACTCTCCATCAATCAATAATTTAACAATCATCAATCATTTTTAATTATCAGGTTTAGGGTTTACTAATGGTGGATTTGTTTAGCTTTTTTATTTTGTATTAAACCAGATATAACACATTTCTTTGTTTATGAGATCAACATAAATGAGTCAACAAGTGCAAGTGCAATGGTTATTGTTAGAAAGAAGGTATAGAGTATGATTCATATAAATCTATTCTGCCATAATCTTTTAATGCATGTTATGCAGTTAGCATGATGTACAGTATATGCTCATGTCATGAGAATGAGATGCATGATATTTATCGATTGGTCGTACCAACAGATGGATTAAAATGAAAGCATGACAATTCAGTCCCATCCTTTTGGTTAACAATAATATCTTTAGATGCCTGTCAGCATGCCTTTGAAATGATAATCAGAAAACAAAAACAAATGGGAAAAACATATATAATTTGTAATGCATGAGTTGTTTAAACCATAATAGCATGTGATTTGTTTTTACAACATATTTTTTGCATGCAATGGTTACTGTAAGCCTGTTTTTTGCATGTTCTCTCTAACAGCATGGATAGACCCATGTCCAAGCGCTGCACCAGCCTAAGCACTTGTGTGCTGGGCAAACTGTCCCAGGATATCCACAAACTGCAAACCTATCCCCGCACTGATGTAGGAGCAGGCACACCTGGCAAGAAATGAAGCCTGGCTGAGCGCTATGCAAACGACCAGGGCTCGTTAGAATGAGTCACCTGCAGCTCCACTCTGTCAACAGCACACATTTCACGTTTCATCTCCTCTCTGTTCATAGTTAACATATCTCAACCCCCCCCCCCCTATCCATACATACATTTGTTGATGCATGTGGCTCCCACTTGCCTGACTAACTTCAATAGAATGTTTGATCTCCATGCCCCACCCCCCTTAACTTTCCATTGTCAAAATCTACTTTTTTGACACTTAATTTTTATGTTTAGTATGCTTTCGAAAAACAATCACAGCAGTAGTAGTATACAGTAGTGGAATATAAATATATACAAATATAAGCAATAGAAAAAAGAGTGCTACAAATTCAAAAACTGAGTGATTTCTTCTGCAATAAACATATTTTTATACAACGTTTTTTTTCTTCCATTCATACATTTATTCAATGATTTAAATATACTTTGGCAACAGCCATTAGAGGTAAGCATGAATAAATGGCAGCTATTCACATCATCTGAATACTTGAACATCAATATCTTATTACTTTGTGTTTTATCTGCATCAAATGCATTTGTTGATCATTCTATTAAGAATAGAAGAACAGCAATCATTCATCTTAATGGATCATGAATATGCTAGTAAATTGTTGAACTGTCTATTCCCCTCTGTTGAAAGCAGCGTGACAGCCCAGAAGCGGGGATGCAACACAGCCACATGTGTAACCCACCGCCTGGCTGACTATCTCAGTCGATCAGGGGGGATTGGAAGCAGGAACTTTGTCCCCACCAATGTGGGTGCTAAAGCGTTTGGGAGGCGGAGAAGAAACAGCCCCAAGTGAACATATGAGCCGGCTCAATATGTATGGTATGACAAGACTACCACTCTCTTTATGCTCTGTTACTATAAACTATATATATATATATATATATATATATATATATATATATATATATATATATATATATATATATATATATATATATATATAATTTATTTATTTATTGTCTTTATAACATTGTCTGTTATACAAGTTACATGTTAGAAGAAACAACTTGATTGTGCTTTGAAATGAAAGAAAGGCAGCACAATTGAACGTTTGTGTTGTAAGAGTGGGGAACGTCTTAAAGGACAGCTTCCACAAAATCAAAATGGGTATATGAACTTTCTTTTTTCTTTTCATGTGTTATCAACCAAAGGTGGGGATTCAAGCTTGCGAATAATCTTTACAACAATGAGAATTTAAAAGAACTAATATAATCACAGCCAACTTCATAGTTCTGTATATTTAATGACAAATCCTCTGTGTATGCTCTTTAATGAAGCACATTGCATTACATTGTACAAGTATTTCCTCCCCACACCTCCCACACTTTATGAATGTTATGAATGTGCTTCATCCAATCTTGTACATTTATCTGGATATGCATGGTCATGGAGAATTTGTGGTTTAGATTAACATACTTTTTTTTTTTTTTGTCTTTGCAGCACAGTACACCTTCTTCAAATGACAACAATGCATCCTGACCCACCATCAAAAACCTGGAAATAAGAACATAATTTAAGAACTCACACTGCTGGACTGATATATGCTCTGCCAGTACTCATTGTTGTTCTATGCTCTACATAAAGACGACAGAGATATCTAGCATTAGCAACACTGCTAGAAAAATAAAGACTATAATTACAGGTCTGCGGGGAAGATTTCCTTGTGCAAGCAGGTATGAAAATGGATTTTGTCCCCTGTCTTGGCCTGAGGCCAAAGTGCTGTTTCTGATGTGTGTAGATGTTCTTTGTTATGTCAGCAGCACAGTGCAGTGGACTAGAGTCCAAGACACAACTCTGTCAACACTATTAACTCCACCATCACTGACTATGGCTGTCTTGTGCCTTGATGTAAAACATTTCTTTAAATTTCATCATTGTACACTGTGAGTGTGAGGAAAAAGTATTTAGGGTTATTATTATTGTGATAATTGTGAACTGAAAGCAAGAATAAAATGTATTTTTAGCTACAAAAGGCTTACGTATTTCATTGTGAAAAACTAAAGAACAGCATGCCACACTGAGCTGTGTAGTCTACAGACCTTACAGGTATGTCATGTTCACTGGCATTCATTGTCAGAAAATCACATCATGTCACATAATTTACATATGTTACATTCTCCTCAGTTATGTTTTTTTTTAAAACACAACAAAAGTATAAATGTCCACCACATTAATATACTACATAAAATATGAGCATATAGTGAGCACTATAAATAGCTCAGTGGCCTTGTGGTCAGAGTGTCTGCCCGGAGATTTGGAGGTCAGGGTTCAATCCCCGGCTGAGTCATACCAAAGACTAATAATATAGTACCCAAAGTCTCCCTGCTAGGTAAGCATCAATAGTTGGATTGGGGTTAAGTCCCTGCAACATACTAGCGTTATGTGTACTTCTACATCATGGCTGGGAGATGTTCTTGTACATCAAGCTGCCTCATGCTATACGAAGAAACATGACCCCTGACCTATGGGCCGCACGGCAAGGCTACATCATTTTTAAACAAATTCTCATCTACGTATTTGATAACTTGTAATGAATAGTATTGGCTCAGTGATTGTTGAGGCACTTCAATCAAATCCCCATAGTATTTTCTATGTAAACCTTAAAGAGTTTATAGATGCTGAAAACTGAGTTTGTCGAGTTTTGTTTGGGCTTTTAACAAACCAACCTAAGAGCAGGTTAGACCACTGTCTTCTCTCAGGTCTCCCCATAAACAAGCTCAGACAACTACAGCTTATTCAGAATGCAGCAGATAGAGTTCAAAATAAGAAAAGTGAACACATTACACAAATTCTCAGATCTCTGCTCTGGCTTCCAGTGAGTCATAGAGTTAATTTTAAAATATTGAAGATCATCTTTAAACACAATGGTTTAGGGCCAAATTTGTATATATATATATATATATATATATATATATATATATATATATATATATATATATATACACACATACACATACACACACACACACACACACACACACACACACACACACACACACACACACACACACACACACACACACACACACACACACACACACACACATATTTGATCTCACATCACTTTCACATCACTTCCATCCAACCAGCACCTGTAACTATCACCCACAATAACTTTACTGCTCGTCACTTTGAAATTCCTTTGACTACAATTAAGATAGCTGCCTGGAACAGTACAAACTGTATTATTAGGAAATAATTATTACAACATGGGGTGCTGCTAAACATCTCAAAGTTACGAGGTGGATACCCTACTTTATAACATGTCACCTTATTAGAGGTGTTACCCTACACCATCAAATTTTTTATAATTGAGAAACTTTGCCAGGAATAAATCAAAAGCAGTATTCTCCATACAAGAAATAAACTATGTCGCCCATTTCTCCTTCTGCATTAGCATCTCTGCATTCAGGATTGTAGTTTGTAAACATGGCAATAATTATTCTGAGCTTTTTTCAACAGATCAAAGGTTGATAACGAACCATATGCAATTGGTCTATGGAGTATTGTCAACACAAGCAGAGTCTCTGGCGATTCTGTCAAACAGACCCTGCACGTCATGCATGCTAGTCTTTGATAATTGACGTGCTTATTCTTACACTTGTTCTGACCTTACCATCTCTTCTACTTCCTCCTCAGGGAGATTACTTCTATTAATTATTTCAGAATATGAATTTGTACCAAGGGATTCCTGCGCCATGAAACACATATTATATTACTTTCTTGTATTGCTGATTACCAGAAAGTTGCAATACAGTGTTATAGATGAACTTACTTATTAGATGGCTAAATGCCACATTAATTCTACTGGTATGTACTGTATATGTAGGCCTAAAATTGTAAATGTAAGGGGTCCTCTTCTTTGCCCTGGCCTGCTGGTGACGAAGGCTAGCTCTGTAGTAGGAAGTAATCTGGTCAATCTGGAGGCTGCATATTAAGGCACTGACGATGGTCTTGTGACCGAAACGAAAGACTCATTGCCCCCCTACACACACAGGACCATCTATCTATCTATCATACCTAGCTGTCTCTCTGTCTGCCTAATCCATCTATCTATAGGCCTACCTCCCTACCATCCTACTACCTACCTACCTACCTATACCTACCTACCTACCTACCTATCTATCAAACATACTGCTAGAGTTGGCTGTCATTCTTCTGTGGATGTTCTGCATACAGACTAAAGTGTTTCAAGACATCAGGGGCAGTGATGGCAACTTTGCAATTTTGTAGCTACTGTAGATTCAGCAACTTTTCAGACTACCCCAGAAACTTGTGTGGGTGTAGAATAGATGCTAGAATGCACTTTCCCTCTAAATGGCACAAAACATTTGACACATGCAGTAGCCTAGTAGTGATATCAGCAGTAGTGAGGGCTAAAGATAAAAATATTTGATTAATAAAATGTGTCGTTTTATTTTGTTTAAGGCCTAGGCTATATTACTTTTACAAATAAAAATATGACATCTAAACATATTTTATGAATTATTTTTCTCCTAGACGGCCAGTCAATTTTACTCAAGTGTGTAGAGTCATAGACTATTCTACAGAAGTGTGCATTAGGACATTATCATCAAGAATTTTGACACTAACACAGACTGACTAACCACAAGCAAACCAACCTGGTCTGGGGGAGAAGTGGCAACCCCACCTTAAAGACACAGTCAGTGAGTTTCAAAAAGCCATTCAATGGCTAAGTCAAGCAGTGGTGGTAAGTCAGGGCTGCCAACACTCCTGGATCCCGCATGAGTCTCCTGGTTTTTGACCATGTCTCCTGACACTCTTCTGGATCGTCATTTCTTCTGGTTGTCTCCGCCAGGCTGAAAGGCATGGCGAGAGAGTATGTTTTACCCCCTGTCCGTCCGTCCGTCTGTCTGTCTGTCCGTCTGTCTGTCTGTCCGTCCGTCTGTGACCAGCTAATCTCCGGCACCGTTGGCTTGATCGCAGCGAAACTGTACACACACACTCCCTGCATACCAATTCAGAACTTCTGCCCCACATTTTTCACATGGGCCTTTTATAGCGCCACCTGGAGGCCGATTTGTGCAAAAACTCCAGACCCCCCGCTAGCCACGCCCCCAACCAATCTCCTGGATTCTGACAGTCCAATGTTGGCAGAAGTACATTTACTTAAGTACTGTACTTAAGTACAATTTTGAGGTACTTTTACTTTACTGGAGTATTTCCAAATTTCAATGCTTGTATTTCTACTCCACTACATACGTTAATAGTTACGTAGATTTTGATTATTATTACAAAACACACTAGCTTCAGCCCTATATATGTTCAGCCATTTGAAAATAGCAGATCGACTATGCTCACAATGCTGTTTTCAAAATATTTTTTATACAATTTGAACTTGTGAAATGGGACATTCTGCACGAGTACTTTTACTTTTGGTACTTTAAGTATATTTTGATGTCAATAGCCTACTTTTGTACGTTTTAAATACTGGACTTCTACTTGTAACAGAGTATTATCTACATACATTGCAATATTGATACTTTACAAGTCCACTGCAATAACATTTTCGGTCATTTTATTTTGAAGAGTCTGAAACGGCCTCTCAACCAATCAGAAGGAACCTTGTGCGTCGTGTTATTGTTTCTGCGTAGAACAGCCGCTGGCCGAGTGAAACAGAGACGGCCACTGTGCAGAATGTTTGTTACCTAGTTGCTTGGTTATTTCTAACCTAAAATGTTTTCAGGTACATATTTTAGTGGGCTGATTAAGTTTACAATGAGCAATAACACCGTCTGTCTGAATGTCATCTTGGATGAGATTCAAAACTGAGTATAGTTCTACAATTAAAATCAGCTGCATGGAGGAATGTGCAGCTATGGGAATCAAACAGGTGGATGTAATCATTCAATATTCAATTATATTCATGAAACTGTATCACATCGCACAGCACGTTTTCGTTAACAGGAAATAATTAAGATTGGCTTTTTATGGACTTAGATATAAAAAAGAATCATTTCACTAGACCATTTACTTAAGTAAAAATACGTGAGTACCTTTTACACAAGGTATGCCATGGTATAATATAGCAATGTCCTTAGTTACCTTAGCGCTAGGTAGTATAGGTCTTTGTTGCTTGTTTTAGAAGAGAATGCAGCCTTCTGGTGATGAGTAGTTTTCTTGCCTTGCACTTATTGTAAGTCGCTTTGGATAAAAGCATCCTAAATGACTGTAATGTAATGTAGTTACTTCCCACCACTGCTTTTATATATCTGCCATTCTACTTCATGCTCCCCTGTGGCTGAAGATACTTTGATTCTGTGGAGTTCCTCCTTAATTGGTCCAGGAGGACAAAAAGCTTCTGACGGACTTTTTCAAGCATAGGCCACAATGCATAGCGATGTGACACATTGTGAGCTTGTAGATCTGCTATTTTCAAAATATATTTATACATTTGAAAACTTGTAAAATGGGACATAATGCATAATGAGTACTTTTACTTTGGTAGCCTACTTTAAGTACATTTTGATGCCAATACTTTTGTAGTTTTACTCAAGTAAATTTTTAATTCCGGACTTTTACTAATAGAGTATTTCTACATTGCAGTATTGATACTTTTACTTGAGTAAGAAATGTGAGTAGGCTTACTTTTTCCACCACTGCATTTGAACCCATGGTGCGCCCTGGACCAGAGGTTGAGAAACAGTGCTGTACAGACTGTCTAAACATTACGTGTCCCATTTCAGGTGAATTGCAGGTCTTCTACAAGTGATCAAAGAAGTGATTTTGAAGAACATCTATAAGCCTCAAAACTCACTTCATTGAGAGCCTCCTCCAGCTTGTGATTGCAACGTTGACTGGACCCAAATATACAGGAGCCAAAGCATGTCACCTCAAGATTCAAGGTATTTATTGATGCTTGCACTTACAATACAATACAACTGTGGCAACAGGCAGTCAGTGAAATCATTGTTCTTAGAGCCTCAACAGTGTGATGACAATAAGAAATACAAGAAATGAAAAACGTCATACTAAAAGCAAATATAAGAATTATGAAATAAATTAAAGTTAAATTCCATCTACACAACTATTTTATTTGTATTGCTCTGACAAAAGTTACACTTGAGTGGAAGAGGGATAATTTAGTGTGCCTAATGTATCTGTACCATTTATTATCATCCGGTTTTACCATGCATCATTATTCATATTTTATATTATCCAGTAATGTAATACAGGGCCTACAGGGTGGATGACAATTTACTCCTGTTTGGGCACACTGGATTCGAGTTGTTCAAGGTTCAACTTTACGGTATTTGTCAATAATACCAATTACAAGTAAAAGGCACGTGAAACGTTGCAGACTATTCTGCACATTGGGATGTGCTGGCTGTTGTAAGGAGATGGGCAGAGTTAGCTGAAGGAGAAGTTCAGTTTGTCCATCATAAGCATCATAAGCATGCCACTCAGTCAGAATGATTTTTATACGCACAAATCGGAACAATAATGCCCCCAGATCCCAAAATATGGACTTGGTGTTGGTTAACTAATAAATAAGTTGTAAGTTGGCAAATATGTAATAAGGCTTAAAGAAAGAAATGTAAAATTTCTAATTCTAATTAGGCGAATGTAGAAATGGACACTAAATGATAAGAACACCCACAAAAAAAACATAATCATGGTGAAACCAAGTCATGAAGTAAGATTATGGTGCTGTCTGGTTTATTAGAGTTGAGTATCATAACAGATGCCTACACGTGGGTGATGGTTTTGTGTGTTCAGAGAACAATCAGCCCCTCTTTGAGAATGAGAGCACCAATGCCCTCCCCAGGTATAAAGTGTCATGGTGCTTTGCTACTCACCTGAAGAAGACATTAGCCACACGAACCCTCAAGTCCCCATTCAGGGCAAGTCATAAACTCATAACAGGCGAGCTTTTGGCAAAAATAGCTGATCTACAAGCTCGCAACGTGTGGTGTTGCGACGCGTTGTGAGCTTATAGCTATTTTCGGCAAAGAGAATTACTGTAGAAGGAAAAAAGGAGGGCCAAGTATAGACCCCTGGGGTACCTCGGTGGTAAGACATAAACATTTTGACAATAGGAGATTTTGGTAGTGTGGTGACTGAAGTTGGTACTACAATCTCCTTTTGTGAATGTAGGAAAACGGCACTGCGTTCCATGCTATACATTTGGCCTATGCAGTCAAAAGCAAGACGTCTAAACTCATTCAAAACAATCAAGTCTATAAAAATTACCGTAACATTCTCCAGGCTGACTGTCGAGTCGACCAATGCTGTTGACAGACGATGCAAGTCTCAGTTGATTAAACATGGCACAGGGGTCATTGCGGGATGCGAGGCACCATGTGCAAAAGCCCAAGCAAGAGCTAATGAAGGAAATGGAGGAGGCTGTGTTCTAGCTAGTTCACAGCCTCTGAGGAGCTGGCTGGGATGTGTCTGGGGACAAGCATCTGTCACCAATTCCTCATTGCCATCTGGATGAAAAACTAGGGGACAATTAGATTACCTTTCTTTGGATTTCAGTGTTTTCACTCCACCAAGTTGGTTGATATGGAATATCATGTAAGGAAAGTATTGATTTAATTAGTGAGGATAGACAAAACCCATATGACAACTTGCTCTGTACACTTGGCTTTCTAGACATACATTTGTTAAAGAGGAAGAACTGAGTCACATATTGTAATAAATGTGACCAGGATTTTGTCAATACTGCCTGTCTTAAAGTTGAATGGAATAGGTGTATGCTGTAGCTCTGCATCATTTGCTATGAATCATAGGAAATGACCTACTTATTTACTAGATATCAATAATGGAGATTTTCATCTTGCTGTTACTCTAGTCAAAAAGCTCCAAAGAAATATTAATAAATACATTTACTCTATGGTATACTTTTGTACACATACTGACTTCTCAGGTCACTTAATACAGTGGTTCTCAACCTTTTCAGGCCGCGACCCCACAAAATTATCATATTTGAACTGCCCCCCCCCCCGATAGCCGAATAGATCGTCTATTTTCACAATTTCTGCCTCTTTCTTATATTATTTGACAATTTGTTAGGTATTAAAAATACATTCAAAGTCCTTAAATTGTCACTTCACTGTTTTCTGGGGACCCCCCAAAATCATGTGGGGACCACAGGTTGAAAACCACTGACTTAATACAGGTTAATACATTACTTTAAAACCCTTTTCTCGAACCTGGTGCTACACTGCCACCATGTGGCTAAACAGTGTCTTTAAACATGTTCTGCAACGCCCTGTTAATTTGATAGGTATGAGCACTTCACTAAACTGAAACTTTGTTGTATACTTTGTCGTAAGCAATTCCTAGTTGGGTACGGGTACAGGGGCTGTCACCCGTGTTACAACCATAAACTAAACAATACTTTACAAAAACATACAAATATCCAGATAAATAAAACATACAAAAAGATTCCAAAAGCAAACCTAACACATCGATACGAAGATCCACACAACAAAGGTTCTTCAGTGTCCATCCCAGATTTTTTTTTTCCCCTTGTCTGGCACTGGATTTCTTTTTTTCTTGTTTTCTGATAAATCTCCGGGCCGGGGACCCTGAACAATAATAATTGTCTTTATTGTCCCACAGGGATACTCAGCTTCACAGTCTGTTCCACAGAAAACACATAACAATATAGCACAAAACAAAACAACACAACACCGTGACAATACATGAAATCCCCAGGATACACTAACCAACATACTGTATCAGCGAGGCAGTTTGTTTAGTGCAGTAATGGCTGAATGGACAAAACTCCCACTAAAATGAACGTTTTGCCATTTCAAAGTTCTAGGTATCTTCAACCAGATGGCATGATTGTATTGTAAAGTGACGATTGAGGGGATGATCAGTGTCATTTTCTATTGTGAGTGTTAAACAAACCTCCTCCTAGAAGGTATTAGCTGGTATTTAGTCTCTCGAGACAGACTCCCACAATTTTCAAATGCTTCCAACTAAGAGTCTGACTTTGGAAGCTCTGAAAATCAGTGTTGACTTTGGGCTTGTCACTTGTAACTATTGTTAGTTGTTAGTTGCAGGTTTTTTTTGTGGCTTGTTTCTACTGTGCAGTTGCTCATTTGGGCTTCTTTCTTGATGTTGTTTGGTGTTCTCAAACATTTTCATGTCAAGGAACCCCACATTAATGTGTATTTGTCTGCAGACCCCCCCCCCCCATATGAAAATGTTGTGAAATACAAGATTTGTGTTAATAATAATAAAAATATGTATATTTTTTATTGCCAATGTATATAGGGTTCAAGTGGTAAAACTGCTGGGGACGCTGTATGTGTGTGATCATGTAGCCAATAGACCATATTCACACGGCGGCCATGTTGCTATTAAGTCAATGAAGTGCCACCCCGTTTCCACGGCAACGGGGTGGCACTTTCAATGTTAAATTCCAATATGGCCGCCGTGTGAATATGGTCTATAGTCGCTTCTTTTGGGCTTGCTTTTGTAGACCTGGCTGCTTGTTTCTCTTGCAAAATCTGGCAACACTTCTGAAAATGGGTCACTCATCTACAGTTGTGTAGATGAGTCCTACTGAAAACCACATTAGTTGCTTAGCAGAAATGGAAATTCAAAAAGTATTTGAAATATATTTTAACACTGCATTGTGATGCAGGATCAAATACCCCTCCGGTCTGACAGTTTTTTACACAGCGGAATTACAGACTTTCTGTAGCAATCGAAGATTGTGGAATAGATAGTCTGGCTTGAGAGACTAGCTCTCTAAATCGATGCAAGGTAATTAGAAAACAAGGTAGGGACAGCCTAGGGGGCGGGCCGACGCCATTGCTTGCATGGGAGCCAAAACGGGAACAGGAAGTTTGGTGAAATACAATGAAGTCTATGGCAGGCAGCTGGACCAGCTTGTGAACAAACACTATTTCTGAACGATTGTGTCCTTTGTCAGATAATCGGTTCAGGAATATAAAAGAAGACATATCATAGGTTTTTATCCAATCAATTCGGATTTTTTTTAGCACACTGTATGATTTTATTGAGGCATCTAAACAGCAGCATGTTTCGTCCATAGACTGTATAAAAATCGTCTCTGGCAGTGTTGCCAGATTGTGTGAGAGAAATAAGCAACCAGGTCTAGGAAAACAAGCCCAAAAGAAGCACCGGGGGACAGGGGTCTTCAACGTTTTCCCAAACTGATGGGGAGATGGAGCAGGGACCCCCTACCCTACCTCGACCCCCTACCTCGTAGGGTGGGGGGGGGCAACATATATTGTATAATTATGTATACAATTGTGTTTCATAAACATACATGTTATTGTGCATCAATACTAAGCTATTAAAAATAGACAGATTAATATATTCCTGCTTTTGTTTTAAACATACATGTACAGGGTGGCCGCACTGGTGGCCGCACTGCCATTTATAAACATACCTTATTAACTGAGAACAAAATCTGTCAATTGCACAATAATCATGTATACAAGCTATTCAACATGGACAGAATCATTTATAGATATCATTTATTTAATACATAAATGTGGAAAATATATGAAGACAAATGGACATTTTTGAAAAAATAAAATAATTTTAATTGTCTAATCAAGCAACAATTTCGCAGACCCCCTGCAGTACCTCGCGGACCCCCTAGGGGTCGCGGACCCCTGTTGAAGACTTGAACTAGGCCATTATGAGCACTTTAAACCTTTACTGTATACATTGAAAATAGCCGATCTACAAGCTCACAGCGCGTTGTGAGCTTGTAGATCTGCTATTTATTTTTTTTAATCTTGAAGTAAAATGTGAAATATTGAGGATTTTTGAAACACTAACAAACACCACAAATCTGGTACGGGGCTCCCTGTCACAAAACATTTTCAGATGGGGGTTAGGGACAAATACATTGTGAAGCCCAAGTCCAAATAATCAACAACACTTTAGAAAAAAGCCCAAAAAACCGCAACCCGCAACTACCAAGATTTACAAGCAACTTCACTGAAAAATAAGCCCAAAGTCGCTTATAATAAGTGGACATGGCAACACTGGTTTATGGCTCGGCAGTATCGCGTATTTTGTGCTCTTTAGATAGCTCAATAAACGTATACAGTGGACACATCGAAAAGCAACACAGCAGAAAACAATGTGTGATATGTCTTCTTTAATTTTCCAGAAGCAATTACTTTACAAAGGTCTCAGTAATTCAGAAATATATTTTGTTCATGAGCTGATCCACTGGGCTCTCATTAACTCCAATGCATTCCACTGAACTCACGGCTGCAGTCTGGCTCCCATGGTGCGACGAATCTGCCGGCTGGAATTGCATGATAGCGAAAATGACGTAGATGACCCTACCTTCTTTAAATATATCTTGAGTCGATGCAGGAAGTTAGGGATGGGCAACATTATCGATTTTGCGATATATCGCGAAATTTTATTTCGCGATACTGTATCGATACTCCAGGCCGTCATATCGCGATTTCTTTGAAGATTTTTTTTTTGTTGCTTTTTCAGATACAGGCTTTATGAAAAAACATTCAAAGAACCTATCACAGATCTGCAGCTACTCAATATGTAGTGTATATGTATACAATATGTAGTTGTGATATATGTATATATCGCAATATATCGCAATATGCATCGTATCGCAATATGTATCGTATCGCAATATATCGTGATATCGCAATATATCGCAATATATCGCAATAATATCCCAATATATCGCAATATGTATCGTATCGCAATATATCGTATCGTGACCCAAGTATCGTGATGCGTATCGTAATATAATCGTATCGTGATACGTATCGTATCGTGAGATTGTTGCCAATACCCATCCCTACAGGAAGTGCAGTTGTTGTAATCTGCTGCACAGATTGTTATAGCGTGCGGCACTAGTGGCGGTGGCAATGTTGGTCATTCTGTACGGTCCCAACAAGATAGCTTGAAAACTACTGGCTAGATTTCCATGGAATTTGCTGTGCACCTTCATGCTCCTTGAAGGATGAACCCTTCTTATCCTGGTGACCTGGACATGGCCTTTCTACTAGTGCTACCGTAAGCCCAAAATGTATACATTCACACAAGACATTTAAGAATCTACACGGGGGGAGTGCCATGACACTTGATGCACACATTGATGATTTCTGTTGGATGAACCCTACGGATTTTAATGACTCCCATAATCCATTGCCTTTCCTCTAAGGGCCATAGAATAAGTGCAGGACTTTTAACTCTAAGGGGCGGTGTCCACAACTCTGGCTGACTTGAAGGCAGATGGGACGCAGACTGAGGTTATGGATGTGCTGATGATGGTGTGAAATTAATGGGAATGGATTGGAGGCAATGGTTTGGAAGATGAGGCATAGAGGACAAGTCGTCGGTCTGGCGACTTGACACCAGTTTTAGGACCTCATCTGGAGAGAGAGGACAAGACCATATGTTGTGTTACGTACTTTTGGGTGAGTTAGACAATTGAATAGTGGGAAGATGGGATGAAGAGCCTCTGATGTCATCAACCTTCTTATCAAAGTAGGTGACGAAAGCTTCAGCAGAGAGTGATTAGGGGGGACAGATAGAGGCGGTTTAACTCATTAAGACCGGGAAAGCATCTGTGTGTGTCATTTTAGATTTTAACCACTTTACGCATTATTTTATGATTTGGCTATTCAAAAATAGCAGATATACAAGCTCATAGCGCGGCACTGGTGCCGCGCTATGAGCCTGCAGATCTACTATTTTTTTTTAATCGTGAAAATTTGTGCAAATCTTTGAATATATATATATATATATATATATATATATATATATATATATATATATATATATATATATATATATATATATTTTTTTTATTTAAAGCGAACATTTGTAACTCAAATCTTTGCTTTTGGGGATTCTACAAATGTCTTCTAAATCCTAACAGTTTTTTGAAAAAAGTTATTCTGCTATAATATCAGTGGTTCTCAAACTTATTTCATGTCAAGGACCCCCAAAATGATATGTATTTAGCTGCGGACCCCCATCTAAAAATATTTAGTTCCAGGGACCCCCAGAAGCAAAGATTTGAGTTACAAATGTTCGCTTAAAAAATATATATATATATAAAGATTTTCACATATTTTCATGATTTTTCAAAAAATTGCAGATCTACAAGCTCGTGCTATGAGCTTGTAGATGTGCCATTTTTGAATAGCCAAATAAATCAAAAAATGACACGGATGCTTTCCCGGACTTTCTTTTTTTTCACAAAGAACCAGGAGATAATGCGATCCAAAGATATTCTGCTCCATTCACCTGGTTAAAATATTAGGGAAATATTCTGAATCTCGGCTCCTGTTTTCAACTGGGTATAACAAGCGAACGGTAATCGCGATAAAACATATTTTTCTTCACGGAAGCACAGTGAAACCCTCTGTGATTAGCAACCACCAGGGGATCGATCATACTGGAGATAAAAATTCTGTGACTACTTGAAAAGGTAAGAAAATCGCAAAATCCTGGCAGTCTGGGCTTTTTGGGCTATTTAGTGAATGGCAGTGAATGAGTTAATGGATTAAGGAGGGATGAGAAGGTGGACAAGAGCTTTCTTGGGGGTAGAGGTAGAGGTAGCGGCATGGCTTAATTGCGGCCAGGCTATTTAGCAGCCAGCACAACGCATTGGCTGCACTTTCTATACCTATGCCACTGGGCAGAGGACTGAATCTTACAAAGAGGACTTAGCAGGGGATAATAAGAGAGGAGGAGAGGAGTGAACCAAAGGTCATGGTATTGGCGCACCCTGCACCGTGTCCTTTCAGCTGCCCTGATACATGTTCAGATAACCAAGGAGCTGGCAGACATGGACATTCCGGTTTGGAGGAGAAAGGGCAGTGCTGGTCAAAGGCAGATGAATAATGAATGCCTTTGGCAACTACTAAGTAACTAATACAAGTTGATCTGATTCTTTGTTGTGCATCATTAAGACCATTAGTTAATGCCAGTTCATGTGACCATATTCTGTATTTACAAAAAAAAATATGGCATTTTTCCCCACATAACTCAGAACATTAATATTGACAATATGTAAGTTTCCTTTTACAACTTTGTGGATAGGCAAGAAAACAAAACCACAAATAAAATCCTAATGCCTTTATTTAATTTTTTTTTAATTTGTCCTAACCTGGTTAGGACAAATAACATATATATATTTTTTTTAAATATATTTTTGGGGGCTTTTTCCACCTTTTATTGATAGGAACAGTAGACTGACAGGAAATGGGGAGAGAGCGGGATTGGGAGGATTACCAGCCTAGCCCAGACGGTTACACCAACCGTCCGGGCCAAATATCATATTTTTAATTTGTTTGTTAATTTGTTTTCATAAAGGAGGAAATAATGTTAAACTGGTTCTAGATTTTCAAGATCTACATGTACCACCACATAGTATTGGTTTTCTTATATGTTTCTGCACCGGTATGGTCATAGTGCACTGGTGTCATACACAAGGGGACATCCTTGGGGAAACTGTTTGCATTTATCAGCGCTCACCACACGCATTACTAGTATCTGGAGTTCAAAGTGTACATTTTCAATCGTTATATCATTTCTCTTACCTCATGGCAACCACTGTCCTAACTGTCTGCATTGTCAGCATTGGTTTTATACCCTGAACAAAAATGAAGTATCGTTTGCATGAGGAAGTTGTGAAAAGATTCTGTCCACCTGCAGATTAAATTGTATATAATTGTACATTACATAATTATAAGACGCATAACTGACCATGCTCTCTCATATTCATTGATATTCATTTAAAAAATAAACCAATATCTATTATTATATTATACTGGCTTAGCTTTGTTTTAAAAGTCAATCTTTTCACTGTTCACTCAGTCACAGAGGTTCTCTCGGCTAATAATGATCTTTCTTGACGCTAGCCAAACACTTACCAATAAGCACATTAAGCTCAAAGCCAGTACTGTGTGCTTGAGAAGCCTATTCAATAATACAACACATTCATATTATATTCATAATGCACTACGGTGAACACTGCAACCCAGTCTGCTGGGTTTAATTTAATATAATTTCAGGGCCTAATTTGACTTCCTGCATGTCAGTGGTAATGAAACTTTTGTATTTGATCTGGATATCCTTCAATTGAAGTTTTCCTAAGACTTTGTAGTTTTTGAGATGAACTTTGTGCATAGTATTAAACTTAAAAGGAAAATAACCCCATGGCCCTTAATTGTGCAGTGGTACAATAATATCATTCTGATATCAAAGGATCAAGAGAGGGCTCTGAGCTTTTCATGATGATTTTATAATAACCTGATAATACGTTCCTGGCCTGTCTCTTCTTCTTATGGGAATAGTCATCCTACTTATGGTCTAACTTTTAGTTTGGCATCAGAGTAACCAACAAGTGGATTGTAAAGTAAATGGCAACAACTTTACAAAAGAAGTTTGAAGGATTCTTGCTGCGTGCGATAATGCACGAAACTGAAGGAATTCTTTATTTTGAAGTATTGAGTAATATCCTTGCAGCTCCTCAAGATGGCAGCAAAGAGCTATGCACCCCAAGTAACGTATACATTGTCTAAATAGAGACTATGTTTTATAACAAATAAATACTGCTCACAGTTTCTTCTGTTTATTTGCCAGATTTGTGCTGTGCATTATTTATAGGGAGGCTTTTATTTCCTTGCTGCAAAGAATCAGTCAACATATTCAGATTCTTGCAGAAAGGGGTTATAAAAAGTCCTAACTTTAAAACTATTTATATGTGTGTGCGTGTGCATGCATGCGTGTGTGTGAGATATTTGTTGAAGCATATTTTATGCTGTCCATTCTGTACAGTCCAGAGGAGATGTTGAGATATTTCATTTAAAATGACTTGTATTATCTATAATACAAGAGCTGGCTCTTGAAGTGCACATTTGGAGCTCTGTATTTCCATGTGCTTTGCTGCCTAACACAGCCATGCTTATTTACAGTCATGGTGTCAATATGTTGTTTACCCAACCTAGTTCAATTTTATTATCATAATTATTTTAACAAGCTTGGCAGCTGAAAAAGAATCAAGCCAACAAGTCCAGCATTTAATTATTCAGGCCAAAAGCACTCTGACAGTGGCATACCGTAGTTGAATGCGGAATCATACATCATCAGCAGGAAAGTGCCAATCTATATTTTTGAGTTAATATGAAAATCCTCCTGACTATTGATAAATGTACCCCCAGCCCTGAGAAACAAACAATATGCATAGCATGGCGGTTCTGGTGCAGAAGACCTCATCCTATGGTCATTTTGGCCTCTTAAGATGTACAGTGCTACTAGGAACTTCACTCACCACTGGCTTATTTACCATGTGGAATGGATATTTCTTAAGACAACATTAAACAGACTTCCCAAGGCCTGCGTTGTGCTCCGTCAAAGATGTAGTTCCTTGCTCTCTCTCTCTTTCTCTCTCTCCCTCTCTCTCTGAAGGCCCCCTTTGTAGGCATAGGAATGCCCTGTGTGTACTATGAAGTGTAAAGCAGGCCTGTATTCACATATGCATGGTAGTGATGATCTGTATAATTGTAATTGACAGGGGGATTTATAGAGTATGTTTGATAAAGATGCCCATCTGATATGCTCTTAAAGGAGACATGCGGAGCATGCATGCAGACCTAATAGTCAGGCCTCTCATTAGGGGAGAGTATCAGGGGACAAACGCTGAATAAAGAAATGGTTGTAATGTCCCTCGCATTCATTTTGTTGTGTAAGCCTCTTCTGATCAGATATGCATTAAGGTCAACAAAATGTAATGATACCATTGAAGCATCAAGATTTCATACTCATGTACTGTGGCATAACACACATGTAGTACTAACCTAACCTAAGCCCCACTGGCTATCCAATTTGTGAGGAAAGGAAAACAGATTAGTCGTTAAAAAAAAAGGTTATTGTTTGCCAAACAACTGCCCCCCCCCCCCCCACACACACACGCACATTTCTAAAATCTCCTATCTAGAATGTTTAAACTCAGTTAAAATCAAGTAAGTTACCTGAGAGTTACCTGAACCCAGAGTCTTTGTGCTTTTATTATACAAACGTTCAAATATGTACTTTTGATGGTCTTCTGAATGGAATGCACGACTACTGTATGTCATGTTACTCTTGTTGTTGCCAAGCTGTGGTAGTAAAAGTGTGGCCACCTCCTGTAGTTCAGAGCAGTGGTGGAAAAAATACTCAGATTTCTTACTTAAGTAAAAGTATCAATACTGCAATGTAGAAATATTCTGTTACAAGTAAAAGTAAAAGTTTTCAAATATATAAAATGTATGAAAATCTTTTGAAAATAGCAGATCTACAAGCTCACAATGCGTCGCATTGCATCGAGACGCATTGTGAGCTTGTAGATTGGCTATTTTCAAATGGCCAAAGTGTATATAGGGCTGAAGTTGTTAAAGGTAGGGTAAGTGATTTGCAATGGTTAAAATAAGTGTTAAATAGCTCTATATTCTGATAGTACTCATTGCTATAGAGTGTTTGTTCAGTATTAGGAGTCTCCTTGTCTCTCCACCTCTTTATAAAACAGAAAATGCATTTTCGTTTCAGTTTCAGTTTCATTTCCAATTTTATCCAACCAGGACAGAGAACTCAATCAGGATACAGATTAAACAAGTGAAATTGGAAGTGATGACACTAAGAAATGAGCAGACAAAATTGGAACTGGAACACTATACAAATTAAGCTTAAAATGGGTACTTTCTCCTGATTGGCTGAGATTTCGACACCTACCGAAAAATGTATTTTCTGTTTATTAAAGAGCTGGAGAGACATGGAGACATCTGTTACTGAAAAAACACTCTATAGCAATGATTACTATCAGAATATAGTATTTTAACCTTTTAACAAAATACTTTTTGTTTTAACCAAAAAATATCACTTACCCTACCTTTTAATGTATGTTTTGTAATAATAATCTAAATCTACAAAGTAACTAGTAACAGAAGTTTTCAAATAATTGTTGTGGAGTAAAAATATAATATTTGCCTCTGAGATGTAGAGGAGTAGAAGTAAAAGTACTGCAAATTGTAAATACTCCAGTATAGTAAAAAATACCTCAAAATTGTACTTAAGTACAATACTTGAGTACATGTACTTAGTTACTTTACACCACTGGTTCAGAGGCTTCTCTCTCTCCTAGCGTTGTACAATAAGGACCACATTACCATGTCCCACCTTCCCCTCTAACACCACATATACTGTATCAGCCTCACCTCAGGTACAGAGGATCACATGCTGCCCATATTGTCTCCCAGCCACACTTTTAACTTCAAAGGCCTGCTCACCCTTGTGTCTCTGGAGGAATGGAGGCACCATAAGCAGCCATGCCTCCTGCTCTCTGCTCTGCCATGGCTAACTATCACCGTAGGCAGGGTTCCATTTGTGAAAGAAAAAAGAGGGGGGACATTTTCTTAACCGCTTAAACCCTACAGTATACTTCACCTGACAAATAGCGAAAGTAGCAGATCTACAAGCTCGCACTTGTAAAATCTGCTATTATTATTATTTTGAAAAGAATAACAAAATAGGAACAGAGGGGTTAATTTAATTGTTAAATTTTGATATAATTAAAGGTATCGTAAGTGATATATATATATTCTTTTTAATTTTTTTGTTAAAAAGGTTAAAGTACTATATACTGATAGTAATCATTGCTACAGAGCGTTTGTTCGGTCACAGGGGTCTCTCCAGCTCTTTAGTAAACAGAATATAGTACATTTTCAGGTAGGTGACACAATTTAAGCCAATCAGGAGAGAGCACTGAAAATGCATTTTCTGTTTAATAAAGAGCTGGAGAGACATGGGAGACAACTTTTACTGAACAAACACTCTATAGCAATGGGTACTAGCAGAATATAGAGCTATTTAACACTTATTTTGACCAAAGTAAATCACTTACCCTACCTTTTAAGCATATAAAAAAATATGTTTGATAAAAGAGGAAATGCTGGTATTTTATTCAGTCTGACCAGAAGCAGTGTATAAAACACATCTCTGCTGGTGCTGAAAATGAAGAGAGAGGGGGGAGGGGGGGTATCAAAAGCAGAAGCATGGACCCCACCCCGCCCCGCCCAACCCCGCCATAGCAAATCGAACCCTGGCTAGTAGGCTGTGAGCTCCTCCCCGCCCCGCTCCTCCTGATATCCGAGCGGGGGCCAGCCAGCGTCCTGTAGCTCCACAACACACCTCCTTGTGCTCCTCCACCCTGCACCCTGTCCCTGTGAAACAGAAGAGCGTTGTGCGCCCCATCACAAGGACACACTTGTTGAGAACACTGTATGTTTTTAACCCATTAAGACCGGGAACCGCATCAGTGTCATTTTTTGATTTCTTTGGGCTATTGAAAAAATAGCAGATAGACAAGCTGATAGCGCGGCACCGAGTGCTGCGCTATGAGCTTTTTTTGGAAAACTTTGAATATAAAGCGAACATTTGTAACTGAAATCCTTGCTTCTGGAGGTCCCTGGAACTAAATATTTTACTATTTTTGAATAGCCAAAGAAATCTTTGACACGGATGCGTTCCCGGTCTTAATGGGTTAATGAACAGTATAGGTAAGCCGTGTGTTTAGGTGTACAAATCTTGGCAAATGTCTAACAGAGTTGAACAAGGGTGACTCAGTATATGTTTTTTTTATGAGAATCCTCCCCATAGAAGCATAAAGTCACATAAAATCCGCAAGAAAAAAAAAGTGCATGTGTACCCGGCTGAATTGCCAAGCGTCGGAAAGAAAATATACAATGAGTTGTCAAAATCACATGGAGATTTTCTCTCTGGGATGCAGCTTAGATTCTACCATATATGAATCTATCCACGTTTTGACCACATCTGAGAGTGCTGTGTCGTGTCGGTTCTCCTTGAATCGGGGCCGTTGAGCTCAAAGGAACAATGTGCTGGATTTACTTTATTATGAACAAAGCCTTTGTCTGAGGTGTGCACACGCTGAGCGGGGCACCCGAGTCCAGGAGCAGCTTTGAACTAGCAGGTCAAAGACATCACAGAACCAGCGCACTGCTCCGCATTCATGTTGTACCTCACACAGGCGGACCGTCATATTTGTCCTTTTGATTGTCCTCCATTTCTTTAAAGGCCTGGCTGGAACCATAGGTCATCCAGTGGCTTTTATGTGCGAAAACCAGGCCTTGTGTTCTAGCCGTGTTCTCCACTTGAGTGTAAGACCCCGCACAGTGGCTGAGGGCAATCACTTGTTAGCACGGCTCCCCGCCACAGTAAACAACAGTTAAAAATTGTACGCGGCAGCCGCACAATATTAAGTTCACATGCAAGAAATATTTTAATTGAAAGAAATTTGTTACATGATTTTTCTCGATAGGAAAGTGGGGGTGAATTCCACTGCCATGAAATATGCAAAGCAAACCCACCACACAGAATAGCTGAAAACACAGGTTCTTTTGATGTTAAGTCCTTTGGTTGTGCACATTTTCATTCAAGTAGCCTGTGGATGTTTTAACCTTCTGTAAAACTCACTGCAGCACCGTGCTCTCGCTCTCTACATCAGAGCAACATAGTGATGCTGTCCTGCCCATGGTTTTTATTTTATGAAGTGCCATATTTTTCTCTCAACATGTTTCTTCACATACAGAACTTGCCATGACATTTCTCTCTCATGCACCTTTGTCATCAGGGCCCTACAGAGCCACTGTGCTTCCTCTCAGGGGCCCACACTGGAAATGGATCTACATTTGTCTGCTCAGGCGTGAAGAGCAGAATGACAGAAACTAAAACATAAAACATACCACACACAAAACAATGGAATAAAAATACATGATAATGTTTTTATGATTGGGGGTGAACTGCCACTCAATGGCAGCCATAGTCGGCTATGAATAACACAGGTTCTCTCAATGTTTCTATTCCCCACTTGCTATGACTGAAATGCATCAATGCTTTCACTGAGAATAAAAGACAAGGTGTTCACATCTTTCAGCCAAACGTGTAAATACTGATGGTACCAAAATTAAATGAAAGGAAATCTTGCACAAACATGCATGCATACACAAATGATACAAATGGGACTGATAATCAATTGGCCCTGGAACATAAATATCCTGTGACTCCAGGCTATTATTGCTTGGGTGAGTCTCTGTTGTGCTGTATTGACTATTAGTGTTCTTGTGATCCATCTTGAGATTAGAGGAATCACATCTAATCAGTGTATTAAAATAGAACCTGACCGAAGACAGATTTTTGGGTCCGATGCTGATCCTAGAGTCATAGATTACTGATGTTTTTGTCAGAAAGTGTAACGTTTTCTAATCAGTTATAAAAAATCTTTAGATTTGATTAAAGTTTCTGTTTGAGAACATTTAAGCAAAGAAATAAATATAAATAAACACAAATAAAAAATTAATAAACCAAGCCCTATTCAGACGCATTGTGAGCTTGTAGATTGGCTATTTTTCTAAGTGTTTGAAAAAGTTTGCCTATTTCCCTAGTGGTTAAAAATCAGGATACACCAACACTGCATAATTGCGATACAGATGTCGTCAGAATGTCGTTGAAAAGTCTAATAATGGCCGATAAGTCGGCCAGACCAATATATCGGTCAGGCTCTAATGCTCAAGTCATTACTTCAGATGTTACATAAAATAATTACTATACATGGATCAAATAATTACAAAATGCTGCCATCTTTTTAGCCCACTGCAGAACTTTATATTACAGCGTTACAGTCTGGGCTGGAACTGTACGGACCAGGCAGAAGGGTAAACGCAACTGGTCTTCTAGGCTTTTAGATGCTGCGGAAGAGAAGCTTGGTATTAGTATTCACTGGACAGCTCCTTTGATGTAGCCAGTATTCTCTTCTCTCTCCAGTACCATCAACATTTAATGAGACCTGATATCAGCCTTTTTAAAAGCTGTGAATATTTCAAACAAAAGCAAATTGTATTCACCAATACAAACAGACCAATGTGAGCTGGCCAGAGGTTGTCTGTCACCTGTGTGCTCTGAAAAGTGTTGCACTCTAGCTCTGCCTTTGTGTAACGGGATATGTTCATTAAAACATTTCACTCTCTCTTAATCAGCACCACATATATCATGGGAAGACACTGCCCAGAGCTAAAAAAGTGGTGCATAATTTATAACTCCAGGTCAGGCCGTGCAATGAGCGCATATTATCTCAACAAAGATGCATTACTCCCCCATCATTCCATTTTTACGGTCGCATTTTGATGTGTAATTCTTTATTGCACAACATGACAATACAATACCCTTCTGTTTTAACGTACGATAATATCTCGGCATCAGTTTTTCGACTTATCAATATATATTTAATTGTATCTTTTCATTTAATCAGCTCTCCTTTCAAAGCCTCCAACAGCTAACACAATCTCTGTGTGTCTGGGTGTGTGTGTGTGTGTGTGTGTGTGTGCGTGCGTGTGTGCGCACGTGTGAGAAGAGAGAGAGAGAGTCACAGTAAGCTATGACACTGCAGGTGTTTAAACTGTGGTGATGTAATTGGTCACAAGGGGAATAGGAACAAGAGCCACACAGTCCTTGATTTGATCCCTTGGTTATTGATTTCTCAGTCTGCTTCTAACAGAAATAATTGCCACATATAATGTATTATTCAATTACAAGACACTGCTCTCAACTTTGGGTTTGATGGTCCTTTTTGAATCACTGAGACCTATAGATAATTCAACACTGCCAGCCCATTAAGAGGCACGAATATTAAAAGTCATGCGTTAATCCTGCCTATTTATTAGCAACCATGTCATTCAACGACACTGAAACTTTACACTATTCAGCCTTTGTATAGTTGAAGAAACTGGGCTTAACTTTTGGGCATATTCTGTAATTCTGACACCCATTTCATATATATATATATATATATATATATATATATATATATATATTATATAATATTAAAAAAATAACGTATCATCAGTGTTGTAGCCTGGGGTCATCTGGTGTTTCGGGTCTCGCAACAACATACACCCTGATTATAAAGTTGTGTATTGAACAGTCAAAACGAGTTGTATCATTACGAGTTAGACTACGCCACAAGACACTTTCAAACGAGAGGGCACTTGTGAGTAAAGTTGGCTAGTTGTCCTACCACAATTTAACAATGCACAAGCATTTCAAGATGAAACATACAACACGGATACCTAAAGACTCTTCACAACAGCTATCCACACTGCGACTGTCGCATGCAGGTGAAACGCCACGTAAATCATAAAGGTGGACACGTTAAAACGTTACCACTTGAAACTGAAAAGCTCTATGAGGAGATTACTAGATTCCCACAAATGCTTAATTAACTTTCCCATGGCTGTCCCAACCAGAGTGGCACCCACTGCCTATCAATTACATTATAACCTGTGAGTAGCCTCAAATGTATTGCCTTAAAGGGCAAGACCACTTTGGTAGAGGTTTGGGTTGTGTAGTTACCTTGCCATGATGGAACTCCAAAGGTGGACAAGAAATAAAAAATAATTGCTCCATTGATTAGAAATTGATAATTCAAAATATGCTCTTCATTGACTTACATTGTACGGTAAAACAGCTCTCAAAGTCACTCTTTTACCCCATAAACGAATGCAAACAAAGTTGATTCAGACAATATAGAACATCGCCAAACCCAGTACTGTTTATTTTTTTAATAAAAATGTCAACTTCCTGTTGATTTTACCATTTTTATTACGAAGAAAACCCGGACTGGATCCGCGGATCCGGATTCGGATCTTCAAATAGTAAAATCAACAGGAAGTTCACATTTTTATTAAAAAAACTAACAGTACTGGGTTTGATGATGTTCTATATTGTCTGAATCAACTTTGTTTGTGTTCGTTTACGTGCTAAAAGAGTGACTTTGAGAGCTGTTTTACCGTACAATGTAAGTCAATGAGGAGCATATTTTGAATTATCAATTTCTAATCAATGGAGCAATTATGTTTGATTTCTTGTCCACCTTTGGAGTTACATCATGGCAAGGTAACTACACAACCCAAACCTCTACCAAAGTGGTCTTACCCTTTAACAGTTCAGCTGCTGAGCCACGTTATGAAGGATTCATCTGACGTACCCATTTTTGTTTAGTACCCTTTGATTGTTCGTTATTCTGAAGAAAATATGTTCACACGCAATGGAGAAACCATTACGCACGCTGTATGCGCTCAATGTGCAAATGGTAATGTAGGTAATTCATGCATTTGTGCAAGATAAACCTGCTTTATAACATTACTCGTTTATGTTCAAATAGTTCAATCCAAAATATAATGCTGCATTTATGCACCTGCTTGTCATTAATTGTATTTAAAAAAAGTATGACCCCATTTTTATCAGATGTCTGAGAAACACACACCAAGTTTGAAGTCTATTCTCGAGTTATATGGGACACACACACACAGACAGACAGACAGACAGACAGACAGACAGACATTCTGTACCTTTTATAGAGATCATTATTGCTGTACAATATATTGAGGACCTAGAACAAAATAATGTTGTGCTCATGTACCTGTACACAAGATGTAATAATAATTGAAACCTTGAACATTGACATATCTGCCAGTTGGCATGCCTTATTGATAATATCATTGCATGCAATGAAATCTACATGTTCAACGTAGTTTGGTATATAATTACCAGTTGTACATGGTCACCACTGTCTACCTCCCTGTCTCTCTCATACACATTCATGGTCTACCTTACTCTATCTTTTGCTCAGATTTCTGTCATTCACATTTCTGATTGTTAATTTCTTGTGTCAATTATGTTTGTATTACCAGTCAAAGGTTGCAATTACAAATGCAAGTGCCAGGTTTTCACTGTCCCACATTCACAGTATGAGTTTTTCGTTAGGCATATCTCTAACGAAATAGTGATGTTCATAATCTTCACCAGTAAATGATAGATTCACAAAAAAATACATATTTTTACAGGCATAGATGGCTAGTACTGGTACATCCCATAAATCGGAGGGACAAGAGTGTTATAATTTGTAGTGTAGACCCCATAAACTGGTGGACAGGTGCCCGACTGGCTAAATCAGGCCCATAGCCTCGCAGAATGCATATCCCATAGCCTGGAGGGACAATTGCGCTGCAATTATTTATTTTGACAAATATAATAGTTCTATTTGACTGTTAAGAAACATATTTGGGAAATAAGGTCCTCGGCACGCAGGCAGCCTGCACAAGAAATAATTTGATGATCGATCCAGTAGTATGCAAGATTATCTGTGATCTTGATGTTGAGATCATGTTTGCACACATTGACTGTGATCATACAGTAGCTGCAGTGTTCAAGTCATCTCTCTCCTGCCCTCCTATTAACACCCAACCCCCTGTACGCCTCTCTCGGCTCATTAATTCCCAAACAGCCACAAAGTCATCCTCTGCGTTCACCTCAGCTCAGCATAACAACACAGGTGAGGCATTAGCATCAAACCCAGAGGAACTTACCATCAAATTCAATTCCACTGGCAGCTTAATTTTAGGCTCCTCTTACCCGGAGGAACCCTAAACCTAAGGCTACTCCCTGGCTCAACTAGACCTTCAGAGCAGAGAGAAAGGCTTGGAGGCAAGCTGAGCGAAAGTAGCAAAAGGACAGGCTCCAGATCTCACTCCAGATCCTGACAAACTGCTCAAAGCCGAAAGAATGAAGTACTTCGCCAATATCATTGCTAAGAACTCTCACAATCCCAGAACCCTTTTTAGGACAATAAACTCTGATGTTCGTCCCCCTCCCCCTGTCGTTCAGGATACATCCCCTAGGAAGTGTGAAGAGTTTCTATCCTATTTTTATGACAGTCTCCTCAATCAGACAAAATATCCCACATTCCACCCAGGACTTAGCCATGTCCCTGATCCTCCTTATCCACCTTTGAGCCCATCACTCTCTCCTCTCTCTCTGAAATGGCATCTTCATTGAGGCCCGTCTCATCTCCTCCTTAAGGAGGTTTTTGACACAGTAGGGCCGAGCATCCTAGCTGTTATAAACAGTTCCCTGGCTACTGGCACTGTTCCATCTTGCCTTAAACAAGCAGTAGTCCAGACCATTTTAAAGAAGCCAAATCTAGACCCCACCATCCTCAGTAATTATCGACCCATTTCCAAACTCCCTCTCCTGTCTAAGTTACTGGAAAGGGTAGTTCTCATTCAGCTGCTGCCCTATCTCCATCAAAACGAGATCCTGGGACAGTTCCAATCTGGTTTTAGGGCTGGCCACAGTACGGAATCGGCCCTTTTGAAAGTAACTAATGACCTACTCCACATTGCAGACTCTGGAAAAAGTGCTGCAGTTGTTCTCCCTAACCCTAACCCTAACCCTCAAGTCAATATCACCTGTGGGGTCCCCCAGGGTTTGATACTGGGGCCCATACTGTTTTCCCTATACATGCTCCCCCTCGGTCAGGTGATTTCACGCCATGGCATCTAGTTCCACAGCTACGCGGATGACACACAACTGTATCTCCCACTGAAGGCCAATGACCTTACTGGGTTGGACTTCTTAGAGACTGCCTTCATGACATCAAGGAGGTGATGGCTCAGGACTTCCTCCAGCTGAATGATAGCAAGAGTGAGATTGTCCTCTGTGGGTCCACCAACATAGTTTGCCGGATCACCAGTGACATGGGAAATATGCCCCCCTTGGTCAAACCCCACATCAAAAACACATTTTCGATTCAGAGCTCAAATTCTACAGAAAAGTGATATCAGTGGTACAGTCCTGCTTCTATCAATTGCGCTTCAACTAGGGCTGTCCCCGACTCAGTATTTATCTAGTTGAATCAGAGTCGGGAGGTTACTGCGACTCGTCGACAAATCAATGACTACATACACAGCGCTACTGTATCAAAGAGCTATGTTGCAGATGCAGTAGTCGCTGCTGCAAGACACAATAAATAACAGTAAAGAGAAAAGACCGAAATGTCAACTTTTTATCAGAGCTACAGCTGTGTGGATGTCTCTTCACCCGCAGATACTTTAGCCAGCATGAGATAATTAACCAGTCCACTCACCTAATGCTGCGGAGGTTCAAGGAGTTTAACCCACTTCCAAACGGTGTACGTTGTTTAAGTCACAGGAGCATGGTTTTCATATCATAAATATGAACTTTAGCCAGAATCTTGCGTTTTTAATCCACGTGATTTATTGTTTACATATGTAAAGCGCCATAGTAGCTTAGCAGCAACATAAGAAGTATTTCCTCTCAAAACGGCGGATTTCTCCTGTAATATGATTAGTCAACTGGTTTTATTTTTAAGTCAATTTACAGGAAGTAGATGGACTAAATTGGAAGTACATGACACATCAGAACTCTGCACCTACACTAGTTAGATCCAAAATGCCAGGTTTGAGACACACACCAAGCTAAGAGAGCACAGCTCACCGGTCCTCGTCTCTCTCCACTGATTCCCAGTGAAGCGTAGAGTGAAATTTAAGATGATTTTGTTTATGTTCAAAGCCCGTAACGGTCTTGCACCTGGAGTGTTTAGCCTCTACTCCCTCCTGTTGTGAACTTGTGACTGACTGACAGTGTGACTGCGTTCTTATTGTCCTAGTCTAGTCTTCTGTGTCTTGTCCTATGTTTTTCTCTTTCTTCGGAACAGTGTAATAACTGGATAGGGGGGGGGGGGGCGCACTACACACACACCAAACCTATGAACCCCTCTTTCAATCTTGATGGGCACACTGTGATGTAGACATGTGTAATCCTACTGTAATTAAGGAAACCTCTGTCATCAAGGAAACCTCAGCTGTCATCAAAACCTGTCTGTTCAGTAGGGTTCTCCTCAGTGCCTTGAGCATTGACCATTAGCATATGCACACAACCGCGACGCCTGTTTTTCACTTTCCCAAAATGGAAGCTGTTTATTAGTGTTTTTGTGTAACACCTACAGTCTATGGTAAACACCGGCGATTCGGGATATGGGATCTGTCGTCGCCATGGTTACAGCTATGGGCTAAACTGCGCATTCGTGGAGTTACTGCTGCCGAGTGCCGGTCACTGCCACGCAGATAACTCCACAACACACACATGCTGCAAACTTATAAAGGACTTTCATTTACGGCCCGTGTCCACACACATCTTATGAGCAGTGAAAAATATTGTCTGGTAATGATTATTGCCAGTGTGCAACTTAACACATTCAGTGCCCGGCTTATTTATGGCAGTTTGGCTCTGAGTGCCACAGCCAAAATTCATTGTTAAAAAAAAGTGCTTAGGAGCCGAGATACAGCCTTTTTCAGTAAGAAGTTAAAAAATTAGTGAATGGAGCAGAATATTTTCAAATCATATCTTGGGTTCTGAAAAGATTTTTCAAAAAAAGATTATATATTTTTTTGATTATTTATTTATTTATTTATAATTTTTTTGGACGTCTTAGACGTCCAGTGGCACTCAGGGCTTATATTAACGGACGTCTTAGACGTCCAGTAGCACTTAATAAGTTAAGATCAATTGCTCAATGCGCTGAGGAGAAAAACGTGGTAAGACAGAAGGACAGAGTTTTGTAGAATTACAGGAGGATAAGACCAATCCTAGTGTTGAAATTTCTATCGTTGCTGTGCAGTACGACACAGTTTTAATGATCAGCCAATCCAGCAACACTTGTTTACAGCTCAGCTTTCCAGTGATGTTCTGTTAATATCCACTGCTGTTAATATTTATCGTCGGTCTTAATTGGTTTGATGTCGCTACACTGGTGCTGCTGTCGGCTTGCTTGTTGAGCTGGTCTTGGTGTTGTTTCAAAGTTTTTAATTTATTTTTAATTTCCAAGACAGTCAAGTCTTGTTCATTAAAGTTTCACATTCCATTTTCATTGCAGGATGAAACTGATTTGGTAAATGCAAGGGTGCTGTGGAGGAGTCCATCCCTGACAGCGGTCACAGGGGAGGCACAGAGTCTGTATTAATTATCAGGAATATGAGCTCGATCGAAGATGTTAATTGCACCGATGGTTAGTTATGTGGGGAATTGCCATGCATTTCATGCAGGGATAATAAAAATGAATTTTTGAACAAAGGGATCTTAAAATAATATCTAATCTACAGAGAATACCCACATCAAAGGAATAATTCAAAGCTTTGAAATGTATCTTTGTGGTCCGAAATGTTAAGCAGTAGCCCTGTGAATATTGCACTAGATTCAAGTTTGTCAGAGGGGGAAAAAACAAGAGTTAATTAACAGTTATTACAAGCTTTTTCAACTTTAATTTGACTTTCAAATATTAGCATTTATATATAAACTATGCTTCTGGCATAGGTCCCCTAATTAGGCCTCATTGTGCTCTTGTGAACCCATGGTAATCCACACACAATAATATTAATAATTCAGCAGCATTAAAATATACTTAAGAGTACTCATTAGATTGTTTATTGAAATAATATATTGTGCCTTCATATTATATATTATTATATTATTTATATATTATAAAAGTATATATATATATATATATATATATATATATATATATATATATATATATATAGATGTGTGTGAATCTATCAAAAACAATAATTGGGATGTTTTAATAAATCACTAATATGTGGCTTATGCAATTGTACATGTATATTAGCTGAAAACCATGTATTACACCCTAAATATAGCTTGTTTTAATATGAATTTGAAGTGTAAAAAATAATACAACCATCAACAATCTATTTTAAATCTCTGATATAATCCATCATAAATCAGCATTATAAATCATACTATGTAGTAATTCTCAGTAGATAGCCAATTAGCCTGCTGGCTTTCAGATGTCCTGTAGATAATCAGTCTCCCAATGCAGCACCCCCTCTTCTCTGTGCATTATGTGTGTTAAAATATGAAAAAAATAGTAGATTAGACAAAACCTGCCCCTCAGCCCTTACAGTTTCACTCCTCCACCCCCTTTCCTTCCTACCTCGATCCTCCTACCATCCCAGTCTGTCAACACTGATCTAGCCTCATGCCACTGATCAAACGCACCTGCCAAGCCCCGCCAACATTCCCCAATCCCGAACATGTTCACTAATTACCCACAAAGCCTTGCAGACTTAGACTCCTAATAGGGGATTAAATTTGCCTCAACTCAGGGGCAGGGCTGTACACTATTACAATGGTATTTATTTACTCATTTGGAGAAGAATCTCTTGGGATGCTGTGGATCATAAATTATTTAAGACAAATAAAGAATTTCCAGTTTTTACTTGGCTAGGGTTATAGGGGCGTACTCTGTATAAGTGGCACATTGCTCATTGGTAAACAAGGGTGGTTAAAAAAAGGGTTAGCCGCATTGTTATAATCACTTGGTGCTACAGACTGGGGGAGCGTTTGATTTACATCTACAGTAATGGAACTTTTATCATGTGAAGGCATGACATTAACATCAGTGAGCTCAACAACAAAGCCAAGCCCTCGTTATAATCCTCTTGTTTCAATGTAATTAGACAAAAGAGCCTTTTAATTGTGCACTTATGGGGGAACTGATGGAATAAGCACCTAACAAATTGCCAATTACTTTAATGTTTAAACCACTGCTGTTTCAATTAATAGCTTTGGGGGAATGATCTGAAATAATCTAACTGATTCCTGTTCATTGAGAAATACGACAGACATAAGCAATACATGCTTATTATGAATGTATGCTGTAGCTCTATAATAACCCCCCACAATGGTGAATTATTACTGTAATAACATTACAGTATACCAAGAAAAATACCAAAATGGCTGTATGGTGAAGGTATGGAGATACCCAGGTTAATTAAAGGTCATTCAACAGATGCATGTTTTTGATTGATTGAAATTTTTATTAGGCAAAAGAATGTAAAACAACACAGTTACATTTATAATGCTTTTGTCTAAAAGGTCCGGCCAAAAAAGTCCTTGCGGACTTGTTTCCGTTGGGGTCCTTGAGTTAATTTCATAGTCATATATAGTAGCAACCAAACAGTTCAAAAATCAACATGAAAATACAGATAATACAGAAAAAATACCACTATGTACAAAAAAAGCATTTAAAAAATATATGTACAAGAAAAGGGGGGGGGGGGAAGCATGGAAAAATAAAAATTATATACAAAAAAAGCATGAGGAAATACAAAATATGTACAAAAAGAGGAGGGGGGGGGGGTCGTCTGTCTACAGGGAAACTGGTACTAGCTCCTCTTTCGGCCTCCAGAAAGATGGGTTTTTAGGGCTGTTTTGAATGAGCCCAGGGAACTGCATTTTTTGAGGGATGGGGTTAGACTATTCCATTCCTTGGTGGCTGTGCTATAGAAGGAGAATTTGCCCATGTTTGTTTTATGGGAGGGTGGTACCAGATTGTTGTTTACGCTCCCTCTAGTTTCGTGGCTGTGATTAGTACATGTGATTAGTACATGTACATGTAATATAAGTAGAAAACACATTTCCTTGACTATTGTGTATTCTATCTTCCATCTCTTCATTGTTTTGATTCAATTGGATAATTCTCAATGAGGATTTATTAAAATGAATTTCATCTTGGAAGAACTCTGTCAAAACAGAATGATTTTCAAACTAGATGTATATTAAGAGACAGTGTTGTGCTGACCACTGCTTGATTCTTATCAACTGTATAGTATTTAGCAATACATTTTTGTGTTGTTTTGGAGAGCCACACATGCAAAGCACAAGCAATTAAATTATTATAAATTTCAATTAGGAATCATTATGTGATGAAAGAAGATGTCATGTCTACACTGCAGGAACAATGGTAGCTTATTATGTCAATCACTGCACCTCATGTGTGGTTGGTTGGTGCACAGGTTAAGGGTCAAAACACAGTCTCAAGGAAATTATAGCTGCCATAGTCTCTGACGTGAGAGAAGTCCATGTGATCAAGCAAATGACTATTGGAAACTAGAATTGGGTACAATGTTGAGGGATTGTGGGTACTGTACTGTACTTTGCATATAATGGTAGATTTCAAACTAATGTCAAATTCAGTTAGACAATTTATTTTTCATATTTCATCTACACAAGATGGAGGTCTTTTTTTTGTTTTTCCAAAGATTGATTGCTCCATAAGTGAGAAAACTGATGTTTAAATATGTTCTATTTGTACTGACTGCAACTGGATACATGAGAATATAATACAAAATATTGTCAATCATTTTGGAGATGCAGTTCTGAAATTCACCACACTGCATTGCATCTACCATGTCATGGACATTTTGTAATGTTTTTTCATGAGCATTGGAGTTCAGTTTTGATTTAGATGTTTACAGTAGTGTTGCAGTGAAACACTCAAACACTTTTTTGATATTTCAAAAAATCTGTCTGGATAGTTTGTGGTGGACAGTCTGAAGATGCTGTGTAGCAAGTTTGATGTCAATTGAGCAAAACATGTGGGAGAAGATAGGCAGTAGTGGACATTAACTAAGTACATTTACAAAAGTACTTGAAGTTGTACTTAACTGACTTTTCATTCCATTGACTTTCATTCATTAATTTCAAATAGAAATATTGTGCTTTTGTACTTTTCTTGGAAGGGACTCTTGGGACCCAAACTTACAAACATATATGTCGAATTAACCACTTAAGCCCTTTTTTTATATTGAAAAAGCTCACAATCAGCTATTTTCACTCTTGAGTTTTTTGTTTTTTTTAAGACATTTTCTACATTTCAATACAGCAAAGGATTGATTTTAAAAAGAAAATGTACTTGGTCATTTTGAATTTTGAATACTTGAGTATTTTCTTGAGTATATACTTTGTCCACCACTGGAGATTTTTGGAGTTTATTTAGTGTTACAGAGTGATGGACTTCCTAATTCCTACCAGCTCAAAGTATAGGATATTTCTACTCACTTGCCCCTACATTTTGGTGAAAGTTGCAAAGTGATACTGCACAATAAATGTTTATGCATTTTCAAAGTATTCATTTTTAGACCGTTACATTAGAATCAAAATCAAACCTTATTGTCATATCGCATTACAGGTAATATGGGTGCTGGCCCATTAAACTCCACCATCATGACAATTGGCCCATAATACCAGTTGAGGAAGTTTGGCATAGGACTAGACCTTGTGCCAAATTATGTTTTTATTGCCATATTAGGAAGGCAGATTTCTTTATTGGTCAGAATTAGACAAAACTAGAAAAAGTGCTCCTCGGAGCACAGGTCTCCGCCAGGTCAGGTAGGTTGTCGTGGCCTCCTGGTGGCGCTATAATATGCCAATGTGAAAAGGGTGCCATTTCTTCTTAGGCCTTTGATGGCAATCGGACACTGCATTCATGATTTGAAGTATATTGTTCCAAAAATGTGTTTCGCTAAATTAGACCTGCTGGCGGGGCTATAATAGGGTAATGTGGAAAGGGTGGCATTTCTTCCTCAATGTAGTGCGAATGTGTGTGCAAAGTTTCACCGCAATCGGACGCTGCGTTCATGATTTGCGACAATTATAGGTAAACACAAATCGGCCTGTTATAGCGCCACTATGAGGCTGATTTGAAATTTTCAAGTGTCGTTTCTTGTGCAAAGTGCAAAATTTCACGGAAATTGCACACTGTGTTCATGATTTGAGGCATTTTGTTCAAAACGGAGCACTCCTGCAAACTTTGGAAGCCATTCTTAGCCAATCAGGATGGAATATGAAAAATCTGAAAGACCCATTTTGTTTAATGACTATAGAGATACTGTGTACCTATTTGCGTGACGTTTGCCTTTCGGCCTGGCGGAGACAAAAATCTGAAATACAAGAGGCACCAGCAGCAGAGCTTCCCAGACCCTAAAAACACCATAACAAACTAGAAAAAGTGCTCCTCGGAGCATAGGTCTCCGCCAGGTCAGGTAGGTTATTGTGGCGCTATATTAGGCCAATGTGAAAAGGGTGCCATTTCTTCTTAGGCCTTTCACGGCAATCGGACACTGCATTCATGATTTGAGGCATTTTGTTCCAAAAATGTGTTTTGCTAAATTAGACCTGCCGGTGGCGCTATAACAGGCCAATGTGAAAAGGGCCCTCGGCCTAGTGGGAATGTGTGTGCAAAATGGCACGGAAATCGCACGCCGCTCCTGCGAACTTTGGAAGCCAATGTTAGCCAATTAGGATGTAATATGAAATATCGGACATAACAGTCTTGATCACATGACTATAGAGATACTGTACCGATTTGCGATATAAAAAAAATGTTTTGCAAAAATCGGCCTCCTGGTGGCGCTATAACACGCCAATCTGATTCGGCTTTGGCATCCAGGGAGTGTGTGTGCACAGTTTCGTAGCGATCGGGCCAAAAGTGCCGGAGATTAGCTGTTCACAGACAGACACACGGACGGACAGACACACGGCCGGACGGACAGGGTGCAAAACATACTCTCTCGCCATGCCTTTCGGCCTGGCGGAGACAAAAAGGAAGCGTAATCATTCAAATATAAGTACCTCAATGATTTCTTCAGGCATTATTGGACAGTCACCTCAGCCAGCTGTCTTTGTGTTGTCAATCCAGATAATTAGAAATTGGGAGAAATATTTTATATTTACAAGGACCGTTATCATTTACTAACTGAAGTAACTTAAAATGCTTTTTTTGTGTAAAAGGATGATGGGATGGGAGATTTGCAGACTTCAGTGCAAGATGTTAACCTGGGAGTCATCAATAAGACCAGGCTCTGTATTTCATTTGTTGCAATCTGCAGCACACTGGTATTGTCGACAGAGTGTTCTCCTCAAGAGTTAAGTTTGGTGGTTCACTCTCCATTTGTGACATTGATTGATATAATACAATTAGCCTAAAGATAAGCCCACCAGCTCAGTGACCTTGAGGTTAGAGTGTGCGCCCTGAGATTGGAAGGTGTTCAAAATACTAATCCACCTGGCCACCCGCTACCTCTCTGAACTCATCCAATGCCACGTCCCCTCCTGCTCCCTCAGGTCGGGTGATGCCAACCTCCTGGACACCCTCAGGACAAATAAGCGAACCTGGGGTGACAGGGCCTTCTCGGTGGAACTCACTCCTAGCTCAAAGAAAAACAAAATGACCCCCCAATAATCTACATCTTAAAAGGCAGCATTATGTTAATGATTTTTAGGGAAATTAATTTTACTCGACTCCAATTCATCATTAGTAATTAATACATATGTACCATTTGAGAATATTACATCCGCATATTCTCAAATGTTAAATGTTTATAATGTGACAGTGAAACAGTCTGCCATTGATCCATATTTATAACATAATGCAATGGGCCCTATTTTGCGTGGCGTCTTATGCCTTATGAGTTATGACTAATCTTATTAGGATTCTTTTATTATTTTGAAAAACATTTTAAAATAGTGAAAATAGCCGATCTACAGCAGCTTGTAGATCGGCTATTTTCACCATTTAAAAATGTTTAAAAAATATATATATATATTATTAAAAAACATTAGTCATAAGGAATAAGACTTATAGTGAATATGTTTGATAATGTGATTGATACAGTACGTGCTTAGTAGTGCTGTCAGAATTGGCCAAAAATGACCTATCAAATCTCTAATTCGGCCATGGTTGGTGCTGAGAAGCGCTCGCTCCTGCGGGATAAAATGAATGATTCTATTCTATAGCGTAATTTAATAAGCCTGTAATGGTTAAGCCCAGACTTGTCCAGGAGAACGGACGCTCCGAGGATCTGAGCCTGTGATGGAGGAACAATCTTTACCTGTCCTTGACATGAAACGGGAACTTATAATCAAAAGAATCTATTCAGTCAGATGAAACGTTTTTTGTTATAAAAGTAAGGTAGCCTATATGAGAAATGTTACAAGTAGTATAGGCTAGCCTAAGTTTTACTGTGTCTGGTACTGTACCAATACAAAAAGGAAACTGGTCTGAACATGTAGATCTGCTACTTTCGCATTAAAACGGTGATAACAAAGGAACCCGGGCTTGCACCGCATACAACGCTGCCTGGCCAGGAGTCGGTGCGTTGCTTCCCGGCCTGCCTACGACCGACAGACCTCCGCCGCGGAGGCACAAGGGAGCTATTGCCTCCAGGGGTGATGGCCTCCATAAAATGAATCTGAGGGCGGAACACGCACGTTGCATGATGAACTATACTGTATGTAAAAACATCAGAGGCTTGACATGTTTGACATTTCAAATCTGTTTCAATATGCAAATAACTCGACCTGTATTGTTAGAAGGATGCATTCCAGATAATTTAAGTGCTGCATTCATCCCTAGGTATGTGCAGAAACCGGTTTATTAGTTTCATGGTAAAGCAAAGTAGAACATGACGCGAACATGCGTGCACAATGCACATGCTACGACGTTAAGTTACATTTCTTTGATACATTTCTTTTCTCTCTCTCTCTCTCCATGCCAGGAGATAATAAAACATCTTTCTATCTACTAATACCGCCCAATACAAATTCATTAGTATATATTAGTTTTGTTTTAAATGTTCTCTGATATGAGCTTGTAGATCTGCTATTGTTTGTAAACACAAAATGTTTTGAGATGTGGATCCGCAGCCAAAATTCATTTTGGGGGTCCTTGACACGGAAAAGTTAGAGAACCACTGGTTTAAGTCAAGGAGCATGGTTTCATATATCGTAAATATGAACTTTGGCCAAAGTCTTGCGTTTATAATCCACGTGTTCTTGTTTACATTTCCTCCGTCCGTGGTGCTGGTGACGTGAGGTTAGTTTACAGACCTGTGGAATCAACACAACACACTTCCTCTAAAAACTAGGAAAAACGATTTAAAAATAAGATCATCTTGTAGGCCTAATATATGTATATGATTAGTGAACACTAGTTTTATCTTTTAGTCTATTTACAGGAAGTAGGTGTGTGTCTCTGACCAGAGCGCGTAACTGACGTTGCACCAGCGAATGTATGCATGAGTTCTACAGTAACGAAGTACTTGTACTATGAGCAGTGGTGGAAAAAGTACTATCCAGTACCAATACTGCAATGTAGAAATACTCTGTTACAAGTAAAAGTCATGAATTCAAAATTTACTTGAGTTAAAGTACAGCAGTATCAAAATGTACTTAAAGTACCAAAAGTAAAAAGTACTTATTATGCAGAATGTCCCGCTTCACAAATTTTAAAATGTGTACAAATCTTTAGAAAATAGCAGATCTACAAGCTCACAATGCATCGCATCGCCATGCATAGTGGGCTTGTAGATCGGCTATTTTCAAATGGCCGAAATGTATATAGAGCTGAAGTGGGTTAGATTAGTTTTGCAATACTATATCTAAATCTACAAAGTAACTAGTAACTAAAGTTTTATGTCTTTCCTTCGTAATGTACTTACATATGGGATATCATCGCCCCCTGGCGATGCACAGAGCACAATACATGGACTCCCGTTGCAATCTTATTGGATAGGGTCCTGTGACGCAAATCCGGTTTATCGGACGGGGTATAAACCCCCTGCGTCATTGGGGTACGCCCTCTTCCTTCACTCTGCCCAGCAAATGCGCACGAGTCACAAGCAACAATCTACGGAGAAACATCGAAAATCCAGCTGATCCCACAGCGAGGGTACTTGTGCTTCTCTACGGGCATTTTCGAAACACTCCCGTGTTTTCGACGTTATTTTACTTTCTTTCCTGTCCTCTCAGTTTTCTGAAAACAGCACGAGGCTCGAGCTAGCTTAGAAGCTGTTAGCTGGCTAGGCCGTAAAAGCTAACAGCTACGGCTAGGCTAGGTAGCTACCTAGCCTCTCGCCACGTGTCGGAGGAGCAGGAATGGAGGCGCCTCGGGCCTGCAGCCGACAAGGCTGCAGCCTCCTCACCGCAGCAGAGGACCGACACCGTCTATGCATCTCCTGCCTGGGGTCCCACCACGCATTCCTCGCACGCCACTTCTCCGGGGATGAAGATGCGTGCAGGCCCTGCGAGGACTTCACGGTGCACCAGCTGGAGCATCGGCTCAAGAGGGCCACCGACCTGGCAGCCGAGTCGAGCAGCGGCGCTTTCCCCGATGCTCCCCTCGCCATGGGACTCAGAGCGTCGGCGGAGAGCGCAGGCCTTGGGGCCATGGACCGAAGTCCAGCGGTGCTATCAGGAAGGTCCGGCGCGATGTTGCCACCGGGGCATTAACCTCGTCGCCGGTCCTCGCCACTGCTGTCGAGGCCAGAGGGCCGCACCACGACAGCGGCGCTCCTCTCTCCCCACCCGTCTCCCTCACCGCCTGGGGCGACACGCCGACTCCGGACGGTAGCGTCTACTCCGACGGCGAAGAGCTCGACGACGACGTCATGGACGAAGGTGGGGAAGAGGAGGATGAGGGGGAAATCACCTCCTACCAAGAGGTCCAGGAGGTAACGATGTCCAGCCCGGATCCTCCTAGGCCAGCGGCGGAGGCCTCTGTCTCGGACAAGGAGCCCTCCGAACCCGTCTCAGCCGTCTCCAAACGGGCCATCGCCAGGTGCGGCCTGGAGCAGCCCATGGAGGCCATGAAGGTGTCCATCGGGGTCCCCATCGAAGGGTTCCAGGGACTGGCACCCCTCCCCCCTGGAAAACCGAGTCAAAACTGCTCCCCGAGGCCAGCGGCATCAGAAGGGCCCTGCAGTACTCGTGGCAGAAAGGAAAGAAGGAACCGGAGAAGCTGGGCTTCGTGGTTGATATTTCGTCCGGGGCGGCACTGGGGGTCGCTAACCTCCCCCAATGGACCCGACCTTGGCCAGCGGCATCGAGGAGGTGAAGACTGGCTCCGTGCTGGCAGCAGAGGATAAGCCAGTGTTCGCTGACCGCACCAAGAGGACCAACACTGCGGCGCTAAACACGCTTTACAAGGCCTCGGGCTCAGCAGCTAAAGCGTTCAACACTGTGTCACTCCTCCAAGGTTCGGCCGCCGCAAGACTTAAAGAGCTGGTGGCCAAACCCTTGGGGAACAAGTCTGCGGAGGTGATCCACACCGAATGGGTTGAGGATTCGAAGGAGCTCGAAAGACTGACGCAAATCTCCATCCTCTGCACCTGCAACGGGGTAATGTAGACGGGCCGGGCCATGGCTCTCTGTGCAGACCTGGAGAGAGCAAAGTGGCTCGACCTCGCCGCTGAGAGTAAGGCGACCTTGGCCACCGGGCTGCTAGGGCTTCCACTCAAGGCAGACAATCTGTTTGACACCGCCGCCGAGTTGATAATCAAGACGAAGGTGGAGGAGAAACAGAGAAAGGAGGCGGCTTCGGGCCTCCTAACCCCGTCCGTGCCTGCTGTGGCTAGGCCGCGCCAGCAGAGACCTACGGGTGGAGCACGAGCCCCAACTCGCAAGCGAGGTACGTCCCGATCTTCTTCGAACAGAGCCAGCTTCTGGGAACGACCCGGTTTTGGTCGAAAAGCGCCCTCCTCCACCCCCCCCCCCCCCCTTCGCCTAAGTCCCTACGCAAGGAAAGCGGGGCTAACCGAAAGGGGAGGGGTATGTGACAGTCCTTTCGCGGTTCCACCGGGCTTTCAGCTGGCCCCGTCACGGCCACTAGGCCGGCATTATGCGGGGTCAGCTCCCCACTTGGGGAAAAGAACTGGCGCTCATCTGGCCCCGATGGACAGAGCCAAGGGCGGCTCCTCGGGTGCAAAGAGACTAACAGAGACGCTATACACAATGGACAGGGTTCAGTTGTTGTCTTGCCGTCATGTGGTCCCACCAATGTGTGTAATAAATGTGCGACCTGTGTGTGGAATAAAAGTATTGCCAATTACACAAACGCTCATTTTTTCTCCTGTCAAAGAACAAGGCGGATTGCTCCCCGAATCGAATGGGGAGCCCCGTCCTCACCATTCTTTAATGAGCCCACAGTGCTTGGTATGTCACTTGGACGACATTCCGAACACTGCTGGGACAGTCCCTGTGCATGCAATGAACATGATGAATCAAATGCAGGTAGTGAAACCAATTGCAATGAATCAAATGTCTCAAACGTATTGCTTTCAAGGTGTAAACGCAAAAATCCTACATGGATCACGCCAGTTCTTTCTTCCGTCCGGCAGATGGCATCAAAGCGCCACTGTAGGACGGTGGAAAGACAAGATGTCCGCCTCCCTCAACCTCCCCAAGATGGCGGACGAGGCGAGGCGGAAGTTTACATATCAGAGGGCCCCGGTGTTACACCGTCGAGACTCCCCTTGTGGGGCGAAAGTTTCGTTCCGGGTAACAACGACACCGCACAAGATGGCCGCCCCCATCAACCTCCCCAAGATGGCGGACGTTTACATGTCTGAGGGCCCCGGTGTTACACCGTCGACACTCCCCATGTGGGGCGAGAGTTTCGTTCCGGTTAACAACTACACCGCTGAAGGGTTCCGCTGCCACGTCACTCAGAGCGACAGCGTCTCCGGTTCCCATGGAAACGGGCGCCTGCTCCAAGACAGTGACGTCAGTAACCCCCTCCGCCCCACAAGCCCAGCTATCGCTAACAGGCAGAGCTGCAGGGCGGATGTTGGCATTGGGGAAGGCCTCAGTGTCCAGTCACGTGACTTCCCCGCGTCCATCGAACGGACCGACGCTATCACTGCTGCCCCTCGTGGACGCCTCCTCGATGATCACTGCGATCAGACCGGAGGCGTCACTGGTTCCCTTGGGAAGGGCACGCGCTCCATGGAGCAGGTGACGTCAGCAGCCCCCACCAACCCCAATCCTCTCGCTCTGTGCCTAGATCAATGGAAAGCTTGCAAACCGAACCCTTGGGTGCTGCGCACTTTGGCTACGAAGGCAAAGTGTACGAATACACGGTGCTCCCTTTTGGCATGTCACTGAGCCCACGGGTCTTCGTGAAATGCACGGATGCGGCCATAGCTCCACTGAGGCAGCAGGGTCTCCGTCTGGCGACGTACTTAGACGACTGGCTGCTGGCAGCAGGATCGAGGGAGGAGGTAGCGCGGCACACGGAGTTGGCCATTGCGCATCTAACATCCCTGGGGCTCACGATCAACGCTCAGAAGAGCGTGTTGATCCCATCCCAACAAGCCACTTTCGTGGGAATCTCACTGCACTCGACCATGCTGGTGGCACGCCTGTCTCAGGACAGGATAGCCGGCTTTCTGGCATGTGTACGTTCTCTGCGCTTTGGGCATCGAGTCACGTACAGAACATGCATGCAAGCAGCGGGTATCATGGCTTCGGCCATACACCTGTTCCGGTTGGGCAGATTCCACATGAGACCTTTTCAGAGGTGGATGCGGGCTCTGAGGATCCCGCACACCATGGGTTCTCGGAAGGTGGTAGTGTCACCACGATGTGTGGTGTCACTCCGACCGTGGTCACAAGTGACCTTCCTGTCCGAAGGGGTCAGGATAGGCGCAGTAGTGTCACGGAAGGTAATTACCACGGACGCCAGCCTCTCAGGTTGGGGGGCTGTCCACGAAGGCTACTTAGCCAGGGGGATGTGGGACTCCGTTCTGAAGGAGGCCCACATCAACTACCTGGAGCTGCTGGCGGTCTTCCTCGCTCTCAAGCACTTCGAGAGCCGCATCGTGGGTCATGTCCTGGTCAGAACGGACAATACCACAACGATGTGTTATGTCAACAAACAAGGAGGCTTGGGTTCCCTTGTGTTGGACAAACTGGCTCGCAAGCTGACGCTCTGGAGTGTGTCATGCCTGGCTTCGCTGCGCGCCTCCCATGTGCCGGGCCTCCTGAACAGCGGGGCGGACCTGCTGTCCAGGGGCAGGCTTCGGTACGGAGAGTGGTCTCTCAATCCGCAGGTGGCGGACCTGATTTGGGCCCGGTTCGGCCGGGCTCAGGTCGACTTGTTTGCATCCAGAGAGAACGCGAAATGCTCACGGTTCTTCTCGATGGGGAACCGGGACCTCTCCTTGGGAGTGGACGCCTTGGCACACAGGTGGCCGAGCGTACTACTGTATGCTTTCCCGCCTCTGGAACTGATCCCTCCGACGTTGGAGAAGGTCAGGCTCCAGGGCCAGACGGTCCTGCTGGTGGCCCCAGCATGGGGCGTGTGGAGGTCGGAGATTACTCCTCTCCTCTACGACGAGCCGTGGCCTCTCCCTCTGTTCACAGACCTTCTGAGACAGGGAGGGAACGAGGTGTTCCACGAGAACCCCCAGGAGCTAGACCTGTGGATCTGGCCCGTGAAAGGGCGAGCTTGAGCTCGCAGGGGCTGCCCCCTGACGTGGTAGCCACCATACAGGGGGCCAGGGCCGTTTCCACGAGACTTCAGTATGATGTCAGGTGGAACATGTTTGTGTCCTGGTGCCTAGAACAGTCGCCATCAGTGGTGGCTTTTCAGGCGCTGGTGTGCCGGTTTATGGCCGGTGCTAAGCGGGCCAGGCCAGTTAACAGGCCTTTGTTCCCGAAGTGGGACCTTGCAGTAGTGCTGGAGGCACTCTGCCGTCCTCCTTTTGAACCTTTTGAAACTGCAGATCTGAGGATTGTGAGTCTCAAAACGGTCCTTCTGGTGGCTCTGTGTACAGCCAAACGTGTCAGTGACATGCAAGCGCTCTCGGTGAGCCCGGACTGCATGTGGTTCTCAGACGACGGCAAGAGGGTTTTGTTGAAACCTAACTTGGCGTTTGTGTCTAAGACTGGCGTGGTGTCTAGGGCCCCAGTTGAGTTGGGGGCTTTCCATCCACCACCGTTCACGTCGGTGGAGGATAAGCTGTCTCTGTCCAGTAAGAGCACTGACACTTTACTGCCAGAGAACAGCGGCGTAGGTCACAGCAGCTGTTCGTCTCCTTTGGTCAGTCTGACCGAAGGAAGGCGGTGGCTAAACCGACTTTGTCCAAGTGGATCGTGGAAGCGATCAGGTTGGCCTATGAGAGTAGTGGGTCTGCAGTCCCGGAGGGGCTGAGGGCCCACTCTACTCGGGGTGTTGCTGCATCTTGGGCCCTTTACAGAGGGGCGTCGATGCAGGAGATATGCTCTGCGGCGAACTGGTCGTCTCCTTCGACCTTTGCAGCCTGTTACAGCCTGGATGTGGCGGCATCATTGATGGCGCACACAGTTTTGGGTATGGCGGCTGGTTCAAGCCAGGGAAGTGATGCCTAGGGGCATGTTTCTCTTCCTGCTTGTTCTTCCTCTTAAGCCTCCCATGGACCGGCTAGGCTGGGTCTGGGGAAGAGGAGGTCCTGGTTCTCATGTCACTTTGGGAGACTGGGGTCTGTCCATTAGGTGCATGAGGCAGACTGGGTGGTCTGTCAGGACCTTTTTCCTTCTGGAACCTTTCCGCACCTTGGCCCAGAGGGCCAGGGGCGTCCAGGTGGCTGAGGTCTCGCCTGAGGGGCGAGTCCTGGGGCCTAGGACGTGCGGGTGGGTAGGGTCTAGGGCATGTGGCTCCCCAGGGGGCGTGCATGTGTCCCATATGTAAGTACATTACGAAGGAAAGACATAAAATAGGGGTTACGTATGTAACCCCAGTTTTATTATTTCCGTAAGTAATGTACTTACCAAAAACCCCTTCTGTGCGCATTTGTGGCGGGCAGAGGTGACGGTTTTTAGAGGGCGTACCCCAATGACGCAGGGGGTTTTATACCCCGTCCGATAAACCGGATTTGCGTCACAGGACCCTATCCAATAAGATTGCAACGGGAGTCCATGTATTGTGCTCTGTGCATCGCCAGCGGGCGATGATATCCCATATGTAAGTACATTACTTACGGAAATAATAAAACTGGGGCTACATACGTAACCCCTATTTGTCCAATAATTGTAGAGGAGTAAAAGTATAATATTTGCCTCTGAGATGTAGTGGAGTAGAAGTAAAAGTACAGGAAATTGGAAATACTCCTGTAAAGTAAAAAACAAACAAATGTACTTAAGTACAGTACTTGAGTACCGTAATTTTCGCACTATAAGCCGCACCTGAATATAAGCCGCAGCAGCTAAATTGAATTATTTGTACATATATAAGCCGCACTGGACTATAAGCCGCGGGTGTAAAATCCATAGATTTAGGAGGTCCCCTAGTGGCCGTTAGCTGTAAAAATCCATAGATAAGCCGCACCGTTATATAAGCCGCAGGGTCGAAAAATGGGAAAAAAGTCGCGGCTTATAGTCCGAAATTTACGGTAAATGTACTCAGTTACTTTACTGTGGTTATCAGACGCGGACGAGACCGTCGGTAGGATCTCCAGGAGGATAGATTCTATAGCCCGAAGGGACAGTCGTGGGTTCTATTGGTTGTTGTTGGTTGTCAGGGCAATATCACAACCAATCGGTGGACACGCCCCCTTTCCAAGGGGTATAAATATGAACCGAGTGCACACCCTTTACTCCTCCCATTTAAGGCCTTATAAGGCCCTAACTCCTCCCTTTTTTTGCAGGCTGTTACACACACTAAAAAAATGGTACCCAATGCTTGGCACTCAGCATCAAGGGCTGGATCAGGGTAAGTCCCTGCGACATACTAACGTCATGTCCAGGGGTGTACTTGTACATCAAGTTGCCTCATGCTACGGAAACGGGAGAACCGTTGTTTTCCAAGGTTACTTACTTAAAGATAAGTACACTAATATTCTGTTTGGGGGTACTCCAAACAGAATAGTCATACAAGAATGACTGTAAGAGTAACCAGACATAGAAAATATTACCATGCATGCCAACCATGTTTGTTGAGGGATTTTATAAAGCATCAAATCCTGTTTTGACTCAGCAGTATTTATGCATTACAAAGAATATAGGCCTGTAAACTCTTCTACAACTGGAACACTTTCATATCAGTTTCGCACCTCTTTCCACTTTGAGACCTTTTATCCACAGTTTAGGGCACATGCTGTGAACTAAAAACCTAGCTAAACAATGCATGTACTGTTTTCAGATGTCACCATCGACAGGCAATTTAAATAATTTACACTGAAATGGGGAAATCAAACTGAATATTGCTCAAAGGCTTCTCCCTTTTAAAAGGCTGTTTTCGGGAGGTGTGCATACGCGTGTGTGGCTGTGTTGGTTGGTGGGGGGGTGTATGGGGGCTGGGGGTCAACGTAGCAGGTGTTTTGCATGTAAGATTGTTGTAACATATTTACAGTAGGTGAGCTGCAACTCTACCCTATGTTTGGCAGAGGCCCAGCTGTTGAGGGCTTCATCTGGAGCCAGTCAGTTTGGATGAGCGTCCAAAGCCATTTTAGTCAGGAGAAAGCAATCACCAGGGAGAGGGGGGGGGGGGGGGAGTGTTCAATGCTCATCCATTTAAAAGAGAAACAAGTTTTCTTTGAGCCTGCTGCTTTCTGCATGGTTAGCTCCCCAGCGCTGCTCTAATAGAAGGCAGCCCACTCTGTCAGCTCTCGGCAGCGGGAACAGCAACACGGTGTAGTGGGAGGAAGAATGTGTTGTGGAGGAAGTGCCTGAGCGCTCTTCAAAACAAACACACTTTACGTTCAGCTGAGCAAACACTTGGTCGCCATGCCATCGTTAGCTGAGGGGAGGACTGAGGGAGGAGGGTGAGCAGAGAAACCCACTTTTAAGTCAATTTCCCCATTTCATGCCCTGTATCTACACGCATGCACACACACACACACACACACACACACACACACACACACACACACACACACACACACACACACACACACACACACACACACACACACACACACACACACACACACACACACACACACACACACACCTGCTGTTGTAGGTGCTGCTTACCCCACCTCGTGACCAGTCACCAAACACCAGGAACAAACCTGTACAAGCTACTATTATGTTGTTGTTACCTAATGCGTTGTTGTTTTTAAATGTGAAAATAAACAATGAAAAGTTCAACCTTATTAGGCCTATGTGCTTTTGAAATTCGGTACGGGACACTCAAAATGTCACAATTGCTCTATTCTTTAGCTCTGACATACTACTTTCTGTCCTGTAGCAATGAATACTGTAAAGTACGTGTCAAAATATAGTCTTGAAAACTGGTTAAATTAATGTATTTTCTTTTTTAATGTTCATGTAAATTTGGAAATACTAAACAAATTTGGGTTTCTGATCAACTCATGGAGAAGAATTAAGTTTATATTTTCACTTCAAAGAAGGAAATAGGTTGAGAACAGTAAAAAGCTTTGTGCAGTACTCCATTTCCCCAATGGGATCAATAAAGGTCTATCTATATTTTATTCATTTCTATTATGTACTATTAGGCAAGAGGCAGTTTTATAAACAAAAACATGGCTACTTTTCTGGGATCCTTATTGAACACACACACACACACACACACACACACACACACACACACACACACACACACACACACACACACACACACACACACACACACACACACTGATCTAGATCTTAGATAAGGCTGTTGAGAGTACACCACATGTAACCTGCTAAAATCGAGCCACCCGGACAATATTCAGAAGCAACTGAATAGTCTTAATTCTTTTAAGGGCGACACCCTCCCTCCTTTACTTGTCTACCCCCTGATGGGCAAGAACCTCTCTTCACCAATCTCATTTCCACCAATCAATAAATGGAGTCTTTTAAGACAACCATACAATGGCATGGTATTCTCCTCCCTCCTCCTTGTCACTGCTTAGGACATAATTATGGACTCGAGACTGTTATTTACACTGGACTAATTAGATGCTGCTTTTCATTTACCCAAACAATGTTTGAAAAGAATCCTCGATTTTACAATCCAGTTAATGAATTTAACAATCAACATTTTCATGGCATTTTCTTCCATCTGCAATCAATAGTCTTTGAAGCAGTCACCACCAGAGTCTTAATGACGATCTCATTTGAATGATCTTAAAAGCATGCAAATACAACACAATTTTACAATACAATTTTATTTTCCTGTTTTAAGTCAATCATATATGGAAACATTTGTTTTTACTAATCTGCTATCTACTAAGAGCATGTATTATACCCCGTGAAAAAAAAAAGATTTTCATACTGAAAGTGTGTCAGAAAAGACCAGATGGTGGAGCCAAAAACCTAGATGAAAACAAGGGTGATCTCCACCAGCGCGCGTGTGTGTGTGTGTGTGTGTGTGTGTGTGTGTGTGTGTGTGTGTGTGTGAGTGTGAGTGTGTGAGAGACCGACATGTATGTGTGTTTACCCCACACTAAAAACACTCACTTGAGAAACAGAACAGAGCTCATTTTCCAACCCCATTGGCTGGTTCTGGGCTATGGATGAATAATAGCTGAATTCAACTACGCTGAAACAGAAACACATTCCACACACTCTGCGAAGCTAACAGCCAGAGCAAAACAACCACATCAGAGCATTTACAATTAAGAGAGCTCTGTGATTGAATATCTGGGTGACTGGTAAGTCATTCCTTGGAGTGAGATAAAATGTTGCTCCTGGATATTGCTGAACGCTTCATGAAACCGTATCTATGTTTTAGATGTGCCTCAACAACACAGAGAAATGGATCAACTTGAAAGGAAAGCAACATTTGTTTTGAAAAAAATAAAAAAAAACATAACAATGATAGGAAGTTACATGTTGAGACAACATTTAGGTTTTAAAAGTAGAAGAGTAGAAGACATACATATATACCATTCTTGGCATAATGGACAGTATAATGCCCTCCAAGAATGTTGGCAGTCTTTGTAAAAATAAACAGTAACAAAGGAAGTTATATTGTTTCATTTGTCAGAGGTGATTGTTCAATTTATTATGAAACATACACACACACACGCACACGCACACTCACACAAATCAAGGCCCTACTTCATTAACTCTAGTTCAAATCATATCCAAGAGAGTTATGATCTAGTCCTTTGATACTCATGGTATTATTTTTTACTCAAACTTTCAGTGCAGTTTCTTGCATGTGAATGGATCTAAATGAGCTTTGACAAATGTTCCCTATTAATTTAAACAACACTATCGATACTGTATCTAATTATAATAGGTTTGAAGTTTTCCTTTAGGACCCTTGTTTCATTTAATATTATACAGTATAATTTAGTCAGCTGCAAAATCCACTCCATACAACAGTAGCTGAAAAAATAGAACGGCTAATTTGCTGCTTAAAGGCATACTCTTATTGAGCCAACTTAATGGGTCATACATGAGTTATAGGGAATCTAGGTGAAACTTCCTCAAGAAAAAAGGTAGGAAGGCTTCACATTAGCTTGCAAATCAATAATTATTACACATTTGTTTGGAAATAAATCTAATCATACATTTGCTTCTGAATACAATAAGACATATTTTTCTGATCCAGAGGGCACTAATTATAACATTTTACATTTTAATTTGTCTGTTTCCCCACAGCAAGACTGAAACAAAAGGCATCAGGATCAATTCTTTGAAGAAGGACCCCCACATTGCAGGTTCAGTAAGTGTATCATCTCACAGATCAGTGAATAAAAAATTCACACTGCATAAAACAAGATAAACCCCTTATTGATCCCTGGAGGGAGATTCAGGTGTCATAGCAGCAACAGCAGTGAAAATCAAACACAGGAGAGGTAGGTAAGTGTTAAGAATAAAACTGCGGCCCTAGATAAACTCTGGATCTCTCAATGAGTGACTGAGTGAATATAATGTAGAGTGTATCAATAAGTGACATAATTTCTTAAGTTATTAATTATATTAATGCATATATCTATCGCCAGTGAATATATGAACGAATGCATGTGCAGTAGGTTCAGGAAGATATCCAGGATCACAAACAATCAACTCTGCGAAGAGCCTTTTTGAGCAAAGCATCTGTGGATTCGTTCATCCGTAGCCTTTGAGTTTGCCACGGCTATATCACGAGCCCTAATGGCTTTACCTGGTGGCCCCTTCCTTCATGGGCCTGACGTTTCATGTAGTTAGATTTGGCATGCTTTCATTCCGGAGAGCATCAGGAGCTGACTTCCCTATTTTATCAGCCCCTGGTTAGAGAGCAGGCCAGAAAATAATTCTGCAGCAATTACCATATGTTGTGATTGTGGTTTTGGACCAGCCCTATGACATCTGTGTTATATTGGCATCTGGGGTACCCTGAAAGAACTTCCACAGGCTACATTCCATACTTGCATCTACTGAACAGGTGCTCCCTGCAATATCACTCTCCTATGGAGGGGGCTTGGGGAAACCACAGCTTTCTGCCCTGTTAAAGCTTTTATATTCACTCACTACTACATGTTTGTAAGAGTAATTACTGACTTGGAGAGTGTAAGATGATTCAACAAACAGCGCGGTCATCTCTGTGTAACCCACTGTGTACTGCATGCTCCCCACAGGGATATATTTTAAAAACAACACTAACGACGACAACATTTGAATTCTTATTTATTTATCTTTATATTCGTCTATTTAGAGCCACACATTCAAGCAAGTGCATATGATCTAAATGTTCGTTGCCACTGTTGTTTAGCCTTGTACCACCAGTGAGTGCCATTGCACGCGTGTGTGTATTCGAGCGCACACGCACACACGCATGCACGCACGCACACATCAATACAGGCAACAATAAATGGGGCTACTGGTAGATAACACTTTGTGGCTTAAATAATCAATTATCTCTTTAAACTTATAACATCTATCATCATTTGTCACAAACCATAGAGCAGAGCAGGTGGTGAGTTAACTCTGGCCACCAGGGAGGCTGGAGGGAGAGCAGCCAGCGGACTCTCAGACAGGGTGGTATGTGTGTCTGTGTTAAGTGATGTCTCTCACCACAGGGCTGTCTTGGTCTGTCATACAACCATTCTAGCCCTCAATGTACATGTCATTACAGCACAGCAGAATGACATCTGTCACAGAACCCTGCTATCTGTCCCAGAAGTCTTCAGCTATAGCTGTGTGTTTTATTATTTACAGTGTCAAAGGCATGCTGTAGACAGTATACTATACATCTCTATCCTGTCCTCCTCCGTGTCCTGTTGGCTGTATAGCAGATGGCCAGCAGTAAGGAACGTAGCGCATACAATAAATCAGCATCTTCATAAGTCAGGACCTGAACAAGGAACTATTTCATTTTTCAACGTTAGTCTCTGATTTATCACCCATGACATAAACACATGAGGGGGGCTTTTAAGTCAATCACTGTAGTAATGTCACCTCACTAATTCACCGGGGCTGCCGCAATTAATATATTAATCAATCGTATTCATAAAGCATCAGCCTCCACAAAGTAGTGAAGTCCTGGTTTTCCTTCTGCATAAACGTTCATCTCAATAACCAGAAAATGAAAAGAAAATGTTTGTAAGTGTAGCTACAAGCAAAGAAAACTATCTAAACAAACAAATAGAAAGGTCAATGAAAACGTTGAGAAAGAGATGAAAAGCAGAAACAGAACTAGAGCTGAGTGATGATTTGGTCACACTGTACATCAGAAGTTGGCCGTGTTGGTCATCAATTTACAGTAGGCTTTAAACACTTTTCTCGTTTTCTGACAAGAAAAGTGGGTCGCTCAGTGAAATCCATATTGAGCCCCACAAGATACTGTAGCGCAGTAGGCACACCAAGTGGAAAATCATGAAAAATGAGGTGAAACACGGCCAAGATGACAATCTGTTTTCAAGACATATAATTAGGAGACCGACACATTCTAGCACCAGTAAAACAACACGTGGCTCTTCAGCGGAAGGACATGGAAAGAATTAAATGGTTAAAACACAGCCACAGCATCATGTTTAAATAAATGGGAAGAATAAGTCAATTAAAAAGCAGCTAGTTCAGTTCTTAAAAGATGGGGTAAACACAGGGTTAGAGGCAGGATTATAATCAGAATCATATTTAAACACAGCTATAAATTTGTCAGAGGACTGCAGAGGATAAGACAAGGACATGGGAATCATCTAAAATCCTAGTTCAAGAATGATAGAACTTTTATGGTTTGTAAAATAAATGAAATATCCCATGAATTACAGTCTTCATTATAGTTGTACCCTACCATCGCCACACTCATTAAAACACATGGTTTCAGCCTCATCCATGTTAATTCTTTTCTATGCATAATCTAAACTCCGCTTTGGATGGAACTTCTTCAGATTAATTGTGTTAGGGGATATTTTATTAATTTCCAAAACAGGCAGAGCTGTACTTTTTTTGAATTTCTTATTTTATGAAGTCCTCCTAATTACATTTTCCAGACATAGAACGTGTTGTCAATATACAGTACATGCAATGTAGATCCTTATGCACCCTGATCATACATTAGATATGCTCATACTGTATCTGTGCGAAGAAACTTGTATTAAAACCCTAGCTGAATACAAATCAAGACTTCTGTTTTCTCCTTTGTTTTTTCCTTTTTTGTGTAGAAACAGGAACTCGGTTTGGCTCCTCCCTTTTCTTAGTGCACTTCCTCCCGTGTGCTTCTGTGTTTATTCCTACTAACAGCAACAATAAATGTTACATGTTTGTGGTGAATCTATTTTGAGAGATTTCTTACAAATGAACCACCTTTCAGAGAGAATAAAACACGGTATAGTATATCAAATTACTAATTTTAAATGATATACTGTACAGTATATGTGTGTGTATATATATATATATATATATATATATATATATATATATATATATATATATATATATATATAGTGTGTATATATAGTGTGTATATATATATATATATTGTGTGTGTGTTTGTGTGTGTGTGTGTGTGTGTGTGTGCACATACGGTACATACTTTTCTTTAGTGACAGTGAAAGCCGAAGGAAAAAAAGGTGATCTGTGCATACAGTACACAAGCGGTAAAAAGTTCCCATTCATATTCAATATTCAAATTCATAGCTGTGTGTCTGCTGCCTTCGTATGTGCATGAGTGCTCAGTGATCGGAGCACACCGATTGCTGCTTGAAGTACTGTGGATTGCTGGCTTTGACATTTTCCCATTGTGCACAGTGGTGCAGCAGGCAATAATTAAATATCAGGTGCATAAGCTGCTCTTTAATTTGACATGTGTGCTTGAGGCAATAAACACATGTGGTGCAGTGGGGGCTGCATAATTGCAGAGGAATAAAATATCATATCAAGAGTGAGAGGATCATTGTATCAGGAACCCGATGACAGCTCGTTTGATCATTATGCCAGGGCTAAAGAGGTTGGCTAATTAGTTGTCATTAAAACTCACCCTTTAATCAGGGGTTGCTCTTGCATCAAAAATGTCCCTATCACCAGATGAGTGAACAATGCCCATAACCTTTCTAGCTAACCTTAGCCCCCACAGCTTTTTGTAGTAGAAATTGGGATATACCAGGATATTTCTTTTTCTTATGTATTGTCACAAAACAATACAGTTTGAGGTAATTGTTAACACCATGTTATGTTTACTTATTTGACACTTTGCTGGATGTTGGATGTTTTCCATTGCTTGTAAAGAACGTGCCTGATCTGCGCAGGCAAGTCAATTCTTTTGAACTAACTAAATAAACTGTGAATAAAGCTTTCATTTAGCATAACTTAAAGCTGCAACAAAACAACATTTTAACCTTTTAATCTGTATGGTAGAGCATACATACAACACAACACAACTTCGGCGGTTGGTCTCCCTACTCTTGTATTGATACATTGTTATCGTGTTTTTGGTTAGGACCACTTCTGTTTTGTTCATTTTCTCTCTCTCTCTCTCTCTCTCTCTCTCTCTCTCTCTCTCTCTCTCTTTTTTAAGCCATTTTAAAGCCTTTATTATTTTGACAGTTTCAGTAGTGACATACAGCAAATGTTCTGTACGGCCGGGAATCAAACTGCAGGGACTTGCACCCATGCGTTATGCAGTATGCACCTTAAACACTATCGGGTTGCCCTAGGGCCGCTACTGGTTGACGAGAGATATTGCAGAAAGCTCAAAGTGTAATATCTCTTCTACCCAAACTGGCTTTCGGTCTTAGCTCAGCAGTAGAAATGTCAGCACCCACATGGGAGACACGGGTTCGGAACCCAGTCTTAACACATTGATTGCCAAGATCGCATAATGCGTTCTTTCAAATCCATCGCTTGATTGCAGCAATTCTAAAGATCGCATATATGCGTTCTTTGGAATTTTCATTGTTTAATCTGTGATCGCGGTGTTCTGTGAATTTTTAATCATCAGTTTCGTTTTCTGTTTACATCACACTCACCGGGATCCGGATTCATGACGCAGATTCCGTTTCCGGTTCTCGGAAGGCCTTTTTTAGGCATTTCAGGCGAATAGGGAAAAACACGTTTTTTCACACGGTATAAAAAACTAACGGAGAGCTCTAGTTCTATTTTCTTTAGTCTGGATGACGAACAGCCATCGTCGTCGTGTATCACATCGAACTGAAGCCCGTGAGCTTGATCAAGGTGTCGATTTGCTGCTCTCTGCTGGTCGATCTGTCGTATGTGTTTAAAACCGCAGCCAGACAGACGGAAGTAACATTAGCGTTTTCTCACTGTCAGTTGATGCTTCATATCCATAAGAGTCAAACCGCCGGGGTCATTTGTTTATTTTTGGAACACAGTTCTTATTTGACGCGATATTAAACACGTCTATGGGAATTCAGAACGGGGTGGGGAAACCGCGACCCAGGTAGGATGTGTAAATTACGTCAGACTTCGGTGCTCTATGTCACTTGCCATTATTGTTGCTCACTGAAATTAACATATTCTTACTGACACCGATCACCACATCGATCAGTTTTATATATTTTTTAATCAATTGTATTTTTCAATAAATGTCAGTAAATTAGCCGTCAGTCAATGAACAGATCCTCATGGTATTGTATGGGCTCTGTATGGGGTCTATTGTATGGTGGCACAGATGCATTATATGAAGCAAAGTAGAGAATGAGTTCCCCAGACAACGCCCTGGTGAGAGGGCCCATAAGGTCTCAGGAACTATGGGTACCTCTTGCCGTGACATATTTTCCAAGATGGCAGAAAGTGCTCCAGTGAGAGACCAATGCATTATTAGCTGACAGCCGCATATAAATAATAAGGTACATAATGCCAAGAGTGAGTGCTCTTGTCTCCACAAGGACCCTCAACAGGTGCACCTCTCATTGCCGGCGTTTCCATTTTGTTCAACAAAGAGCCTGCTGGTACGAATGACTTCTGTCTGAAAGCTTTCCCTGATCATTCTTTTATGTGCCACTACCCAGAATGCACGACATTCACAGGACCTCATGATAATAGGCTCGACGGGACACAGAGAAAGAAGCAAGACGCTTGTCAGAGTGGATACATCGGTGCCTGGCCCTGGGGAGACGGCTCAGTGCACGACACATCAGTTACAGGACACCGAGAGACCACGGCACGGCCCTCCCCTCTCCTCCCATCATGGAGGCTAACGCCTAATTTATGCTCCGCCGCACGGCGGTGTCGCGCGCAACTAAAATAGCAGACCTACAAGCTTGCGACGCGTCGCGGACGCGACACGTCGCAAGCTTGTAGGTCTGCTATTTTCGGCGCGCGACACCATCGTGCGACGGAGCATAAATGAGGCTTAATGGTTGCCAAGTTAGTGTGGGCTCATGTTCATGTGTGGGCCAAGCCTGTTGCCATATGAAATCCATTAGAGGTCGCAAGCACACAGAACGGGCGGTCGATTGATAAGACGGCAGGGGAAGTGAGGCAGAAGTATACGGGGAGTGAAGCAGCTTTCTCTCCCTACTGTATTGTCCTCTCAATAAGGAGCTTTTGAAACAAACTGAAGTCGAGTGGAAAATGGATGTTACATTGTGATTGTACTTTGGCAAGAAGATTGAAAGTATCCCTGTGTGTATTCCAAAACATATCCCATGCAGCCTATGCCACTGTGCACATGTTACAAGTAATACATACATTTAGTTGTGTTTGAGCCTGGCGCTGAGTGCTTGTAAACATGGTCATAGGTTGACCACGTCTCCCTATCCTATAGGTTCCCAAAACATCTCACTGAAGGCGCCCGCACACTTATCTGTTATAAATGATGTTCATTTCACTTTCTCTCTTCCGAAATTCACAAACTTTGTCAAACCAACGTCATTTCTCTAGACATATGAAGCTAATCATTCAAGCAGAAAAGTATCTGTTCATCCTCTCATCTGGCAAAGACTTGTTGTATGTGGAAAATGCCTCGGCTTCAATGACTGCATTTCACTGGCACACTAAGTCATACTGTGGCTTTCTTAATTAGATTAATTCGCAGACAATAATTTACTCGGGAGCCATTGGATGGTTGAGAGCCAATCCATATGTGACTCATTTTCAGATTTGGTTTAGTTGTGTATCGCGGGTTTGTGTGGGAGAGTTCTGACAAATCAACCAAAACAGAAATATAATGTTAAAAAAATGTTCTCACTGCTATGAAAGGTAATGTAGATAAATTAAAAGAGCCATAAACATCTTATTTAACTATGGTTTTATCCTTATAATTAAGGTAAAACACTGTTTATTATTGTTAAATAATGTCGACTAAAGGCAGGGGATCCCAGCTCCATTTCAGCTGCACTAGAGTGAGGTAAAGTCTTGCTAAAAGTCGTATCCATATTAAGCCATTAAGACCGGGAAAGCATCTGTGTGTCATTTTTTGATTTCTTTGGCCATTCAAAAATAGGAGATATACAAGCTCATAGTGCGGCACCAAGTGCAAATCTTTGAATATATGTTTTTTAAAGCGAACATTTTTAACTCAAATCTTTGCTTCTAGGGATTCTACAAATGTCTTCTAAATCCTAACAGTTTTTTTTTTTTAAACGTATGTTGCTATATCCGTGGTTCTCAAACTTTTTCATGTCAAGGACCTCCTAAAATTATATATATTTGTCCGCGGACACCCCCATCTCAAAATATGTTGTTCCAGGGGACCCCCAGATACCCAGAAGCAAAGATTTGAGTTAAAAAAAAAATATATATATTCAAAGATTTGCACACATTTCCACAATTCTTTTCAAAAACAGCAGATATACAAGCTCATAGCGCGGCACTGCCAAAGAAATCTAAAAATGACACAGATGCGTTCCCGGTCTAAAAGGGTTAAGCCAGAAGCAATGCTGCAATCCATGGATTCAAGTTCTCAGTCGCCACGACTGAGTTCAGTCATTTGGCTTCCATAGAAGCCAGCATGTCTTCTGTGGAAGCATGTTGCGCAGCGAAAACAACTCTCAATGCATCTGCAACGCTTTGAGAGCTTTTAGATAGGCTGTTTTTGGTCATTATTTTAAGAATTTGTAGTGGTCCAAATAGCAATATGTTCAGAAAATCTTAATAGTCTTGGATATTTCATACTTTTGTATAAAAAAGCAAAGGTTAATTAAAACCTCAATCTGTGATTTCTTCACTGGTTGGCAGTATGTAGGGTGAAAAGGTACTAATTTATCCGAAGGGTAAAAAATATTTTTCTTTTCTCCAAACACAGACGTATCAAATGTACTGTAACTCAATATCAAAACGACATATACCTGACAAAATCTCCAGGGTGGTTTGGTTATTTCTGGAACACAGTTTTTATAAGACGCCATCTAAGATTCCGCTATGGGATTTTTAATAGAAAAGAATACGCTGTGACCCAGGGGGATAGCGCCCTCTAGTGGCAGTGATGTCAGACTTTGGTGCTCTATATAAAGAGAGATCCCACATTCCATATACAAACTCCACAAATCTGCATTTATCTCCTGTCAAGAGCCCAAAAACATCATAATGTTACATATTGTGTTAATTGTTAAGGAATCAGTGCTGGTGTGGGGGGTCCCCTTTCACACTGTTTCACAAATCGCAAATTAGAACTTGGTCATACAAACATTTGTATAGTATGTGACCTCCATTAAACTTGATTTAATTTTTATTTAAAGGGATAGTTCAAATATGTTCAAAACAGTGACAATAGCCGTTCTAGAACACGGCGTGTTGTGAGCTTGTAGACTTTTGTGGGACACTGTTGTACGACATAGTAGGGAATTAATTTGCCCATTTTAATATAGGATAGGCCAGGCCACATGGACATTTAAGCATATAGATCACATTATGGATGCTAGGATGTTCAATAAGTAAGTTGTTAGCAATATGAAGCACAGGGACTGATGTGATTAAGTCTTTATTTTTGAAATATTTTAGGAATTCAAACCCTTTAACTGTTGCTTTGCCTTATGGAGGTGCGATCGTGCGTGCGTGTGTGCGCGCGTACATTAGTTTGTGTACATGTTAGGGCACATGTGTAAAGAAGCATGCTCAGAGACAGCATTGTCTACAATATTTTGAAGGGCTGCTACTGAACTGCCTAGGATAATTAGAAAGCAATGACCTTCTCATTAGCGCAGGGAAACTCTTGTTGCTCCTTCTCTCCTCATGCATGCGTGCCACATGGACAATCTTAAAATATCAAAGCAAATCTAAGATATTTATTAAAGCCAAAGTCACAAAAAAACATTGCAAAACCTTTGAATTCCCCCCCCCCCTTAATATATGCACAGTCAAATGAACAGTTGTGCTTGCACTCCTAAACCCCCTTCCATCCCTCTCGCTTGTAGCTTAAAATTTTCATTACAAATTTCCGGGGCTTCAAAGTACTATCTCCAGCTATAGTCCCTTTCTTCTCCCCTGTGTGACAAAGACCTGTTAAAAACTGTTCCCATATTTGGGCCTGCTTGCTTATCTGTTAAATCTAAATGTCAAATAACTTGGCTTTGAAACAACAACACTCCTCTGGCAAGGCTGACAAGGTGAGAGTAAGAGGGGAATTATAGGCAGAGAGCATCTAAAAGGCCTCTAATTAATCTTGCTCATTGATTTTGCTTTAGTGTATGATGTACTCTATGAATCATTGGCTGCCTGATGTTAGCCAAAAACATCTCACTGTTAAAGCTTCTGAGAATACTGTACATCGCCTTTACCTTTAAAGGTTCTATGACATTCATTTTCACTTTTTTTTATTTTTTATGTTTTTTGGGGGGTTTTATGACCTCAATTACACCCCAAAAATCTGAACTTTGAACATTCAGTGGATTTTCTGTGGTCTGGGGTTTTCTGAATAATTAGGCTGAAAAGTAATCTGAGCTTGGCCCTTCGGCAGTGAGGTCACAGCCGATTAATCCCGCCCACTCTCCTCCTCGCCCCTCCCCTCCCCTATCCTTTCCTTTGGGGGGGGGCGGAGCAGAGGCGATGATTGACAGGCAAAATCCCTCACCAGCGACACCCGCAGGCAAAGATTTATTTTTTCATTGCAGTTGAAAAGGCTTTAGAAATGTGAGAGAAAAACACCTGCCATGGATCAATGGAGTGGAATCTTTTGTTCAAACTTTCTATACACGTTTGAAGGACCATGACAAAGACTTTTAATGTGTGGTAAAACTGAACGTCATGAAACCTTTAACCACTTAAACCCTATTTATACTTCATTGACTGTCATGTCATGGTGTCACGTGGTGAAAATATCTGATCTAAAAGTTCATAATGTGTTGCAATCGTGTTGGCACCTATAATGACATGTCCAAAATAGGAATGCAAGGTTGGTTAATGTTATAAGAAAGGCGTCGGTGTCAACTAAATGAAATGAAAATACAGAGCCAAAGCCTTTGTTCTAAGTTGGATGGACTTAACAGGAGCTGCTGGTATGGTTTGGTGTTTCACAGCTCATGTGAGACCTCTGTATGTGTAAGTTTGAGGATGGTGAATGTGCTGATTATTTAATACTGTGGTTCATTCTGTAGGACAAAGTTGTGTATGCTAAGGGCTTTTAACTCGAAGATAACAGTTGACAAAAATGTATTGTAATTTCAAAACAATGAGCACTGAGAAGTATACTTCTGCAATCCCTTTACTTGCAATACCTTTAATGCCAATACTATTACTACTACTACTACTACTACTACTACTACTACTACTACTACTACTACTACTACTACTACTACTACACACAACAACATAAATGAAGTTTTAAAAAGTATTCGAAAGCTATGAGGAATCACTGAGGTATCATTATGACATTAAATTACATCAAAGTCTAGTTTAAATCATCATCTATCTCCTCGTTACACATGTTGATTGGAAATGACATGAGGTTAAAATCACTTATTGGCTCTAAACAGGGCATGACTGATTCTCATTATGGAAAAGAGGAGTTATTCTGAATGATTCTGGACACCACGTTAGTCCATGGATAACGGCGTGTAATCTGTTTCTTCAGGCCTGTGTTTTAGTGTGACAGACACATGCCATTTAAGACACACATCCCACTATGGGGGTACGATATACAGTAGCTGTGCCACCGTCCTAGACCAAAATCATTAGGCTCCTCAACACCTGCAAAGCTTCCTCCTATGTAAAGAGCTGTATAAATTAATCACACGCAGCCTTATGCACTTTGATGCAATTTATAACGCACATTAATGAGGGCTGACAGCTGTAACTAAAAGGCAGAATGATCACTTACAATTCAAATAAAAATCACAGTGCAATAACAAAAGTCATTTGCATGACCCCCCCCCCCGCTCTATTTTCATCTCCATCTAGCTTTGATTCCACCATGTCTTATCAAAGGCCGAATGCATGTGAAAAGACTAAATGATCTGCAAATTGATGCAACACTTGTTCTTCTGTCTTACTGCAGAACATGAGCTCTAATTGTACATTGTGTGAAGGTATGGCACTGGATGATAAAAAGGGCTTTTCTCCACACCTCATTTCAATCTCAATGTCTTATCAGTTGCCTTTGTTAACCCCTTCAATCCGGGAACACATCTGTGTAACCATTTAAACCATTATTTTATACTTCTTAAATAGCAGATATACAAGCTCATGAGCTTGTAGATCTGCTATTTTTGAAAAATCTCGAGAATTTGTGCAAATCTTTGAATATATCTATTTTTTAAAGCAAACAATTTTACTCAAATCTTTGCTTCTGGGGGTCCCTGGAACAATTTTGGGGGTCCTTGACATGAAAAAGTTTGAGAACCACTGAAACATATGTTTTTCAGAAAACTGTATTTAGAAGACATTTGTAGAATCATATCTCAGATCTCAATGAGTTAAGTCACTGCTTGTTGATAGGCATTCATAAGTTATGCACATTGCCGTTTATTACTAATTGCATGCCCTTTCCTTACACTTTTTCAAAGCGTTCCATTTTTCTTTTGTTGAGCCATGTTTTCCATGAAGATCAGAGTGGAGGTAAATTTACAAGCAAACATTGTAGTCACAGGAAAACATCATGGGGAAAGCATTTAAGCTGACCTTCAGAGGTGCTAATTACATTTTGGGCGTGTGGCAATGGTTTAACTGATTTCATTCTTCATTATGGCCTGTAATGACATTTCTCAGCTGTCTAGAAGCATTGCAGGGGGCTGGCTTGTGAGGTTTGGGATGAATTAACGATCATAGCATCACAGAGACGGCATCACCCCTTGCCGGATGGCGGAGACAGACTGGGGATCTTGAGACTGATGTTGAATGTTTATTATAAAAACACATTCGGCAAAACCCACTAAATATGGATACAATATGCTGTGTGCTATCCAGGAGCCCGCAACAACGGGAGGTTTGTGACCTTCCTGGCTGCAGAGCAAACCCATATTTCTCTGGTCCAATAAAAGGCTTTAACAGGATCCTAAAGATTTAATTAAGATGTCAGACTTGTGTAGGTCGGTTGCAGTGCAGGGACTACGGTTGGAAGATATACAGTAACACTACAAAGGGCCCAGCTGGAACAGTGAGGACAGGCATCGGGAGGAGGGATGTTCCTGTCCTTGATTTACACGCATAGCTCTATTGTAAAACACTGGCATTTTAAGCAGATTTGCACTGGTTAAAATGCCCTTGGACCTAGGTTATCATTGGCCTGTAGGGGGGGGGGGGGAAAGAAAGGTCCCCATCGTTGACAGAAACCTATAATTATCATTAGGGGCAGGGTAGCTGTATCATACTTAATCTAAAATGGTAAACTCAACAGATTTTCATCTGAACTTGGAGGTGTAAAGAACAGGGCAGCAAATAATACAGTATAGGCTATGGTGTATTGCGGTTTACTCTTGTTTTGCATCTGACTTCAATTATCCATGTGGCGGCTATTTTTTAGAAGAATCGTGAAAATGTGTGCAAATCTTTACAAATGTTTTCTAAATCGTAACAGTTTTCTGTTGTTGCTATAATATCAGTGTTTCTCAAACTTTTTCATGTGAAGGGCCCCCAAAATTGTGAAATTTATTTGGCCGCCGACCCCATCAAAAAGTCCACCCCCCCCCCAAGATTTGCACAAATGTTCAAGTTTTTTTTTCCAAAATAGAAGATCTACAAGCGCTATGAGCTTGTAGATCTGCTATCTTGGAATAGCCAAAGTATAAAATAATGTTTATAGCTCAAATCTAAAATGACACAGATTTCCCGGATTGAATGGACTAATGTGCATCTTTGACTGTCAGCGAGGAGTTTGTGAAGCTAGTATCGAGGCATTATGTAGCAGAAGCCTGATCACTACACTTGACAATGCCAGGGTAGTAATCAAAATTGTAAATTTTATTAGAGTCAATGGACTCAATTTCATGCTCATTTGTCTTAAAATAATATATTACATGGCCTACCCTGCCACACTGAAGTCCACTGCTTGAGCAGAGGGGCTGTGCTAGAACATAACTTTCAATTAGGCTATGTCTGTAAATTGGGCTATTCATTAATGACGTTGTTACAGACAGTGCTTGAATTGGGCCGGTACTCCCTGGTAGTTTCGCTGACCTTTTGTCTACCCAAGCATCTTTATATATCTACATAATCTGTCTATAAATTCACAAAACCTGTCAGATTGTGTGTGTCGGTCTGTCGGTCTGTCGTTCCCAGGCATAACTCAGGCACCGTTCGACTTCAAACAGGAACAGCGATTGTAGATTTTTCGATTGAGTACAAAGGACCCCAATGGAAACAAGTCTTGGGTTTAAAATCCCCTTAGCAGACCTTGTATTGAACTGTACTTTCTTGTGCTTTTTTTTGTAAACTGCTTAAAGTATTCAATCAATCAAAGATTGTAGTTTCTGATGATATCAGGGATCCCTGTATCTGCCTTTTTGGGAGATACAGGGTACAACGACTACTTGGACAACAAGTACAACAAGTACAATGGGTATTGCATAACCGGGTCGGTAAATCGGACAGCACCAGAGTAGGTAGAGTTAAGACTATTACATTTTTCAAATTGACCTTTAATTATAGCGCAAACATCAAGCCAGTCGGGATCATATTTGTGGTGCAATAGTGCACACAACGGCAATCATTGGTGGAGATTCCACGTCTCTACCATTTACCATCTCATGGGAGTTTGCAATACAGCCGCAGGAGAAAAATCTGCACAAAACAATGGGGTTTCAGCCCTCCGGGCTGAAACCCCTAATAAGACTCACCTTCAGAGAGAGAAGAGGATGTGGGCAGAGATAGGTGATTGATTCAGACAAATAGTTAATTCTCTGGAGGTTGGCCCTACATGTCTGTCTGTCTGTCTGTCTGTCTGTCTGTCTGTCTGTCTGTCTGTTGCTCTATCTGTCTGTCTGTCTCTCTGTCTCTGTCTGTCTGTCTGTCTGTCTGTCTGTCTGTCTGTCTCTTGCTCTATCTATCTATATCAAAATTCAAAATACAGTAGTATAAACTTATGATGAAATGCATTGCCTTAGTGGATGAATGACCTTTTGGTAAACAGAGCTGGAACACTGAGCTACTAATGTTCAGCTGACAAAGGGAGTTGCACGTCTACGCTGTCATGCTAAGTACTCTAATAAGAAGATAGAGGGATCATTGAAAACATGGGGGTGGGTTTCTGGGTCATGGGTCCCTCATGTCCTCCTTAATACCACTCCATAGACCATCCAAGTGAAACACCAGTACCTTTGTTAAATATTCATCCCCTGTCAATAATTAAATGCTCATTATTTAAACCTGAAGAGTGCTGTGATTCCAAAATTAATGTGCATCTAATGCATGGTGAGATAGGTGCAACTAATAGCTGAGCTGCATGATGAAAGGTAGATGGCAGACAGTGGTACCCATTCTTTCTCTGTAGAACGGGTAAAAAAAAAGAACCGTGTCTCAAATGAAAAATGTAGAGCCGTTGTCCTGACTTTTTGAAGAACATCTGAGGTTTTGTATTCAAGGACTGTATGGGAATTCGAACAAAATGCCAGAGAAAAGAAGCTTGTTATCCCGAGACCCTTTCAATTGAGGCCATTTGAAAAGAGAGTTTTCTGGAGAACTTATGTGGGAGCTGCCACAGGAAATAATGACAGAAGAGGCAATTTAGGTGATGAGACACAAGCAGTGCATGCATTCACAAATGCCAAATAAATATGCAAACAACAACAAGATCTGTTGCCCAAGGCCAAGGTATCCACATGATAATACAGCTATTGTCCCGCAGCCATGTAGCATCCTCAACCAGCAGTACTCCTATCAATTAACTCAAGGAGGAAGTCAAGTGCAACTCCAGTCTTCTGTTGAAAAACTTTGAAGAATTTCTAAATACATAATCATCTCACTCTGTCTTTGATGTCAGGCATGTTTCATTGTTGTTTGTTGTTAATATAGTTTGCAGTGTGAACAACTGAGAATTCCCTGTTATCACAGTGTTATTTCACAATTGTGTGTGTGTGTGTGTGTGTGTGTGTGGGGGGGGGTGTGTGTGTGTGTGTGTGTGCGTGCGTGCGTGCGCGCGCCTTCATATGGCCCAAGGACCAGTCTGTGATGTAAACACTGGGAGGGTAAACACATAGGCAGCTCGTATTAACCATTGTTATTACGCTGTTTGTATAATTAGCCTTATAAATTGCTCACATCAAAGACGGGGGGGGACGGGGGGTTTGGGCCACCTCTGTGACTGTTCCCATGGAGACATTTAGAACATCGGTGGGACAACAGAGGATTTAGCAAGCACACAAAAGTGCAGTCATGTCCCCTGGCAGTCACTTAAATCACTCTCGCCGTGTCTGTCATTGTAGCAGGGATTGTCTGTTGTAGTGTTTCCCAAACAATGGGTTGGGACCCATTTTGGGGTTGCATGCAGACCGATATTTATGAGTTGTGAGTATGTATGCATGTCTTTTTTCCCCCTTTCTTTTTTACATTTCCTACAATTTTTATTATTATCATTATTTTAAAATATTTTCAAAAATAAAATAAAAAACTGGATCAGAATTTTTTTTCTAAAGAATTTCAGCAATGTTGAAAAAAGAAAAGAAAAAAATAGAATGAGGATGCTAGAGTTCACGTGGTTAATTTATGCTCTGTCAGACGACATTGACTGCTGAAAATAGCAAATCTACAAGCTCACAATGCATAATCAGTGTTCACTTCTCTGCTGTCATACTCACCAGTCAGCCAGGTTAACACTGTAAAAGTGTCGCTCGCTGTCCCTCCCTTCCTTTTTCCACATCATAGTGAATATTATGGTATGTTCCTTTTTTATCTCCTTAGTGAATATTATGGTATTTTCCTCTTTTAAAGATACTGTTGGGGCTTTTCTGCCTTTATTTTAGTACAGTGGAGAGAGACAGAAAACAGGGAGAGAGTCGGGGAGTGACATGCAGCAAATCCGCCGCCGGGCATCGAACCCGGGACACGCTGACAGGCATCAGGTACACACCTTAACCACCTGGCCATCGGCACCCCTGGTACTGTATGTTCCTTTTTCATCACGTAGTGAATATTATGGTATGTTCCTTTTCATCACCGTAGTGAATATTAAGGTATGAGTGAATATTGCATTGCTTTCAAATTTACTCATCACTCTTGGTTGAGATAGAGCAGCATTATCTGACCTTTGCGCCCTGCACTGAGTGTGCTAATGTCAAAGTGGTTGAGAGTACTACTGTATAATGCTGATTCTGCTGAACTCTGAAACCATGGTGTGTGTGTGTGTGTGTGTGTGTGTGTGTGAACAATGATTGCATGGCTGCTGGAAGTGATGAGAGACACAAAGTGTCAGAGGGGGTTTGCACAAAATGTGATTGACAGTACCCAAAGCTGCCACTGCCATCACTGTAATGGCAATTATTATTTAATGTAAATTACTTAAAAGCATATGCAAAATTAAGGTTTAGTCACAAAAACACATTTTATGGTGTATTTAAAGAATAATATGCATAATATATTGTACGTTAATATTTATGGCAAGGATCTTCAAGCATTTCTTGTCTTGAGCTAGTCCTCTGGTGAAAGCGTTGACTCTCATGATCTCAATTAATAACTAAGAAAGTAAGAAAAGGAGGAAACAGCACAAAACTGGAAGCTTTTTACACAGAGAAAAAGCTGCCAAGGGGAATTCATCTCAGAGTCAGATTCACTTATGTGTAAGAACAAGAGGCTGGCCTCCTTGAGGGGAAAGTACAGCACAAAAGAAAGCACATGGAAACACATTTTGCCTACTCACTGCAGATATGAAAGGAGACGGATAAACTGAAAATGTACAGGATCTAGCAATGCTCCTTGGGAAGGTAATAAAAGGTTTTTATTGATTGAATATTGATTGAATACTTTATTAACAGTTTGCAGGTACAGTTATACAATAATGTTAAAAGGATAACACAAAAAGTTGTGTTTGCAATTCTATGTAAAGGTCCATACTTTTTAATCAAAAGTGCAGTACATTATAAAAGATTATATGTGTCTCTTATACTGTGGTAGGGCAAGGCTAACTAGGCATACACATGTATTGATTTGCAACACACCAATACTGTACATGTCAAACAAATCACTGAAACCATAACAATTACTATGTATAGCTGAGCTCAATATACATGTGAAATGTACAGTATAATAGAAAAGGTAAATATGTACGAAAACAATTAGTTCAGCTGAAAAAGTCAAGTAGACCCTTAAGATTGACTGCTGGTAGGGGTGTGAACATGAATTGTATTAGGAAAAGGTGAGACATCATGCAGGTGCCACTGCCACATCATGTAAAGCCTGGTTTAAGTACTGGCAAGTATTGGAAATAACAAACCTTTTCAGGATTTAGTGGAAACGGGGACAGTCACTGTAGTTAGTTTGGTAGCCAGACAATGCTAAGACATACAATAAAAAATATATAGTTTAATGTAGCTTAATTAGAATCTAGAATAATTAGAATCTTAGAATTAGTTTGATTTCCCCACCATGATAAGCACATTTTTAGCAATATTTTTAAGAATACAAAGATCTGACAATTCTATATAGACAAATTTAACTACCCTTAAAGGCATCTCTGTTTGAGACAGGCAATTCTTTCTGAATTATCCATGTGAGCAAGTGTGCTTTTCAATTAGTGCAGAATTTTGCTACCAGGTTATTGACAAATCCTAAATGCACACCACAGGACCACATTACCCCTATTTTACAGTAACTGTTTGCCAATTAGTCTTAGAGGTAATTATAAGATTTTGCTAGTTATATTTTATTGGCTTGGCGAGGTCTGGCTTCTCTCAAATATATTTGACCCTTTATAGCCTGTACTGTAGGGCTTAAGTCTGGGCCCTCCTGGACATTAGAATCCCCCCAAAAAAGAGCTTATACCTACCTATATGCAGCTATATACTACCCCCCCCCCCCCCCCCCCCCATCATTGTCATGGCGAGAGTATGTTTTGCCCCCTGTCCGTCCGTCCGTCCGTCCGTCCGTGTGTGTGTGTGTGTGTGTGTGTGTGTGTGTGTGTGTCCGTCCGTGTGTGTGTCCGTCTGTGAACAGCTAATCTCCCGCACCGTTGGCTTGATCGCAGTGAAACTGTGCACACACACTCCCTGGATGCCAATTCAGAACCTCTGCCCCAAAATTTTCACATGGGCCACCAGGAGGCCGCTTTTTGCAAAACAATTTTTTTGACAGTACTCCTACAGATTTTGTCCAAACATCATGCAAATTGGTACACAGTATCTCTATAGTCATTAAACGAAATAAGTCTTTCCGATTTTTTATACTCCATCCTGATTGGCTAAAAATGGCTTCCAAAGTTTAAAGGAATGCTCCGGTTTGAACAAAATGCCTCAAATTGTGAACACAGCATGCAATTTCCGTGAAACTTTGCACGCACATTCCCACTATGCAGAGGGAGAAATGCCACTTGACATTTTTCAAATCGCCCTCATGGTGGCGCTATAACAGGCCGATTCATGTTTTTACCTATAACTGCACCGATCTGTGTAAAACTCTGTATGCACACTCCCTAGAGGTCAAGGAAAAACCTTTGCACTGCATTTTTCACATTTGCCTTTTATAGCGTCACCAGGAGGCCGACTTATGTAAAACAAATTTCTTTATATTACTACTTCCGATTACATCCAAAATTCACGCAAATCGGTATACATGATCTCTATAGTCATGTGATCAAGGTGAATCTGTTTGATTTTTCATATTCCATCCTGAAAGGCTAAGATTCACATCTAAAGTTTGCAGTAGTGGCTCGTTTTGAACAAAATGCCGCAAATCATGAACGCAGCGCCCGATTGCCGTCAAACTTTGCACGTTGCGGAAGTTGCGGAACAAATGCCACCCTTTTAAGATTGGCTTGTTATAGCGCCACCAGCAGGTCTAATTTATCAAAACTTTTTTTTGAACAAAATGCATCAAATCATGAATGCACTGTCAGATTGCCGTGCAAGGGCTAAGAAGAAATGGCACCCTTTTCACATTGGCCTATTATAGCGCCACCAGGAGGCCACAATAACCTACCTGACCTGGCGGAGACCTGTGCTCCGAGGAGCACTTTTTCTAGTTATGTCATATGTCACCTCTCTTATCAATTATTATTTTCTTTTATTTATGCTACTCCCAATTATTTAGATATTTTCATACTATCCTTTAAAGATTTGTCGACCTATTATACTATATAAACTATGGGGCAAGGTTGCACATGGTATAACAGGGCGGGAATGCATTGCAACTATTCCAATTGGTGCATTACCTGGGCGCAAAGGGGCGTGAGGGACAAAACAGTATTAAGTCTAAAACAAGACATGACACACAGGCATGTATACCAGCTTGCTTTTGTGTGTGTGTGTGTGTGTGCGTGTGCGTGTGCACGCACGCACGCGCGTGTATGCGCGGCTTGTTTTCATAGACCTGGTTCCTGATTTGTCTCGCAGAATCTGGCAACGCTGCTAGTGGCTCCCCATTGGCTTAGACCTGGTTGCTTATCTCTCTCACAGAATGTGGCAACACTGCGAGGCCAGAACGCACGCTACGCAGCTCGTATGCAGAGGTGTAAAGTAACTAAGTACATTTACTCAAGTACTTTACTTACATTTTGAGGGATTTTTTCACTTCAGTCCTATATATTACTGTGTCACGGTGATTTGAACCGACGGCAGGCGTGTATAGTAGCCATAGAGGCGAGAGGCGTGTCTAGTAGCCATAGTAGCCATAGCTTGGGCGGACGAGACCGCCCGTTCAGAGTATGGGAAAGTATCCCCATTGGCTTAAAGGACAGCCAATGATGGAAAACATTGTCCAAAATATGTCGAACACGTGACACTAGTGGTCAGTCTCTTCTTAAACCAGCGTGCTTTGCAAGCTGGTAAAATTCACGAGAAGCGACACAACGCCTGAGTTCTAGCTGGGATCTGTGGTGGGGTCGCACTGCACTCCTCATGTGAATAGACGGCCGTGTGCATGAAACGAGCATGAACGCGACAGTTTCACTGTAGTGTGCCCGCTTATCGCTCTGCCTGTCAGTTTGCCCTCACCTCCCCATCTGAACACTCGCCTCTTATTGAAAATGAATTATTAGGCTTTTACTTCCTGTGTAAAAGGCCTTAAGTCATGGGTGTGGGCACCCTATATTGAAATTGGCTAATGGGAGGGTTGGCCGGACCGGCAAACCTGGTTTGTAACCTGTTCCTAAAGGGTTATGCGGGAAGTGAAAGCATGCGAAAAAAAATTGGACATGAATATCATGCCTTCCTCATGTAATGTCTCCTCATTTATGTCCCAGAGACATCTGTGATATCTTGACATATCAACTTCATAATCACATGCTCATTCTCAATAATGTTCTTTATTTAAAGGTTTCATGGTGTTCAGTTTTACCACACATTAAAAGTCTTTGTCATGGTCCTTCAAACGTGTATCAAAAGTTTTAACAAAAAAATCCACTCCATTGATCCATGGCAGGTGTTTTTCTCTCACATTTCTAAAGCCTTTTCAACTGCAATGAAAAAAGAAATCTTTGCCTGCGGGTGTCGCTGGTGAGGGATTTTGCCTGTCAATCATCGCCTCTGCTCCGCCCCCCCCCCCCCCAAAGGAAAGGATAGGGGAGGGGAGGGGCGAGGAGGAGAGTGGGCGGGATTAATCGGCTGTGACCTCACTGCCGAAGGGCCAAGCTCAGATTACTTTTCAGCCTAATTATTCAGAAAACCCCAGACCACAGAAAATCCACTGAATGTTCAAAGTTCAGATTTTTTGGGTGTAATTGAGGTCATAAAACCCCCCAAAAAACATAAAAAATAAAAAAAGTGAAAATGAATGTCTACCTTTAAACCACCTATTAAAGCATGACAGACGCTGTGTCCTGTGCGTTCGTGCATTGGCGCTCTGAAATAGATATTGACGACTGTCAATTGAGCAGAGACACATAAAGAAAGCCAGGAGGCTATGGGTTCTTGACGTGATGGAGGTATTTGAATGTATGATATCAGCAATAAAGTGTAGGCATTTTTTTTAAATAAATGCGTCTCTTTTTCTCTCCCTTTCTCTCTCTCCCTCTCTCCTCACCGCTCATGTCTGTATAAAGATAGAAGCGGTACATAATGTTTTCTTATTTCTTATTAATAAGAATAATACAAAATGATCTCCCATTTATGACCACAAAAACGATATTTTTGGTGACTCCCAGCTTGGCTAATGAAATATATGGCTAGTCTGTTGAACGTCAATGCTGAGTATCTCAGCAATGTCCTCTACCATGTGGAACGTGAGTGTTGTGTTGAATTCGGATGGATTTTGATTGCAACCACCTACATACTTCTTAATGCAAATAATGCACTCTCTAAATAGTAAGGAAATATCTGCAATGCACCTGCCCACAGCTCATTTCAAGACCAATTTTAAGACCATGTGCACACAAATGAGCACATGCCATGCACATTTAGTAATTATACAATGTGGGCACTGGGGCATGAAAATGATAACTGCATTGATTGTAAACTAGTAGTGACAATTTGCACTGCACTTTTGGCCGATTTGTGTCAGGTATAAAATTTAATAGGTTGCACTGTCATAAAACCAAGTCAATCAAGTGCTATATTATTTCGATATACTGTATAACATTTGCATTTGCATTATGCATTTTCAAGTATAGCAATATGATCATCTTTATTTGACTATTCTATATCAGAAAGAATACAGCGCCAAGGACATTCTTTGGCTAGTTGTATTGTTATAGTAGTTGTAGTATTACAGTAGCTGTAGACTCAGGAACTGAAGTCTTTACTTAAAGAAAACACCATACCATGTGATTTATATTGCTTCTATAGAAAATCCAGTTGAGAAAAATACATTCAGCCAGTGACTGCCTGTAAATATTATGATGCTGTCTTGCCTATTATCTCTTTGTTCCATTAATTATATAGCATTAAGATGCTATTGGAGTGCATGACTGACACTTAGATGAGGGTTTGACTGGCTGTCATCATGCACACTGCAACCCCGTGTTAATATAATTAAATTATGGATGAGTGCATGAATATTATAGCAGTGTGGGTGAGCTATCAGGGAATTCAGTGTTTGCTCTCCACTGTCAACAATTCTACCATTTCAGTCACCCTTGTTCATTTTCAACTTGTGCTATAACACATTGTAAGGGAATTCCAACAAGGCTGTTGTATTGATTTGGGCCAGATCTGAGGAATGTGAATTTGAGCTGTTCTCTGTCTCCACATAAAGCGCCGTATGTTGAGGAGGTCAATGGCTAAGAGGAGAGGCCCAAACAGTAGACATGCTTTGGATGAGGACAAGGACTTAAGGTTAAGAGATAAAACAAATCTGCTTAGTTTATTCTCTGGGGAAGAAAGTCCATGAACTGACAGGCCCCATGTAATTCTTGACAGAGGAAAACTTTGTATACAGACAGCCTGAGCAACGTGTTATTAAAAAGATGAGCTTGGCCGTGAAAAAAAAAAAAAAAAACTGATTAAATTTTAAGCAGCCGGCGGGCCGATAGTTTGCCTGAGGCATATTTGTCAGTTTCAAAGGGTGTTTTTATTAATTTTGTATTTTGCATTTTGTTAGTGGAAAGAGTCTACTCCACTGGGAGCGCCACAAGCTATAGCCAGCAGAGCCTATAGCAGGCAGAAAGGAGATGCAGAGCATGCCAAGCAGATTGTGCACACGTACAGCAAGAAATCAGCACTAGATCACCACTATATCCCCTCAGAACCCCCATCTATCAAGACGCACGCACGCACGCACGCACGCACGCACGCACGCACGCACGCACGCACGCACGCACGCACGCACGCACGCACGCGCACACAAAGGGATTTGTGTGCATGCATTCACATGCACAAGTCTCACTACTGTATAGAAACATACATATTTTGTGTTCAGAACACTGAAGAACTTTATTATAGCAGCTCTTTCTAATCATTGTTGAGATTCCATCGTCCCGCGTCCTGCATGCACTACATCAGTGATTCTCAACCCTTTTAATTTCTAGGCCACGGAACCCCATTTGATATGATTTGTATCTCCGGGACCCCACTTTAAACTGTAAAATCCATCGTATTAATTTAACTCTGGTGTACAAATGGGGACCAAATGAACCCGTAAGTGTATAGTGGTTCCATTTATACACTCTCAGAGTTACTGATCCCTAAGGGTCCTTTTGTTCCTACTGTAACCACTACTCATTTAGCTGGGGACCCCATGGAACCCCCTCAAAGACCCCTGGGGGTCTTGGACCGCACGTTGAGAACCAGATCAGATAAGTAATTCAATCTTTTTATAAACCTCTCTCAAATCTGTCCAAGTTCTTATACTTGGGGATTCAGTTGTGGAGTTTTCTGATCTCATGCTTCTATTACCCAGTTTTGAATATTGTTGAGCATTTTAATTGGGTCCAGTCTGTAAAACAAGCCTGCACATCTAGTGCTATCCTGTTAAATCCTGAAAATACTGTCGTTTAAATTAACCAAGCACAATTGTCCCTGTAAACTCATATTATATCAATATATGTCCACTTTAAGAAATGTAATGAATATTAATCTCTCATATGTTAGTTCCATGACAAGACAATGAGAGGCAGTAGCAGTTAAAGCTTGTTGTAGGCTTTATTTATAGGAGAAATACTGGACCCTTAAAATTGATTACAATTTTATTGATTCTGATTAGATTCCTTCATTTATATGGGTACCCATGGCAATTTGGATTTGGTTCCTACTTGGAACCTAATTTCGATACCCAACCCTAATTATATATATCATACACTCTGTTCCATGCTAGTACTTTTTGTGCACTTGTCTCATCTTTAACTCAACTGGTCAATAATGGCCAATAACCAGCTCATACATAGACGCCTTTGTGACATCTAAACATCAAATGACCAAATTAGCCCAAGTGAGTGATTTTCATCACAATTCTCCCACTTTGCAATCTTTGACAGTTTCATTATAGGATCATTGATCATCATGGCCTTTAAAATCTAAATGTCTCAAGGCCCAATGTGTCAGGCAAACAACATGGGTTTAGAGAGAAACTCTTGACATTATAGAAATGCAACCAAAGAAATTTCATAAAGCTGCTATCACAAGAAGATAAAAGTAATTGTCTTGATGGAACCATAGGTAGATAGATGATTGATAGAGAGAGAGAGCCTTTATAACCAAGGGGCCAGCCTGACATATTTACAATGAGGCCAATACGGAAGTGAGACAGTTCATATGAATGGCCTGTTTGGCGCTGTTTTACGTGTTTTACCACTGCCGGTGTCAGAAAGCATTTATTTTAACGCAAGCGGATGGGGTTTTTGACAAACTTTAGACTAGATTTTCTTACCTTAATAAAAATGGTCATAAATTCTATATGCTTCCAGGCGCTATTTTTAAGTCTCCTTTCAATCATCAGGATTATGCGTTTTGCTAAATTATGGTCCCATTTATTTTAAAATTGACGATAAAGTAGGCTATTCTCTAGGAGGGGCGGGATGATTTGATTGACAAGCTACACAACCAATAGCATTCATTCCCCGCCCCCGCTCTTGATTGACAAGCTACCCAACCAATAGCATTCTTTGGGGGTTGTTTTCCGGTTCCTGTTACCGACGTGCTTTTGGGCTTATATTAGAGATGGCGGATTTCAAATTCCTGAACAATCGGCTTCATTTTCGGTCTGTAGAAACCAGCGGTCTGGCTTTGTCCATCTCTTTTATACAGTCTATGGTTATAACATATAGACCATAAGTAACTATGCCACCCATTTGTTATACACTTTCACAGTTAAATTAACAATTCATAATTGGGTTATGTTCTGTAGCTCTATAATTCTTTTTTTCTATCTGCTTTAGAATACATTTTAACATTTTATTGATTATGGAATTGCCTGGCTACCATCCTGACCTACTACTACCAAAAAAATCAACCCTGGAGCATAGATTTCCAAAATAGCTATATCATCCACTATGGTCAGTTTATGCTGTTATCGGCAGAAGCCAATCACTTTCTGTTATGACACTAGCTGCAGTATGTTGATGCCATGTTTAGCAGCAGTACCATAACTGACTATTGTGTGAGAAGAATTTGAAATGAAACCTATATACCAAACAACGTGTGCTTTGACAAAGCACACACGCGCTGTGTAAATGTTAGGTTCTCCACCACATGAAAAGTGTCCGTAAGAATCAATGTTTCATGTAAATGCCCTCGGAATGCAAGGAGTATCAATGGATTAATGGAAAGGGAGAAGAGAAAAAAACGCTCAGTGCGTGATACTGGGAATTTCAACAAATTCCAGTCAGACAGCATCAAACAGCATTGAACACAGCAGCAAAGACTGCCCTCAGGCTATCATTTGCAGGAGCTTTACCTGCTGCTGGTCCAGACTGGACGTACACGTGAAGACAAAGCACGCCACCTGTGTGTGTGTGTGTGTGTGTGTGTGTGTGTGTGTGTGTGTGTGTGTGTGTGTGTGTGTGTGTGTGTGTGTGTGTGTGTGTGTGTGTGTGTGTGTGTGTGTGTGTGTGTGTGTGTGTGTGTGTGTGTGTGTGTGTGTGTGTGTGTGTGTGTGTGTGTGTCCGTGCATACGTGTGCCTGTTATTAAGTGAGAGACAGACGGACAGAGAGGGAGAGCTTGTGTGGATTTAAAGTATATCTTTCTGATCAACTGCCCATCAGTTTTGTAACCTAGAGTATATTTTAAATTATTTGTTGCCAGCATACAGCACATACCCTGTGCATATCTCACAGTGAGCCAGGTTCCTTAAGGCTTTCCATATCTTAAAATAAAATTGCCTCGAAGGCACTAAAAGGTATTTGCAAAGTGCGCTGCATCTTTAAAATACCATTTAATTTCTTTAAATACTACTTAAGGTAGGCTTTTTGTGTCAAAATCGATGTGGCAGGGCAGTTGAAGTTCTCACTACTTTGTTGTTTAAAGGTGAAGGAGTTAATTAGGTGATAGGAGGCTGAGATGCTATGTACGTATATACAGTGCATAAGACAGGGAGGTAAGCCAAGTAGGCTGCTAATCATGCTCTCCGTTTCTGCACTCCTGCATTCATCTCCAACCATAGGCTTTTGAAGTCGAGGCTGTCATAAGCGCTGTGACATGTGCTCGGTTTTATTGGATTCTGAGGGGAAATCATGCTTTGTTTATTATGGTTGATTCTGAATAAATCTCAAATGAAACACTAAATTACATTTAAGTGATGCGTTCAAAGAAACCTTGCTTAATAGAGCAGGGGAGAGAGCGGGGAACTTTGCTTTCTTCGTCTCTCACTCTCTGGTAAGCGAGCAAGTGCATGTCCTGAGCAGTAATGGGGCAGGGCTCTGCGCATGTTAATTTGAGCACAGGAGGATGAGAAAAACAGTGACACTTGAAAACAGTGACACTTATTAGATTCTATACTGAAACTTTAATCAGTAATTAGTGTATAATATTAATACAGATATGCTATATTTCTGAGGCCTGTTGTCATCATTACTGATATTAATTGCCCAACAGACCAGACTTTACTTATTTATAGACAACCCGCAGATAGAAAATGTTTCACACCATGGAGATGACAGTACACAGTGAGAGGCGACAGTTAGAATGGTGAAATGGGAATAAAGTGACACTGGATCGGCAATCAATGCTCAGCTTCAAAAAAGGGTGAAACAGTCTTGAGAATGGTGAAAAGAAATGCTTGTCACATCTGTCTCATTAAACGGTTAGGTTGGTTTAATTAAACATGTGTGTGTGTGTGTGTGAGAGAGTATGTGTGTGAAAGAAGATTCCCACTGGAATCCAGCACATTTACCGGGCCGATCAGTGCTAATGTTCTTACATACTGTAGCTGAAATAACTGTGGTTTTGCACTCCCACTGTGTGTGGCTGCCCAGCACATTTGTTTTTTATTTTATATATTTCTTTCTTCTATCCCCGATTTTTAAGGCTAGCCTTTCCAGCCACACCTGCACTAAACCAGTTAGTTCACAAGGTGAAAAAAGGGGTTAGACTTCTGATAATTTCTCACATTAGCATTTTTGAGTCCAACGTTAAATTGGCACTCAACCACAGTATAATGCTGGCCTTTTCAGAAATATGCAAAACATCCAACCGTTCTACTAAATATTTGATGCATTACCATGATGTTCTTGCTGTCATGTGTTCATAGTGTAACTGTACAAGGTAGCCGTTGTTCTCTGAGTGAAGAGACTATCTCTACCCAGCTAAATATTTCATATGCATGGGGAATGTGTCCCTCCGAAAGATGACAGGGATCATTATTGAGGACACAGTAGCCTAATATTAGCATGCACAGGTATATAAGGCACAGATGTACGTGATCATTTACAATTTCCTTGTACGATAATCAATCAGAACAATAGTTACAATGTAAGCTACAGTTATCCACTGTATTGAAACTATCTCTCCACCCAGCCTACATATTCCATATGTATTGTATATTGCAGGGCAGTCTCATAATCATGAAACCATCAACAGTGTTCTAATCTAACCACATACTGTACACAACTCGATGGGCCCCAGGCCGTGCTACATATGAACTACATACAGATATACAATATTTACAAGCCCCTGAACTGGCAGGACAGCCAGATACTGTCTGCTGCTGCTGCTGTATGCTCAGGTGCAAGGTTACCTGTAGAACCACACTGGCCCTGCAAGACGTCAAGGCCAGTGACCACGGCCTTGACGTCTTGCAGGGCCAGTGTGGTTCTGTTTAAGCTAGCCTGTCTGATGCAAGGCTGACTGACAGGTTAAAGTACGTAGCAGTACCCATTGTACCTGTTGTCAGAGTACGTTGTACTCAGTGCAATAACCGTTACCACTAATCTCTTGAGACAGATCCTGCAATTGCATAATATATATATATATATAATATATATTTTTATCGAATACGCTCCCAAATTGCACAGTACTGATAACGTTGGAGATTACAATCAATGGGTCATTTATAAATTGGCACTGGCCTACTCTGGAACGATGCAAGTCAGGAACAATGCAAGTTAGGGAATGCATGACCCACCCGTTTATGCAGTAGTACCCAATGCGGCACCCACTACCTTGACCCATCAACCAAATATGGAGATGCAGGGATAGTCAAAAAACTTTTTGAACATTTTAGCATAATAACAATGAAAAACATTTAAACACTTAGAAATAGCAATTATAGTTTTTCCACGTTAGTAATATTTTAAAGTGGTTTCATCTTGGGAGATGAGAAAACAACCATAACATTTGAGTTTAGCTGCCAATAATGCTCATGTATAAATTGCTCCTCTGATACAGAGCAACCCAGCAGTGAGAAGCACCAATTCATCTTTTGCAATAAAAACATTTGCTGGGAATGAGTTTATTTACAGTAGTAATAATGAACATAAGAGACAATACAGTGAGTAAAAGCGCAATGAATGAAACATTCTTTTAGGTAAAACATTGATTTAGTTCTCTCTACTGTCTTAGCTGTTTGCACAGCACTCACATTTCCCCAAAGCCTCTCAACAGGTAGAAACATCTGTGCATGCATGCATACACACACACACACACACACACACACACACACAAGCACGCGCACGCACACACACACACACACACACACACACACACACACACACACACACACACACACACACACACACACACACACACACACTGTATGCACACATCTGTGCGTGCACACACAAATACACACACACACACACGCGCGTGCGCACACTAGGCAATGATGCTGTGAGCTGTTGTCATTATGATGGAAAGCTGGTCTCTCTTTGCTCGAGTTGATTTTGTTTATTCCACTCCGCAAACTTCTCCTTAGTTCAGCTATTTATTATCTGCACTAGTATAGTTTAGTTTTTTCAACTCACACTTACAGTAAGATGTACTATAGTTACGAGTTGGGGCAAAATCTGTGTCGCGCCAATGGGGGTCCTGTTGCATTAAAAGGATGCCTCCTGCCTCAATCCTGTCCCAACTCGTCACCCGATTGATGCAATGGGTGTGAATGCGTTGTTTTTTTTAGATCTGCAGTGCTCAAAGGCGGGTATGAGGACCCCCAGTGGTCCTTGAGGGGGTTCCAGGGGGACCGCAGCAAAATGAGGAACAGTTTAATCATGTAAGCCCTATTTTATCCGTAATAAAAAATAGCAGATTTGCAAACCCACTGTGCGTCGTGGTTAATCCCCCTATTACTGCATGTTCCCGTTTAGAAGTCCAATCCTGATGAGAGAATGTAAGAATGACTAGCAGTTGTAGACTGTTAGAATTTAATTCTGTTGTAAAGCTAATCTAATCTTCTCTTATGGGGGTCCCTGGCACAATATCTTATAAAATGGGGCTCCTTGACAGGAAAATATTTGAGTACCACTGTTTTAGATGGAGCAAACCGTTCACACTTTCACAATATAATAGCTCTTGTTGGTGGGCAAAATGAGTTAATTGATGGCTGGCTGTGATCCTACTTGCTATCATAGCAAGCAATTAAGATCAAACCTAGAAAACGATTATGAATTAATGAAAAGGGCATTAATGAATCATTAATGACAAATGAATTGCAGTGCTGCCTTTTGACACATTGTGTGTGTTGTTAATAAATGGTTGTTTAACTGTATTAATCTGAGTCCAACCACACAACGGGCTATTTCCTTCTCATCAGCATGTGCAGGAACTGGATACAATATATGATAGAGGATGGAAGTATAGAGACTACGCTATTTGAATGAGATTAAGCTGCTTCCTAATCCTTTCACAAACAGACAAATAGTAGGCCTAATGGGCTTACATAGCACATATTGACAGACAGACTATCATGACATTCATAGCGCAATCATACGTGGATGAATTTCCAATCAGCTGCCATAACATAGTTATTAAACATTCAGATATTGTTTATTCAGCACTGACACATGACTATAAATAAAATAGACAAACCTCATGGAACAATGTGAATTTCATTTTCACGGGCCTGTTAGATGATGTCAGACGATGACACCGTAATGTCATTTACTGTCTGAGAAAGAGTGCAAAAATAAACCATGTCTTTCCTAAATATATAGTTATTCATGCCTTTGTGATGCCTATTTTGTAATAATAATAATACTGTATACTGCTGTCTTCAACTGTCTCAATCCTTCTCATTACATACATCGAATTGTTTAGCCATGGATCTGAACACGGGTCCTACTGTATACCTTAGGTCTTTTAATTATACCTTTGTATTTGAATGCACTTTGCATGTTGGAATTTGAAATCCACAATACAATCACGTTTCATTCAACTTAATGTATGATGTGTGATAAATCATGTCAAATCCCACAGCTCAACTCTAGAACATGAAATAAGAAAGTAGAATTTGCTGTATATGAATGTATGTGGTTGTGTTCAATGTTTGTCAAAACACCACTGGTGTCTCAGAGTAAATTGTCATGAAAAGAAAAAACATCACCGCACTTGCCTTCCATTTACCGTTTGCTTGTGTTTACAGAGTCCCTCATGACAACAAGGGTTTGAACATGTATTGCTGAGGTACAAGGCCTTGTTTCCGCTCTGTTCCTCCCAAAGCCCCAAGCCCCAAGCCCCTCCACTGTCTACCAAGCTCAGTGGTGGAAGAAGTACTCCGGTATGTTTACTTAGGTACAAGTAGCAATACCACAATATAGAAATACTCTGTTCCAATTAAAAGTCCTATATTTAAAAAATTGACTTCAATTAAAAAGTATTTGCATCAAAATACTTAAAGTACCAAAGTAAAAGTACTCTCATTTTTCAACATTTGTGAATTTTATTTGAAAATAATAGATCCACAAGCTCAAGGAGTAAAAAAAAAAGTACTAATTTGCCTCTGAGATGTGATGGAATAGAAAAATGGAATTAGTCAAGTTAAAGGTAGGGTAAGTGATATTTTTGGGTTAAAACAAAAAGTATTTTTTAAAAAGGTTAAAGCACTATATTCTGATAGTAATCATTGCTATAGAGTGTTTGTTCAGTAACAGGAGTCTCCCCGTCTCTCCAGCTCTTTAATAAACAGAAAATACATTTTCTGGTAGGTGTCAAAATCTCAGCCAATCAGGAGAAAGTACCCATTTTTAAGCTTCATTTTTATAGTGTTCCAGTTCTAATTTTGCCTGCTCATTTCTTAGTGTCATCACTTCCAATTTCACTTGTTTAATCTGTATCCTGATTGAGTTCTCTGTCCTGATTGGATAAAATTGGAAATGAAACTGAAACTGAAACGAAAATGCATTTTCTGTTTAATAAAGAGCTGGAGAGACAAGGAAACTCCTAATACTGAACAAACACTCTATAGCAATGAGTACTATCAAAATATAGAGCTATTTAACACTTATTTTAACCAAAGCAAATCACTTACCCTAAGTAAACGTATCTCAAAATTGTATTCAATTACAGTACTCGAGTAAATGTACTTAGTTACTGTACTTTCGTCCACTGTGCGAAGCTCCCCTGCCATATTTCACGGATGGAGTGGAGAGCTCACCAGCAGATACAGCACAGCAGCATCTGTGTTACTTAATGGAAAACGTCCTGTTGTTGAAAGCCTCATGCCTCACTAAGCAATTAATTTGACAATACCTCCATGTGTTGTTATTTAGACAACAATGAGGCAAGTTGAGCAATCTCACAAATGGCTGACGATGCAGTAGCCTCAAAGTTAATTTGATACACTCACACATTTATTTCGTTTTCCTTTCCTAGGCTCCCCCATCCACCTCATACAAATTACTTCCACAAAATGTCTTTGGAGTCACTTCCTTTTAACATTTATTTACAAGCCAACGCTTATTTAAATGTTGCTCATTTTTTTTCTCTCACTCTCTTCTCTCCCTGCTATGGTGAATTGGGGGATTTTTTTTTTTTACTTAATTCCATTAACTTTGTATTGCTGCTCAATCTCTGGTTCCATGAACATCAATACTGTGGCTTGGCTGTCTTTTAGCAGTTCTGCATCAGTGATCTTGGATAGAACATGACAGTTACATTAATGTCTCCATGTAAATTGCTCTCTACACGTAGGCAACAAGCAAAGGGGGGGAGAGCAAACATGGAACATTCATTGCTCCCATGACAGGAGGAATTACAACAACATTCATTGTGTCGAGGTCCAAATGGCCAAGTCTATTATGGAATACAGCAATTTCACTGAGACTCCAGCCAGGAAGATGGACAGCAGGCCAGCGAGAGGGTAAAACGCAATGACAGAAAGCATTCCCTATACGCCTTTTAACAAAGCAATGGAAAACTAAAGAAAATTAGGGGTCAAGACTCCCTTCACATCAATTTTATTTTAGCAGCAGTTTTTGCAAATAATGTCCTTCTGAATTATACAGCAGTATATATGTAGTGAATGACAGCCATGCCTGCAGTATGTCCAGCATTATAGAAATGCACAAACTAGAAGAGCAATGGAGCACGTCCTGGTTCAATTTCAGCTGTGCACTATAGAGGTATGGTTTGGACCTTTATGTAATACGTTTAAGACAAACATAGAATGTGTTGTCCAAGTCAACGCAAATGTCTTACGCATGCCATTCGGTGTCTATTTCGGTTCTCTATTTGAAGGCATTGCTTACCCTTACCACCACAGGCCAATTCAAAATTACACACAAGGAAAAGCCAAGATAGGAAAAGCGATCACCACATCTGGTCAAGCTAAACTGTACAACAACGGAAAAATATATAAAGTACATCAGGCTAGTGGTTGAAACACTGACACCAGCTGTGCAATCTCAGAATAGTTGCACCCAGATGCTAGTATTTCATTGTTGGAGAAACTACAAAAGAAAACAGAAAGAGAAACAAGGAAACGAAAACTAAGCTTTGAAGCACTACAGTAAACTCAGTAAATACACTGAAAGAGACAAATAAAGAGAAACGTGAAATAATTTCTCCCCAGTCAAGTTATTTCTCATTTTCCCCAACACGAATGACCTATGTGTACTTACCAACCTACACAACACATTGTTTCAGCTACAGCAGTGGTTCTCAACCAATGGTCCGGGGACCACCAGTGGTCCTTGAGGGGGTTCCAAGTGGTCCCCAGCTAAATGATGGAGAGTTGGTAACCAAATGAACCCTTATAGATTTTTAACTCTTGAGAACGTAAAATGAAACCAAATGGACCCGTGAGGGTCCATTTGGTTTCATTTTACACTCTCAAGAGTGTAATGCAGATTGTTAAACATCTGCATTACTTAATTAAAGAATAGTTATTTTGATCAACGTTTGCCTGTTACAGTATCTCTCCTATGGCACCAACATCAATACAGCATGGAATTGTGGACAAAATTGTGGACAAAATCGTATCCAACGATAATAAAATATTCTAAGTCATGGTGATGAATCCGTGGCTCAAATGCCGAATAAATAATGGACCTTAATATGAAAAGGGATGAAAACCACTGAGCTACTGTACAGTACTTCCAACCCAATGAGGCTTTGACAAAGAAAATTATCTCCTACTGAGGACTGTTAATCCCTAGGCGAGGGGAAACCTGTACATAACGTACTATGGCGAGCTGCACAGTATGAATTGAAGTTCAGAGTAGCAGTTTATGAAATTGGCAGAACTGAGTAGTATTGGCCAAAACAACAAACAAGTTCACTGATCAACCCTTAACTATAGGGAGGCAGTGACTTATGAGAGATGTACAAATGTACTTCATGGCCCCAACAACTACTACATTTATTATTATTTTTTATAAAGTTCCCTAACAAAGAAGACAAAATGTAAACGAGAAAAGCACAGGTCTCCGCCAGGCCGGGTTGCCTACCCAGGGCCTGCAAATTCTGGAAGGCAGTCATAGCCATTTGGAATGGGATCTGAAAATCAATCAATCAATCAAAAAATGTTGATCACATGACCCCAGAGATAACGTGTACCGGTTTGTGTGAGTTTTGGACAAAATCTGTTGGAGTAGTTGCAAAATGTGTGTTGTGAAGAAAACGGCAGAAAATGTGATCTGGCACAACGGGGCTCAAACTCACAAGATCACAATCACTGAATGTTCAAACACAAGACTATAAACTTTCAAACATGCTTGCCTACAGTTTCTCTACTTAGAGAACTTTCATGACAATACACAGGACTAAATACTGTCTCTTTGTTGGAAATGGTAGAGCAGAGGAGAGAACAGATGGATGTCTGCTTCGGTTTAGAATGAATGCTGTCCAATTTCTTCGAATAGACCGATCACGGGACTCTACTGTACCTGTTTCAACACCATTAGACACGCACACGCGCACACACACACACACACACACACACACACACACACACACACACACACACACACACGCACACACACTGAGGGGAGGAGAGCAAGAGCTCTGCCACATCAAAACAAACCACAACAAATATGACCCAGGGTCATAGCAGAATGTATTTGCAGATACACTGAACTCCAGAGGATTAGCACTGTACGTTGCTGGCATGCTGTGTAGGTACTGTTTCATTGTAAACAGGTATACAATACTATAAAGGACAGTATATTATGCCCATGTGACCAGGCAGAACAAACATCAATGTGTGATCTAAGGCTGCACGTGGACGTGGTAGAGGCATCCAGGGGTAGGATACTTTTTGAACTGACATGGGCATTCTACACTTCAAAAGAAGTACATCTACAACACAGTATGCAGTCAAGATGACCATGTCTCCAAGACATGTCTACAGAGTGCCTGCCTATAGTGTAGGCAGTGTGCCTGCTTCTGTTGTGCCATCCAATTTTCTGGGCTCTCAAACTTCACATTCAGTTGTGCATTAAGACCAGGGCACATACAGTAGACAGCAAAATCCTGAGTGCTACTTTAAGTCTGAGAGTGTGAAAATGTACCCGTGAGTTAAATTAACGCTCAGCATTCATTCATTTTGTGTCTACCATTATGTCTTCTTAAAAACTCAAACTCAACTTTATTTTCACATTACAAGTATAAACGAGAGGGAATTATCGATGAACTAAGATGCTAACGTGAGTGTACTTGCGTTGTTGAGTTGTGATTGGCATAGCAGTGTCAGTTGAGCTGTGTAGTTCGCTGTGAATCAACTTTTGTTGGGACTGATTGGAGTAGCAGCATCAGCTGAGTTGTGTATACAATGCTGCACCAGAGAACAATATGCAACAACAACAACAAACAATAAATCAATTTAAACACGTCAAGGCGCCAAGCACTTGATTCAAACTTAAATACATAATCGTAAAGAACGTTGTCATCCATGCAGAAAACATACTAACAGTGATCGCATCACATTAATGTAACTTGTGACCGCCTCCACGACGGGAGGAAAAGAAATACAACTACCTTGTCTCTCAGTGACTGAGGATTCCAGGACCATGGACAGTTCCTCAGCTAGTTCCTCATACCTAACTACGTAGTACAGTACGTAGACTAGTAATGAATTTAAATTCAATACATGTATGTTTTATTTATTTATTTCCCTCACCATTAGTGATGAAAGTGTGACCTGCTTGAAACTTCCTGGGAATGGTGTCCTTCCATAAATTCTTGGCACTTCCATAAATTCTTTGCTGAAGCAATTTGTATCTCTTCCTGAGCTGTACCTTTCCACTGTGATGACATCGATGGTAGTCTCAGACTACTTTTACACAATCTCTGAATGCTATATAGAGTCTGGAACTACACCTCCCAAAATTTGAGGCAGGAAGCTGGCATTTGTTCGCCATTTCCGTTCACGAAAATATATTTTGAAATAATCTTTACATTTTGTTTTTTTATTTCCATTTCTCCTAAGCAGCAAGCTATACTGTATATGCTTCGATGATTTTGATTCATATTAGGATACATTAGCGCGACTGTAAAGACAAAACGGAAGTGGGGAGGAGGCTTCACATCCGCTTTATATTTTACTCACGATCAGAGCTTCCGTACTCCAGACTGTATGACCGAAAGCATTTGAAAATTGTGGGAGGCAACAGTCTGGCCACGCGAGACTACATCGATGGAGACCATACTGTCTTCTGTCCTTCCTGTAGTAGCCTGTAGCCTGATCAGTTCCTTGGCATTCTTGACATTGAAGGCAAGGTTGTTCTCATGACACCACTGTGATCTGACCTAATCCCTGTAGGCCGTCTAGTCATTGTTGGCGATCAGGCCCCAACACTGTCGTGTTATCTATACTTGATGACGATGTTGGAGATGTGCAAGCATTTGGGTGTGTACAGGGAGTAGAGGAGAGGGCTCAGCACGCAGCCCTGTGGGGTCCCATGTTGAGGCTTAGTGGTTCTGACGTGGTGCTGCCCATTCTCACCACCTGGCGACGGCCTGCTGCCCCATGGTCAAGTGCAGGCCCACACATCCCTGAGCTGTAGTTCAGTATTTAACCCATTCAATTCGGGAACACATCGGTGTCATTTTAGATTTTTAGCTATAGCCTATAACCATAATTTTATACTTAGACTTTTCAAAAATAGCAGATAATATATAAGCTCATAGCGCGCAGAGTGCTGCGCTATAAGCTTGTAGATCTTTATTATTCTTTTATAATCTTTTATTATTTTTTTTATTGCAAATCTTCCCTGGAACAAAACCTTTTCATGTCAAGGATCCCCAAAATTATATGTATTTGGCTCCCCGATCTCCCATCTCAAAATATTTTGTTCCAGGGGTTATTTATCTAGCATTTTCTATTAGGATATAGAATAGAAAAGAATACTTTATTGACAACCATTCAAAAGCATTACATTACCTTTAAAATGTCAACATGGATATGACAATGCTTGTTTTTATTGTGCTATTGTCCTGTTATCTCATATAAAAATGGAAAAGCTCACCAGCTGTGTGTGTGTGTGGGGGGGTGCGTGTGTGCGCAGGGTGGTGGAGGAGCAGGACAGACTGAACATAATTCATACCATTACAATAGCATTTCCGCTAGTCTCCTGAAGAAGCCTTAACAATCTCCCTGTCTGTATGTGCCATCCATCAGGATGATGAATGGTAGTGGTTTATCCTAGAACATAGATCTGGCTAAGCCCCACCACCACTGTGACACAGCATTTAATTACAACGCATGTCTAATTGAAAGGCCCCCAGAAAATGGCGGGGATGACTCTGTCTGTAGCAGGGTTAAGAAACTTTAATTAATTATGAGGCACCGCCCTCCCTCTTTTATTCGTAGTCGCTGGTGTCCCTGCCTCAGTGAGCTGATGACATTTTCAGCCTGCCTTTCATCCCTCAGAAAAATGAATGGCGTGGCTAGAGCGTTATCAAATGAGCTGTACAGCCAGCCAGTGAATATGTCATTGAGTGTGACTGCTCCCTGAGTGAATTGTGATTTATCTGTATGGCTTCCTCGTCATGCTAACTGTCTTGCTAGCCAGCCCCCCCCCCCACCCCCCCCCCCTCACAACCCACCCACACGCAACCCTCTGGTGTTTGACAGGCCCGGTAGATCATTCAGGGGACCTCTGGTGCAGTGTTGGTTCATGCCGTGTGGGGCCTCCCTAAATAGCAACACCTCCTGCATTTGAACCCAGTTGCCCCTTATGCCATTATCTACATTGCATGTAAAATCCTGAGTTCTGAACTGAACTCAGAAATAGACCCGAATTTGTACACTCTCGGAATCCTGTATTGAATTAACACAGGATTCTAGTGTGTATAGTGTTGAACTAGTAATTTCTTCTTATTGCTATAAATGTTTCTCACTTCACCCTTATTCTCACCCTTAAATACCCAGTGCAGGTAAGATATTATATCCTGTAACACATTACATAATATTACTTTCATGAGACAAAATAATATTAAGCATTACTTTTATAAATTGTGTAATATAATTACAGTTGCTATGCCAAGTAACACATTTATTTTACTAAGCTTTTCTTTTCTTTTTTTTAAGCTTCTACTGAATTCACGCATTCTAAAGACAAATACATTTTGTCTACAATATACTTTATTGGATTTTTTTAAATCCCCTACAACACTAAGCATGAGTTGTTAGCTTCATTATGAGGCTGCTTAAGTCACATTATGATACCAACAACATTATTATCTGTTATCTCCATTCCATTTAACTGATCATCTTCCATTTAATATTATGCCTAGTCCGTTTGCATGTCTTATGAGTTTTATTTTTGAGAAATCAATGCAAAAGTAGTGCAGAAGTAATATCAAATTACTCACAGAAAGTAATTTTGTAATGTATCTTATTCATTTGAAATAAAATAATACGTAATTTCAATTAAATTCAATTTAATTAAAATGTCAAATCACAACAAGTTGTCTCAAGACACTTTACACGTAGAGTAGAGACCCAACATTGTCCCATCCTGAGTAAGCAATTTTGCGACAGTGGCAACGGAAAACTCCCCCTTAACTGGAAGAAACGTCAGGCAGACCCTAGCCTCGATCTCCAGGCTTTTATTGTTTAGTTTTGCTAAGAAATAAAAGCCTGGACCAGCGCGTCGGTGTACCCGGTATGAGGAAGTGTTCATTTCCCCAACCAACCAGAGTGCAGTGGGCGTCGCTCGTAATGTTGTGTTAACGGGGCGGGGGTTGACGGACAGATCGGTGAACCAATGGGATCAGGCGCAGTCTCTCTGCGCCTCTATACACCCGCCCCTCTATACACGAAATCAGGAGCGTTGGTGCAGCCTAGGCAGACCCAGGCTCGACCGTGTCGGGGGGGGGGAAGAAGAGAGAGAGAGGAGAGACAGAGGGAGAGACAGAGAGGGAGATACAAGCAAATACAAGTACATAACAATAATAATAAATATAATAGTGTAAGTATATAGTATATAATAATATAAATATAATGTTAGATAGTATATAGTGGTATAGTATAAGAATACCACTTACTGTATACTGTAGTACATTATATGTTTTAGGTAACTTCCCCAACATTGTGCCCGACTTACACTTACTTTGTGTTTGTTGGGCTTGAAAAGTTAAGATAAGTAAGATAAATCTTCAATCTTCAAAATTCAGGTGCCATACCAAACAATGCAACAGCGGCTGTTTTCTGGCATTCTATCTGCTCATGGGAGGTTTTCCTGACATTATCGTTATTCGTTAGTCTAAAAAAGGATTTTGTCAGTAGCATGATTTTTTAAACTAACAGAAACTTTGCCAAAATTTGAGTTAAGGACAGCTTGACAAGGCACTCGCTGATCTCCTACTACAAAAAAAAGATGCACTTTAAAGTTGTTTATGTTTGAAACAAGTTTGTGTGAATAAATAATGTGTTAATCAGGCATCCACAACACTCTCAGTGCCTCTGTCTAGCACTCACATCAAGTAAAGGGATGTGGGGTTGCACAGGGACAAGTGAGGGGGACCATGGAAAAACTTACTTTTGCTTCAAAAGGTGGAGCCCCCCCCACCCAAAAAAAGAAAAAAGGAGGGAAAAAAAGGAATCCTTTGCTTGCTCCACACATCTGTGTCATCGCCATGCCCTGCCACACCTGGGCTTGATTAGTGAACCCTTGAACCTGAGGTGTAGTTTTGAGAGGCTGCCAGCAGACACTCAGCATCAAATCAAAAGCTTCACTGTAGAATCAAAAGAATTCAGTCTATCTCTGCATAAACATGAGAGCAGTGGAGGTGGTGGCGGGCCTGATGGCTCTTATACACCAGCTGTGTTGTCACGCATCCTTCTATCCTTGCCACCATATTCAAATGTCCTTTTATGCCAATTAAAATGGGGAGGCATTTTATAAAGCTATACATTATGTATTTTTAATATTCTTCTTTGCCATAAAAATACCTTCATGTTTCTCCTGGTGCCTCCTTAATTTACTGATGGTAAGCCATAGTAGTGCAAACATTCTCATAGATAAACACACATATGGTCCTCATTTAGTTACAGTTTGTTTGTTTGCCTTGGCTGGTGATGAAATATTGTTCTGATACTACTAATACAGGGTGGGGTGGGGGGGGCTGAAGTTGGTGTATTGTCAATTTAACAAGTCAGTATTAACAATTTATCAAAGAGGAGTGACAGCCATTTGATTGTGTAATTCCCATGAGGGTTATAATGGAAAGACAAGGCTAATTATCAGCCTCTCTCCGTTTACTGAGCCTGAAGACCACTTCGCAAAACCTGAATCTCATTCTAAATCTTGTAATATTATTTTGAAAAAACATACAAGGAGTTTGATCTAAATTTCAATTATGCAGTAATTATATTGTGCAATGTCTATTAAAAAAGATATTACATCAACGTCATTAATTGGAATACCTTAAAATTTCCTTTTATTTTTATACATACTATATTTGTGATTTTTTTTCAAGTTCAAGTTCAAGTTTATTATGTCCCACATTGGGCAACTTATGTTACAGCAGATAGTGAGAAAGTAAGAAACTAATGTCTTTTTACAGTAACTGTATTACGGTATCTGCCTACAGTATGTCTGTCAAAGGTGGGGACTCACATTGGGTCATCTTGTCAAGCTAAGCTAAGTGAACTAAGTTGAATACATTACACATTAATATTCAAATACTATATGCAATTTTGAAAATAGTTTATAACTTATTCCCATTGGTATGCAACTCAGCGGCACGCTTGTTAGTGCATGTGGCGGCTGCTTGGCACGGGCACTTGTTTGCCTGTACACTTGGATGCACCTCACAAGCCTAAAGGCCTTGCTGTTGGTGTGCCTGCCTTGTTGAGAAGCATGTACTGTTACTGTACATCTTGTTAAACCATGCCCATCTGGATGAAATTCCTAGATGTCAAAGGTGTGGCCACTGGCCATGTAAGTTAAATTGCCTAAAAAAGCACAGGAAGTACAAGGGAACAATGTCTGTGTGCCTGTTCTCTTGTGCTTTCTGTAGGCCTGATGGCAAAGTCAACAACAGGACCCTGAAGCATTATCACGTCATCAGATGCATCGATTTATCAGAAATCTCTAGCTTTTATGGCAGATCAAGGTACAAGAGTAAAGTAAAAGGCCACAAACATCTTTGTCATTACACTAACCATAGTGAACAAAACTAGCTAGATTCCTACAGTAGGCTAAATTGCTGTTCACCCATGTATACATACTTTCGTATTAACTCCAGCTCTGCTCCTGCCAAATGTCACCCAAAGAGACAGGTCATTTGCGTTTTTGATAAAATGATCCTGCATTTTTTATTTGTCTTGGAAATTAAAGACTTCTTTAATCATTGTGGATGGGAGGGGACTTAGCCGATGTACTCATGTGTTTCTGATTGCATTAGAACTGATGTGGCATGGCATGATGGATATTTAATAGTTGCGCTGTCCCTCTGTATCATGTCAGGGGCTTGACACACACAGATGCTCTGCAGCACCGCAGCATACAGAATTGCTTTAATTATTAGCCCTATCATCTTGTCTTTGAGAGCAGGAGAGGAGAGGAGAGGAGAGATGCCTCAGAGCTTGGAGTCAATGGTTGTTTGATAAGGTCAGGAGGTCAGTGTACAAGGTAAAGAGCATCAACATGTGCCATCAAACTGACATGCCATATCCTGTTTAGCTGAACAACTAGAGGGGCCTAATTGCTGAGTGTATTTGTAGAGGCGCTGAAGAGCCCACGGCAGCCCTGTAGAGCCCCAGGCAGTGTGCTCATCAGTAACTCTCCTGGTGCAGTAACACTGACTGTCATCTTCCACAGCTATGGCTTACATATATTGTAGCATCTAACTGATTTCACTTCATTAAGAAGATAGAATGTTGATTATGCCAATGTATATATAATTAATGCCTCCAATGAAAAATCACAACTGCATCTATAGTGACACCACATGATTTGTAACACCACCACAGAAATGTCCTTTAATGTCTTTTTGTCTCCGCCAGGCCGAAAGGCATGGCGAGAGAGTATGTTTTACCCTCCGTCCGTCCGTCCGTATGTGTGTGTGTGTCCTGTCCGTGTGTTAGCAGCTAATCTCTGGCACCGTTGGCCCGGTCGCTGCGAAACTGTACACACACACTCCCTGGATGCCAATTTTTCACATGGGCCTGTTATAGCGCCACCTGGAGGCCGATTTGTGCAAAACCAAATTTTTTACATTACACATCTCTATAGTCATGTGATCAACACGGATCTGTCCGATTTCCCATATTCCATCCTCATTGGCTAAGGTTCGCTTCCAAAATTTGCAGGATTGGTCCGTTTTGAACAAAATGCCTCAAATCATGAACGCAGCTTGCGATTTCCGTGAAATTTCACAAACACATTCCCACTAGGCCAAGGAAGAAATGCCACCCTTTTTCACATTGGCCTGTTATAGCGCCACCAGCAGGTCTAATTTAGCAAAACACATTTTTGGAACAAAATGCCTCAAATCATGAATGCAGTCAACTCCTACATTCCAAGTGCTTGTCAGGGTGGGGGGTTCAAATTAGCCGTGAACGACCTAAGAATAAATGGCACCCTTTTCACATTGGCCTATTATAGCGCCACCAGGAGGCCACAATAGCGTACCTGACCTGGCGGAGACCTGTGCTCCGAGGAGCACTTTTTCTAGTTTGGTACTGGTTTTCAAAGTGCGGTCTGAGGATCCCCAGTGGTCCATGAGTGGCCTCCATGGTGTTCCCATACAAATGAGTAGTATGAGTGGTTTCATTTCACTACATTTCAATTAAAGGTAGGGTAAGTGATATTTTTGGGTTAAAACAAAAAGTATTTTGTTAAAAGGTTAAAGCACTATATTCTGATAGTAATCATTGCTATAGAGTGTTTGTTCAGTAACAGGAGTCTCCCCGTCTCTCCAGCTCTTTAATAAACAGAAAATACATTTTCTGGTAGGTGTCAAAATCTCAGCCAATCAGGAGAAAGTACCCATTTTTAAGCTTCATTTTTATAGTGTTCCAGTTCCAATTTTGCCTGCTCATTTCTTAGTGTCATCACTTCTAATTTCACTTGTTTAATCTATATCCTGATTGATTTCTCTATCCTGATTGGATAAAATTGAAAATGAAACTGAAACTGAAACGAAAATGCATTTTCTGTTTTATAAAGAGCTGGAGAGACATGGAGACTCCTTATATGGACAGGACACTCTATAGTAACGAGCACTATCAGAACATAGACCCATTTTGCAATTATTTGAATAATTGCAAATCACTTACCCTACCTTTAACTTGTTACAAAGCAAAAACAATACGAGTGACTTTTCTTACAACATGTTTCAATATCAACATGTACAATTATGACGTTTACATGTAGATTATTGCATTTAAATTCAAACTAAAACATGGACAGGACAGAATCACTTGAAAGTATCCTGTAAACCTTAACCCTAATTAAAGTCAATTTAGGGGTCTATGGCATGAGAAGGCCCTGTTCTACGGAGAAGAAGTGATGACTGCACAGGGCAGACGGTGGTTATGAGAGGAAGAACGCGGACACACTCTTATGCTGGCACCTCCAGCATGCAGGCCATCTGCACAGAGGGCCTGGAAATGAGAATGACAATGCTAATCACTGCCATGGTGTCCTGACTGGTGGAGATGAATGGCTCTGAACACACTGAGTAATGCTCATGTTTCTGTCTCGGCCTGCCAGGTCCACAAGCTTCCACCAGCCCTGCCCCGCCCCTTTTCCTGTGCATGCTCTGTCACTGTGTGTGGCTTCCTGTCAATTCAGGATGTCTTGGTCCATGGCCCAGTCATATTGGACTAGGCAGAGGACACTTAGTCATTTCCTATTTCCCTATTGAAGCAGTTGTTGTCGGCTATTCTCATCATTGGCCCTAAAATTACATCATTATCAGGTCCTTGTCTCTTCATCACTTGTTTCTTTGTTTCTATTCAGCGTTCTGTGTGATTGAGGTGACATGCACCCTGTCAGTGCAATTATCATAGATGGCTAACTTCAGGAGTTATTAACACTGTATATTTTGTGATGGACATTTCTCGCAATAAAGGGGGTGATAATGGTAGAACCCTGTAGTCAAAACCAAAATGAACAAAGCCAGCGAAATGTTACAGAGAATTAGATCAATGCCGTGATGCATTTCTTGTATTTGATCTTAACCCATTAAGAACGGGAACGCATCTCTGTGTTAATTTTAGATTTCTTTAGCTATTAAAAAATAGCAGATCTGCTATTTTTGATGTACACCTATGAGCTTGTAGATCTGCTATTTTATGAAAAATCTTTGAATATAAATGTTAAACTAAAATCTTGCTTCTGGGGGGTCCCTGGAACAAAATATTTTGAGATGGGGGCCCGCGGCCAAATACATATCATTTTGGGGGTCCTTGACATGAACAATGAACCAAACACAATTATAGCAACATATTTTTTTCCAAAAAACTGTTAGGATTTAGAAGACATTTGTTGAATCCCCAGAAGCAAAGATTTGAGTAAAAAATGTTTGCTTTAAGAAACATATATTCAAAGATTTGCACAAAATGTCACGATTTTTTCAAAAAATAGCAGATCTACAAGCTCATAGCGCGGCACTCGGTTCTGCGCTATGAGCTTGTATATCTGCTATTTTTGAATAGCCAAAGAAATCTAAAAAGGACACACAGATGCGTTCCCGGTCTTAATGGGTTAACACTCGTCCACGACTAAATCAAATAAACACAGCTTTCAATAAAAGGAAATGACTGCTTAAATTCTTTTACCCGTGGAAAAAGCAAAGAACAAATTAGGAATTGCACAATTATATGAGCAAATAAAAGATGTTGCCAAAGGCTGAGTGTTTGGCTCATGGAGAGAGCTTAGCTAAGGAGGGAAGGCCTGCAGTGTGGCTTTTCATCCTGATGGTTTCCAGCTGTGGTGTGGTGTCATTGTCATTTTCATATGGCTCTCTCTTCTTGCGGGTGTCCCCCATAAGCGAATGTGAAGAGGAGCAGCTGCATGGCAGCCTTGTTCCTTCTGTTCCCAGCTTGAGGAACCAGTAAACCTCCAGGCTCTTATTGCATTGGAAAGCCCTTTCGGGGTGACCTCACAGCCTGTGGCTTGGCTCGGGTTTACAAGCATACAACAATATACAATGGCCTTGCCCCGAAATTACAGGGAGTGGTAGCACAAAAATGTCACTCAAAAGTATCTTGTAATTTTCAAACTTGTTAAAAAAGACCACGGAGCACAGCGGGTCTAAACCAGCGAGAGTAGTGAGGTCCATACAGGAGGTTTGTTATTATTATTTTTTATTTCTGAAATGGGGACCAAGGTTATCCCTTCCTGGTTAAAACCCAAAGCGAGGAAGCACTATGAGCAAAACAGAAGCTGATGTTCATGTTTCAACCTATTACCATGTCGTTTTATTGTGCCGTATATTTATGGTACGCCTATACTTAACTCTCTAAACACATTGAATAAAATATGATTGTAGCAGAGAATCAATAAAATAGTACCATTATTCAAGATGAATGATAACAAACCAAATATGACATGGAAAAATATAAAATTATACATTTTCCTTCAGTACAGTCCAACAATTCTGAAGCACAGAACATTTCCTAAAAAAGTTTTTCAACATTTTATCTGGACCGGGAAGCTCTTTTCAGCGTGTGAGAGGAGGCTGTATGGAAGGCATACACGCTGCCGCTGTTCATGTGGGGTCTGTCGGAAAGCACTTCATTCTAATGCGCTGTGGCTTTTCAAAAGCCAATCCCATGTAAGAAATAAAAGCCCAGACAACTGCATTACTGTCCAACCTGTCAGCTCTGTTAAATATAAGCTCCATCCTGCCTGCCAGGGCCCTTAAAAGCTGAGTTGGCAGAGAGTGGGACTGGTAGTGACAAAAGCAGATAGCTGGAGCTGTGATTTTAGCAAAGGAGAATGGACACTTAAATGTATTTTTATACGTTTACAAGGAGTTCATTCTGCTCCCCATGAATCAATAATAAGCAGCGTGCAGTAGACCCAGGATACAATTATCCTCCCAGAAGTACCTCCCTTGTCACTACAATGACTTTTTTAAAGTCAACATGCTGTCAGGTGCAATGGCATTCATGCTTTTCTTATGGCTGCAGTCAGCCCGTCTCAAGGGGCAGAACACAGCGAAATATCCAGGGAACAACATATTCCTACTTCAAAATCATAGACCTGGAATGCTAAGAAAAAAGAAAAAAAATGAAAAGGCAATGCCATTTCCTGAAATAACATGAATTAGAATTAATTCTATATCTTTCACTAAAGGTTACATCCAACAAGTACACCAGATAAGGGGACCAGAACCAGCTGTTCCTCAGATTGGCTCATACCAGATGTTAGATCTATGCTTGAGTTGTAAGGCTCAGATGATTTCCTCAACACCTCTCTTGGAGATTGAGATGTTTCGTGCAATTATGAATACCTCATTGCTCGCATGAAACATCCCTCAGCTCAATCAGTGTTGATCTTCAGGTTCCTTTGCACAACATCAATGCAAAGAGACATTCTGCTTTTGTCCATGGAGTTGCTTGATCGCGTAACACATTTTATAGAAGAACAACTAAGCAGGAAAATCCCCATAGGATGAGGGAGGCTTGCTTTTTTTCCATCAGTTTTATTGAGCCGCATAAATAAATGAGTAAATTTAATCCAACTATATAATAGGTGTATAATGGTATTCCCTTAGCAAGCAAATTCTCCACAGAATTCACAGAATCCATACTCATTGATATGGGCTTGTTTTGAGCAATGGAATAAATGGCTATGTTGAATACATATGTCAATCTAAAGAGAGAAAAAATATGAGGGTAGAAAATAAATCAATACATTCAAGTGCAAATCTTCAAATGGTTCAACATGAGAGGTTTAAGTGTTCCTCTGTTATATCATCTCAGTGACAGAGGGACTACAGGCTGAGAGTGTGTCTTCAGGCTGTTGATGATGGATGCAAATATAGATCTTACAAACATGTGCTTAAGCAAATAACCAGCAACAGACAATTAATTCCAACATGTGCATATTCAATAAATGAAAGTCTTTGGAAAAAGCAGATTACACGAGTAAAGTGTCTTAAGAATTATATCTGGTTGTTTGAATGGTTGTTTCAAAGTGATATCTATGCTATTTTATTTGATCCATGCAATAACATCATGATCCTTTTAATATGCTTGGTAGCTAAAATATTGCAATACAATTTGTTCTTCATACTGATACTTTCTTGCTGTTAACCACTTAAACCCTACATATACGTTGTTGACCAGGGTCCCCCAGGGGTCTATGGCCCCCCTCCTTTTTTCCTACACACCAGGGGTCTTCAATGTTTTTCAGGCCAAGAACCTTTAGCTGAAAGAGAGATGGAGTAGGGACCCCCCACTACATTATTGTATAACATTGTGTTTCAGATGAAACTTTTTCATAGATTTCATAGATAGCTTCATAGACTTGACAGCACTCTCATCAGTGTTGAATTCATGTTAATGTGTATTTTCAGACAGTTAACCACTTAAACCCTCAACACTTAGAAAACTTGTACTTGATCTGCTCTTTTTTCCCCTACAGCAAACCTCTTTGCCAAAAATAGCCAATCAGCTCACAACGCCTCACAGCGCGAGGCGTTGTGAGCTTGTACATCTGCTATTTTTGGCTAATGTTCATCTCAGAAAAGGAATTCTGGGGTTCAATTGGTTAATGTAAAAAAAAAAGTTCCTATCCCACACACACATTTGGTGGCCTCCATGTAGTAACTCTGAGGACCCCCTGTTGAAGACCCCTGCTCTACACTAAATCTCTTTGTGAAAAATAGCCGATCTACAAGCTCACAACGCATTGCATTGTGATGCGCTGTCACCCGTACGCACTCTCCCTCTCTGGCCATGGAAGAGACACAGTCCGACATTTACATTTCTACCTATAGCGTTGTGTTGACATCAACACCTGAGCAATCAGTGCAGTATGTGGAGGATGTTTATACTCCAGAATTGAAACATCATTGGTTGTTGTTCTCATTGTGGAGACATACGTGGACTCAGTCTTGGCTAATATAGAAATCACCCCTTACCCCAGATATAAAAGGCTTGTTCTGCTCTACTCCTTAAATGATGAAAACATAAGACGTACTGTACACGATTCCTATAGTCAAAACTATCACAAATCTTTGGATCTGAGAAATCTCAATTTTCAATGTCCTTATTTACTGCAGATACAGTACCTCTAAATGACCCACAGAGAATGTAGAGTAGAACATAACCAAACACCTGTTTGAATATGTATTTTCTCCGTCCATTCTTTTTTATATACATTATATGTTGATCATTCAACTATACAGTATATTGCTATTTAAAATTGTCCACTAGCGCGCACACAAAAAAAAAACCACCAGAATGAAATGGCCTGGCTACAATATGCCTGAAAGATGAGGAATTCACCCATTACAGCCATTTGCTGTAAACCTTTTCTACAAAGTGCTACAAACTGAGCCATTACACGATTGAGGTAAAAATAAAATATATTTGCTTTTATCACCCCTCTATTTGAACAGTGGCCACGTCCCCAGAAGGCCAATTGCTGTGTGTAGCAATCACAGTTTTGCATTGCATGTCACCCTTTTCCAAATAATTTACCAACTGCAATTAGTCAAGTCTGGTTGTCATCTCTAAGCTGTGAACTCTAAAGAAGTATAGTTAATGTATTAAAGAAAGCAACTGTGTGTGTGCGTGTGCGTGCGTGCGTGAGTGTGTATGACTGTGTGTACCCTGGCACACATACATTACAGTATATATATGTATATATATATATATATATATATACTGTATATGGATCACTGATGATTGCTCCTACCAATTGAAATAAAAAGGACCTCCATCTGACAAATTAGAAATAAACCTGTTTGACAGGGCCCGTTTGGTTAGAACAAATGTGAGACATGAAAAATTGTTTGACACACTTTCATAAAAGCAAGTGGAGGCAACCCATCCTTTAGCGTGTGGTAATGGCTTCTCGTTGTTAGATTCAATGGAAAAAGCTATTCATACTGTTGTGTGATTGAAAAGAAAATTGAATCCTTTTGATGTTATAAATGTGTCTATTACCGCATTTGCACACAAAATTTCTATGGAAATTATAGAGAAAGGAGTGATTCTCTGGGGGAAATGTTTGGGAGTGACATATTGAATTCTATTCCAGCCTGAATATCAATATAGTGCATGCCTTCTAGAAGAACTCCACAACTATATGATTTTTCACAGTGGTGCCATGGGCTGAAAGGCTAAAATTACTATTCTATATGAAAAAAGAAGTTAATGGACATATATATTTCCTGTTCACTAATGAACAACCTCTTTACTTTACTGCTAAGGTTTGGGGAAACTTTCCATACTCTCTCCACTACAATATGCTGTAGTGCAGGGGTCTTCAACGTTTTCAAGCCAAGGACCCCTTGGCTGAAAGAGAGAGAAAGCAGGGACCCCCATTATATATTGTATACATTTTCCTTTTTTGATAGATTTCATAGGCAGCTTCATAGACTTGTTTCACAGCACTATCATGTTGGATTCATGTTAATGCGTATTTCCAGACATTTAACCATGCTCTAAAAACAATACTTAGTAAACCTGACCTTTCACTCTGTACTTTCTGTACTTTCACTCTTTTTCCCCCCTATACCGAACCACTTTGCCGAAAATAGCAGATCTGCTATTTCTGGCTAAAGTTCTCCTCAGAATAGGGTTGCTTGGTTGAAGTGGTTAATGTAAAAATCCCTGTAGTAACTCTGTGGACCCCCTAGGGGTCCCGGACCCCCTGTTGAAGACCTCTGCTGTAGTGGTTCTCAACCTTTTCTGGATCAGGGCCCACCTGAAAATGTCAAAAGCGTTGGTGGCCCACCCATTTGACAACTTAACACGGCAGCCGATAGGCTGTGTGCATTTTCAGAACATGTTATGATCAATCAATGGATCGTGTTCTTCTGGCTTGGATCGATGGAACTAAGTTCCTACTGTACGTATTTTTATCAGTAGCATCGCAATGAAAACTCAATGTATAAGGTTTTAATCCATTAAAGGACAACTTTGTTTTTTTCGATTTCTTTATTATTATTTACAGTAGCTCTTCTAGCCCCCAATAACTCACATCTGGCCATCAAAGACCACGGGACCTTTTTTATTGTGTAAAAAAATATATTTAGCCACCTGCCCGAATGCCCCCGCCCACTGTAAAAAAAGATCGCGAAAATTGCTAAAACTATAGAAAGCAGTAAATGAAAGATTTTTAACACTCATCTTTTATTTACTTTAGTTACAAGCTAAAACATAAACCTTGGTTGTAAAAAAACAAAGTTGTCCTTTAAGACCGGGAACACATCTGTGTCATTTTAAGATTTCTTTGGCTATTCAAAAATAGCAGATCTTCAAGCGCATAGCGTGGGACCGAGTGCCGCGCTACCTATGAGCTTGTAGATCTGCTATTTTTTTTTTTTATCGTGAAAGATTTGTGCAAATCTTTGAATATATTTTTAAAGTGAAAATTTTTAACTCAAGTCTTTGCTTCCCTGGAACAAAACATTTTGAGATGTGGCCAAATACATATAATTTTGGGGGTCCTTGACATGATATAGCAACATAATGTTAGGATTTAGAAAACATTTTTAGATATGTATTTGGCCACGGACCACCCATCTCAAAATATTTTGTTCCAGGGACCCCCAGAAGCAAAGATTTGAGTTACAAATGTTCTCTTTAAAAAATATAAATATATTCAAAGATTTGCACACATTTTCAAGATAATAAAAAAAAATAGCAGATCTACAAGCTCATAGCGTTATGAGCTTGTATATCTGCTATCTTTATGTTAATGTTACATTAACATTAAAATCTTAGAGTTGAGAGGCAGAGCTACCTGCAGTTGCTTTATAAGTGTCTTTTTACATTTTAGGGGGTTTATTTTTCTAACATTTTACGTTCTGTTGTACTCAGTAAGAGATAATGGATGTTGTAGTGGCACAGAGCCTTGTGCCGGAGGCTTTTAACCCTTTAATGTGGTCTGATCAGCTCTTTGCTCTGACTTTATTAGGCTACCGCCCACACAGGGATTTCATAATAGATACAATCACTGTCTTCCTGTTAAATTGTCATGTAACATTGTTGTCACTAGAGAAGATTAACTTAAAGTCAGCATTGCTAAATATAAACCATAAGGTAGTATTTTACTTTTTATTGTCTCCGCCAGGCCAAAAGGCATGGCGAGAGAGTATGTTTTACCCCCTGTCCGTCCGTGTGTGTGTGTGTGTGTGTGTGTGTGTGTGTGTGTCCGTCCGTGTGTCATTCTGTCCTTTTGTGAACAGCTAATCTCTGGCACCGTTGGCTTGATCGCAGCAAAACTGTGCACACACACTCCCTGGATGTCAGAGCAGAACCTCTGCTCCAAATGTTTCACATGGGCCTTTTATAGCGCCACCAGGAGGCCGATTTGTGCAAAACACATTTTTGGACAGTACTCCTACAGATTTTGGCCAAAAATCCCGCAAATCGGTACACAATATCTCTATAGTCATTAACAGAAACGGCTAATTTCAGATTTTTCATATTCCATCCTGATTGGCAAAAATTGGCTTTCAAAGTTTGCAGGAGTACTTTGTTTCGAACAAAATGCCTCAAATCATAAACACAGCATGCAATTTCCGTGAAATTTTGCACACACATTCCCATTAGGCCGAGGAAGAAATGCCATTTGAAAATGTTCAAATCAGCCTCATGGTGGCGCTGTAACAGGCCGATTTGTGTTTCTACCTATAACTGCACTGATCAGTGTAAAACTTTGTATGCCCACTCTCTAGAGGCCAAGGAAAAACCTTTGCCCTGCATTTTTCACATTTGCCTTTTATAGCGCCACCAGGAGGCAGACTTATGTAAAACACATTTTTTGATATTAATCCTTCAGATTTGATCCAAATTTCATGCAAATCGGTACACATGATCTCTATAGTCAAGTGATCAAGACGGATCTGTTGATTTTTCATATTCCATCCTGATTGGCTAACATTGCCTTGTAATGTTTGCAGGAGTGGCCCGTTTTTGAACAAAATGCCGCAAATCATGAACGCAGCGTCCGATTGCGGTGAAACTTTGAATGCACATTTGCACTACGTTGAGGAACAAATGCCACCCTTTTAACATTGGCCTGTTATAGCGCCACCAGCAGGTCAAATTTAGCAAAACACATTTTTAGAACAAAATGCCTCAAATAATGCATGCAGTGTCCGATTGCTGTGCACGGCCTAGGAATAAATGGCACCCTTTTCACATTGGCCTATTATAGCGCCACCAGGAGGCCAAAATAACTTACCTGACCTGGCGGAGACCTGTGCTCCGAGGAGCACTTTTTCTAGTTTTTTTTGTTTTTCCTATGTTGAGATCTCTTAATTGTTCTATTGAAAACTACTGTATATGGTCATCTTAGATCGCGTCATATTAGAACTGTGTTCCCAAAATAAACAAATTAGCCCCGCGGTTTTACTCATATGGATATGAAGCATCAACTGACAGTGAAAAAGTACTAATTTATCCAAAGAGTAAGAAAAAATAAACAATACACATTTGACACGTAAACGACACAGTCACATACCTGACAGAATCGCAGGGCAGATTTTTTTATTTTTGGAACACAGTTCTTATATGACGCGATCTAAGATTTTCCTATGGGATTTTCAATAGAAAAAATACTTCCGTGACCCAGGGGTAGCGGGAGTGACCTCAGGACTTTGGTACTCTATTGCTTGCTGATAATGAGTTGTTCTGCATAGTGATTGCACTGTATTATACAGTATCATTATATAATTATGTAATGACTCAGTCCACTGTGTCACCATCACATCACAACACAAGGCTATGAAATTTCATTCATTGTCTCTGCCAGGCCAAAAGGCATGGCGAGAGTATGTTTTACCCAAGGGGCCAGCTTGAGATCTTTACATTGACTCCAATACGGAAGAGACAGTTCATATGAATGTAGTTTCGCTGTTTTACCCCTGCTGGTGTCAGAAAGAATATTCTCTCATTGTAAGCGGATGGGTTTTTGACGAACTTTAGACTTCATTTTCTTACCTTAAGTCAGTCGCTAGTTGAAAGTCTCCTTTCAATCATCATGATATGCGTTTTGCTAAATTATGGTCTCATTTATTTTAAAATTGACTATAAAGTATGCTATGCTCTAGGAGGGCCGGCCGCGGGATGATTTGATTGACAAGCTACCCAACCAATAGCATTCTTTGGGGATTGTTTTCCGGTTCCTGTTCCCGACATGCTCTTTGGCATATATTAAAGATGGCGGATTTCAAATTCCTGAACAATCGGCTTCATTTACGGTCTGTAGAAACCAATGGCGTCACGTTGTCCATGCATTTTATACAGTCTATGGTTTTACCCCCTGTCCTGAAATTTTGCACACACATTCCCACTAGGCCGAGGAAGAAATGCCATTTGAAAAATTTCAAATCAGCCTCATGGTGGCGCTATAACAGGCCGATTCGTGTTTTTACCTATAACTGCACCGATCTGTGTAAAGCTTTGTATGTGCACTCTCTCGAGGCCAAGGAAAAACCTTTGCCCTGCATTTTTCACATTTGCCTTTTATAGCGCCACCAGGAGGCCAACTCATGTAAAACACATGTTTTGATATTAAGCCTTCAGATTCTATCCAAATTTCACGCAAATCCGTACACATGATCTCCATAGTCATGCGATCAAGTCGGATCTGTTTGATTTTTCATATTCCATCCTGATTGGCTAAGATTGACATCTAAAGCTTGCAGGAGTGGCCCGTTTTGAACAAAATGCCGCAAATCATGAACGCAGCGTCCGATTGCGGTGAAACTTTGCACGCACATTTGCACTACGTTGAAGAACAAATGCCACCCTTTTAACATTGCCCTATTATAGCGCCACCAGGAGGCCGATTTTTTCAACACTTTTCTTTTTTGTATTACTCATACAAATTTTGTCCAAACATCATGCAAATCGGTACACATTATCTCTATAGTCAAGTGATCAAGATGGTTCCGTCTGATTTTTCCTATTCCATCCTGATTGGCCAATTCCGAACATTGCTGCCCCACAATAACCTACCCTGACCTGGCGGAGACCTGTGCTCCGAGGAGCACTTTTTCTAGTTCAATATCTGACTTAAAGGGTTAGTTCAGATTTTTGGCTGGTGGAAATACTTGCCATTAATGTATTGGTTGCAAAGGTATTAATTGATTGCCCGAGTCCCGTGGTCAGAGTTCTGGTCCGGTTTTGATGAATATTAAAGGGATACTTCACTCTCGGGCCGGGGACACATTTAAAAAAAATATTAAAAATAAATGAAAATAGTTATGGAAAATTCATGGCCCCCTCACGACACGCAGTGTCCTACTAATGTGTGAGGGGGCCATGAATTTTCCATAACTTTTTTCATTTATTTTTAATATTTTTTTTAAATGTGTCCCCGGCCCGAGAGTGAAGTATCCCTTTAAGTAGTTCCGGTGATTTGTTGGGAGCCACTCATTAAAAATAAATTATTCAAAAAAACTAGCGTCATTTGTATTGTTGACCTATTTCTACCATATAGCGCAGGTCTCGTTCAACTTTGACCCCTCCGTCACATGGTACTATTTTTTTGTGTCCAGAATCACTGCGCTGCTGCAGCATACTCTCTCAAAACAAGGTGCACTGCCAGTGTTGCCAGATTGCGAGATAAATAAGCAGCCAGGTCTATGAAAACAAGCCCAAAACAAGTGACTAATAGGCCACATGACCTATATACTGTACATATATATATTGAAAATAGCTGATCTACAAGCTCACAACACGTCTTCATCGGTTAACTAGTCGCTTATAATAAGCAGACATGGCAACTCTGGCAGTGCACCTTGTTTTGAGAGAGTATGCTGTTTTACACTTCAGCTATTCGAAAATAGCCTGTGTACAAGCTCACAAGTCGTTGCATCAACACATTTTTGAAAGATTTTGCCTATAATGACATGCCCAAAATAGGGACGCCATTGTGTTTCATTTGGAGCCTTGTCAAATGTCTTTCTGGATGTCATGAGAATAGATATCTAATTTTGTGCTGAAGGATTGCAGTTAAAGGAGAATTCCGGACATTTTAAGTGTTATCTTTGATGTGTCGTTACTCACCTACTGACGTAAAAAGTGGCCTTGTTTTTTTCCATAGATTCCCCTGTCGTCATATTTTCAACCCCCTCCGTTGTCATAATGGGAGCGCGTGGTTTAGGAAAATTCGTCTATTATAACCGATGCAAAGTTCTTTTTTTCACTACTACTACTCATTGTAGAGTCTCATGATAGTCAAACATGCGCTGAAAGTTCCTGAGAGGCTACCGCTAACCGCTAACGATTTAACACTGGTTGCTTGTTTCTTCCAGAACCTGGCAACTTGGTGTTGCCAGGTAAAAAAACAAGCAACCAGTGTTAAATCGTTAGCGGTTAGCGGTAGCCTCTCAGGAACTTTCAGCGCATGTTTGACTATCATGAGACTCTACAATGAGTAGTAGTAGTGAAAAAAATAACTTTGCATCGGTTATAATAGACGAATTTCCCTAAACCACGCGCTCCCATTATGACAACGGAGGGGGTTGAAAATATGACGACAGGGGAATCTATGGAAAAAAACAAGGCCACTTTTTACGTCAGTAGGTGAGTAACGACACATCAAAGATAACACTTAAAATGTCCGGAATTCTCCTTTAATTCTAGGTGGAGGGCAAATGCACACTGTGACTTGATGCCAGAACTCATCAGTTTTGAAGCATGGCCATTGGCCACCTTTAATTTTGTGAAGGATGAAGGATTAGCAACACAATGCATCACATGAATTCCATTGGTGTTAATTCTAAGTAAGAAGTACAAGAGGACCACCAATAGGACCAGTCTAAAGGTTGTTACATACAGGGAGTGTGGCGAATAACTGTGCGAAAAACTGTTGCAACTCAGTTCTGTTTCACTAAGAATCTACTGTATGGTACAATGGTTGCATTTGAACAGCCATTGGTAGACTGCATGAGTTGTAGTAGTGGCGCCAGAAATTACATTTTGGCTGGGCAAGCAAATGTGGCCACATACAGTAGGCCTAGTTATGGTGCAGGCGCACAAAAGGCGGCTGAACTTACTGGTGAGTACCGACCCAATTCGAGCATGTCTAATGTTCTTGATTTATCATAAATAATATCAGACAGCCTGGTTGAAAGAAAACGTCAGAGCGGCAGAGTGAAGGCTACAAAAAACAATAACAGGCTAATCCCCAAAGGGCAAAACATGAGACATTAGTCTTAATAATAACAATAACAGACTAACTAACAGTCCAAGAGCAACGCACATGTTGACATTGGTAGTGTAATTAAATAATAAGAAATAATGGACACAGGGGATTGGGAGAAAATTCTGTTGAAGGTGTTGTTGAGGAGGTGAATTGCTGCCCACTTGCCCAGCATTCATCTTTTGTTATGTAACGGCCCATGAATCATAGCTGCAGCACTCTTAAACAGAACATGGTACTGTATGTGGTTTGTGCCGCTCTCTCACAGTATGGACATGTTTGGACGAGTTATTGGGGGAGGTGATTTGTTCAAACTGGGCGGACAACTGCCCCCCTTGCCCCCCGCTCCCGCCGCCCTGGTGAGTTGTACCTGAATTTGTTTTCGTTTTTTCTTCGTACTTATAAATAAGCTAATAACTAAATATAATGTACAATTTTGCTTAAACAAATATCTTTTATAAACGTCTTACAATGATTTATTCAGGAAATCCTGTGAGATCTACTGTTTGTATATTGCCAGTATAAGAACACTAATAATGGGCCTATTTTGGGGGTAATACTATTTGTTTGGTTATTGGAGAATGTTCAAGTCTGTTGCTTGTTTCTACAATCTTCCCTGAATGTGGGGCATAATTGCACAGTCTCTGGAAATATATTTTAATCAACTTGTCACTTAAAGGTCTTGCAAAAGCATTTGGTAATGCATTTGTCACAAATGCATTTTAAAAAGAAAATCAAATTGAACCCATTCTGTAAGCAGAAGCATGTTTGTGTTGAAAGCAACTCTGTGACTGCTAAAAAACAGGAACAAAAAAAGCATCTGTATTCAAACGAATGCAGCTCATAATTTAACCCATCATTGAACACAAGATGCTTTGTGATCACT